>NW_006778881.1:535387-548816 GCF_000442215.2 Lipotes vexillifer | reverse complement strand
AAAGAGGCCAGGAAACAGAATCCCAAGTGTGAAAAACCACACTTCCTTATTTAGCTGGAGTGTAATTAGCAAGGAGGATGGATGGCTAATGGTGGGCTTTGAGATAGACACTGAAAAACCTGTTGGAGCACAGGACCCACCTTTATGTCACTCAGCCTAAATATAAATTCAACTCCATTCCCCCCAAAAGAGTATATGGTTTTTGGTAAAGGCTTGGCTTTTCCCCCTCACACTATATTCTCTGCAACACAGGCGCATAGTGTTCTACGTCGAGGGTGATAACAGATAGGGACTTACTGGTCATTTAGACCACTCTGCTTCCAGACTCAAACATTCCTGGAAGTAGAGTTATCTTCCTTTTTATTAGAACAGGGCTATGAGCTCTGTAACCAAGGGAGGACACGGGTTATCCTTTAATGCTTTTAACAGAAGGCATGCAAATGCCTCTATTTGGGAGCATGGTTACGATGTATCAATAGTTATGGGAAAAGAATGTGCTCTCCCTTGGCCCCCACAACCTCTATTTCTAGTTTGGCCTATATCATTGCATCCTCATCAGCATTTCTTTCTTCTTCCAGTGTTTCTTTTTCTGGACTTTAGCAGGTGGCCTTGGCAGTGCAAGACTTTGATTCTTCTGAAAATGAGGTGATTGGGTGGTCACCCTTATCTTCTTTCCCACAGTTTCATGTTTCCTTCCAGGTTGATCTGGTTTCTTTGACTACCCTATTTTAGGAATGAGGCATTTTGCTTGGTCAAGTGCATGAATTAATGTAGCTGGAGCAGCTAATCTAGACCAAAAAAACCAAACAAACAAAAAACACAACACACAAACCTCCCAACAGCTGCAGAGACCATTATCCATGTTGTTTTTCTTCACCAGCTAGAGAAGAACCTCAATTCATCAAAAGAGTTGAAGACACTTGAAAAGTTAGCACAGACCATTTGGCTCCTGGAAGAGAGAAACATTTGTTTTGTGCTAAAAGTGACCCTTGGTATCTTTCAGTTAGAAGCCATAGATTTTGGTGAAAGCTGAATGGTGACCAGTTACACAAAGGTAGAGAAGAGGGTTTTGAGGGATGGAGAAATAAGGGAGCAAATACATTCCTCTACCATCCTTATGTACCCACATCCATGCCCATCTCCATGGAGCAGTTGTGAGAAAAAGAAAACTCTAGTTCAGAGTATCTCGACTTAGGTACCATTGACGTTTTGGGCACGATAATTCTTTGCTGTGGAAGGGCTGTTCTGTGCCTTGTATGATGTTTAGCAACATCTCTGGTCTCTACTCACTGGTTGCCAATAGCAACACCCACCCCAACCCCCCAGGTTGTGACCCTTAAAAATGTTTCCAGACATCGCCTAACGTCCCTGAGGAGGTAAAACCAGCCCCGGTTGAGAACCACTGCTGTAGTAGAATCACTTATCACTTTCATAAATCAAGCACTATCCCAAGTGTTTGTGGTAGTGATGGGAGGACAGAATGCTCCAGTGCCTGCATATTTGTGGTTGGCAGCTTTCATAGGCAGATCAAGCTTAAGCGGACATGGAGCATAGCTTCACCTCAAGAATGTGACAGTCACAGCTGTGAGTTGCAGGACAGTTGAAAGAAGCAAATCCTTTTGGATAGGATATCCTGTGAGCATAATATGTGACATTCATCAGTTTTCAGAAGTAGCTTAAAAGTTTTTTTTTTCTTCTGAGTCTCTGTGCTGCTGCTGTCCTCAAGCATATAATTTCAATTCTTCACAGTTCATAGGAATTGCAGGAAAAACATTTTTTTTCTCTCTTCATGTAGTCTGTGCGTCTCTTTGACAATATACTGGTATCCATAAAAAAGAGAAATGCACCTGAACTTCTAACTTGTGGTATTTGATTTTACCCAGAGCTGGAGAATGTTCCATATCCCAGGTCCCATTAATCTTAGGGTGAAAATTAAGCTATAGACTGCTACATCCTTCAGTAGGAAATTCCCATGGTTCCAGGCCCCTAGGGTGGGTCCCTGTTCTGGAGGAAATCCATGCTGCCTTCTCCAAACTGTGTTAAGCCTTTCCTTTGCTCTTATCAGGCTTGCCCTGCCTTTTAATACAATAAGGTCCAAACAATGAAAAAGTAATGGTGAGATTTAGACCAAAAAATCACAAAGGAAGGAAACTTTGAATTACTGTTTTCACTCAGGCTCTCATTCAACGGGTGCCTGTGTTATCAAAAGAACAGGGAATCATTATACATCCCACAGCATATAATTATCTACAAATACACTGTTATAGGCTTAGAATCTTAAAATATCTCAATCCCTGTATGGTTACGTAAAAAACTCCAGAGTACTAGCCAGGATGTCTTGGAGATCTTGGAAATAAATTATGAGTTCAACTGTAATTAAACTTAACAAAATGCAGTTAAGACTGGTAGTTACAATATCTTTGATCTTCGATCAGATTTGGTCTAGACTTTAATGCCATGCTTAGATATCCTGACCTTCTTCCATTTTTATATTGTCATCATAGTCAGATAGATATGCACTGACATACTGACATGAATACGCAGGGATCGAGTTGCTTTCATCTCTCCAGTACTGACATTAGTTATGTCTGCTTTAAAGCAGCCGTTTAAGTCTGTGGAGATTTTTTATTGTAAGTCAGTTGTTAGTCAGTGATTGTAGTTTCACTCTGTTCTCTTGGGTGTAAGTTAACACTGTTGGCTTTACCTTGGCATGCGAGATAGTCATAATAACATAAAACTTCAAAATCTCTAGGACAAAATCTAGAGTTTGAGTTTCCCTAACTCTATGCAAAGCTGTAACTTAGCTGGAAAATTACATTTCAAATGAACATTCTATAATGCTCTGAGGTACTGTAGTAAATGAGTGTGAAAATGCTGAGCACATCCCATCCTGGCACTTCTTATTAAGCATATAACATTCTCGAGTGAAAGTAATATCAGAGAGTAATTTGGTTATTAAGGCAATAATAGCATATCTTGCCTCGGTGATAAAGTTACCTTTTGCTAACAATTTCTCTCCCCCATTTTAATAGGTTCATTAAGAAAGATATATGATGAATTTTCTTTGGAAAGACTCCCTGTTCCACATTGTTTTCTTCTATTCGATTCTACTACTGTGTCTAAGGCTGGGTGACAAAGTCCCGTCCTTAAGGCTAGTAAATTCAAAGATTTCTCATAGATAACTGATAAGCTAAAGACTTCTTAAAACAGACCTAGCAGGATATTTTCCAAGTACTAATTCATAGGTGACAGGGTTATAGGTGATTTGTTAGATTTTTTAATAAATAATAAAAGCTACATTTTCAAAAATTACAATTATCATATATTATTGTGTATTTTAAAAGCTTTATTGTAAGTGGGTTTAATGGATCCAGTTTCCCAGCTGTTTCAAATTATTCAGCCATAGAAATTCTGTAAAAATTTTTTTCATCCCATGAAGATATTTTTTTTTTTTTGCGGTACGCAGGCCTCTCACTGTTGTGGCCTCTCCCGTTGCGAAGCACAGGCTACGGACGCGCAGGCTCAGCGGCCATGGCTCACGGGCCCAGCCGCTCCGCGGCACGTGGGATCTTCCCGGACTGGGGCACGAACCCGTGGCCCCTGCATCGGCAGGCGGACTCTCAACCACTGCGCCACCAGGGAAGCCCCCATGAAGATATTTTGATGGCTTAAAAATACATAAAGGCAATACTTTCACTCCTAAAGCTTGTTTAACACAGAAAGGAGCAAGTCATTCTTTTTTTTTTTTTTTTCGTGAGATTATCCAGTTATTCCAGCTCCACTTGTTTTAAAAAAAATTTATTTATTTATTTTTTTAAATTGGGGTGTAGTTGTTTTACAATGTTGTGTTAGTTTCTACTGTACAGTGAAGTGGAGTTCCCTGTGCTATACAGCAGGTTCTTATTAGTTATCTGTTTTATACATGTTAGTGTATATATGTCAATCCCAATCTCCCAATTCATCCCACCCTCCACCCCCCACCCTGTGCTTTACCCCCTTGGTGTCCGTACATTTGTTCTCTACATCTGTGCCTTGCAAACAGGTTCATCTGTACCATTTTTCTAGATTCCACATATATGCGTTAATATACGATATTTGTTTTTCTCTTTCTGGGGAGCAAGACATTCTTAGCTTTTGTTTTAGGATATTCCTAGGGAGAAGTGAGTATATTATGTATCCATTTAAGCATCTCAGGTAGATCAAATTGAAACAAATGAAAGATTTCATTATGAATTCAATTGACTTGCTTTTTTAGGATAAATGATGCTTAGAATGTATTCAGATACATTCCTGATAAATGTTTTTAATTTGGTTAAATATGATTTAAGAAGGTCATATCTGCACACACAAGAGCAGCCTTGTATTGTAAAGGTATGAAAAAGTGAGCACAGCTACCTGCCGCGCAATTTGCTACAAATTTTCATGTTCTTTCTGTATATCTATTCTTACTAGTAGAAAGAAAAAGAAAAAGAAAATAGTATTAGGAAGCAAAAATGCATTTTAGTCAACAATGTATGTTGAGTACTTACTATATGCAAGTCATTGTCCTGAGGGCTATGGAGAGTTCAAAGCCATGTAAATTTTCTACCCTCACAGAACCCGACACATAATAGGTGGTTAATAAACATTTGTTTTGAGTGGATGCATGAATTCACAAAAGACAAATTGTGATAATGAATAAATGAGTGTAGAAATTCAGAGAAAGGAACCCTGACTGTGGATTGGGATGTTTCCATCGAGAAGGTGGAACTTCAGCTTGGCCTTGAAATATGGCAGGGAATGGATGACTCAACTTTAAGGCCCTAGATTCACAGAGATGAAATCTCTCCTGAGTAGGAGGGGAGGTTGTACATAGGAAGAGAAAGAGAAGGAGGTCAGATACGAGAAGAACTGTTCAGCTGCAGAGAGGAACCCAGACCTGCTCTTTCTACCTCTGTTTTAGATGGACCCCAATTATATCTTAAGGAGACACTTGGTCTGGCCTTCAGGGAGATGGTTGAGGTCTCTGGCCTTCTCTTTAGTTTCTAGTTCTTGTCTAACTTCTCAACTCCTCTCGGATGTAACTCACTTCTGCCCAGCTGGGCTAACAGTTTAGGACACATGGCACCTACCTGGCTACAGGGTCCTTCTCTCGGGTATGAGTTCAGACTCACTGCTGCTCAGAGCTTAATGAAAACTGAGTGGAGAAAACAATCCAGAGGGAATGTTGTCTGAAGAATTCCTCTAACTAGTATATTTATGAAAAAACACATAGTGACTCTAAGACAATTATATATATCATGATGTCATAGATTTATATAATAGTCACTATGCTATATATGTGTAACATATATTTATATACATATACAAACATATATCTTATTTATTACATTGTTATATTTATTTCATATAATAATATGTGTATATTCAAAAATTTACCCTGAAGAATACTTACTCTAATTCCATATACTTAAAACTTGGGGCACTCTGATATATTCTAGTCTGGTCTACTTTGTATTTCATTTTAAAAAACATTTATCATGGCTTGCTGAATTCATACCCTGTAACGTGTCTACCCATAGATTGAAAAGCTTGGCTCTAGTCAGAGGTTCTCAAACATCAGTGTGCATCAGAATTACTTGGGAAGCTCTGTAGAGTGTGTTTCTCCCAAGGCTGTTCTTGCCTTTTGAGACAGACCACATTCTGTCTATGGAATGTGCGTCTCTCTAAATAAATCCACTTCTTACCTATCAAAAAAAAAAAAAGAAAAAAGAATTACTTGGGAAGTTTTTCAAAAAATTAAATTCCTGAGGCCCCTTCCCGAAAGATTGTGATTCATTACATCTTGGGGGAGGTCCAGGAGTCTACATTTTTATGAAGTACCCCAGTTTATATTGATGGTATATAGGTCATATTTTGGGGAACATGACATCTAGAGATTAAAAAAAAATCCATCCCCAAATTAAGACAGACTAGCCAAAAACACATCCTGTTGCTTTGGAGCTTCTCACTGCCATTATTTTCACTAATTTTGACTTTTTTCCTCTGGTGTTATACCAATGCTTATATTACTAGATGTTTTTACTCTAAGAATATTGTTGAGGACAGTTATTGCTCACCAAAGAGCAAGCATAGTATCTTCTGTCTACAGACCTTGAAGAGAAATTTTTCTCTGTTCTTGGTATCAGAAGCTATTGGGCTTATCCTGAGAAATTGTGTTTTTTTCTATCTTTATTTTTTACCTTTATTTGCACAATGATTCAAGTATCCAACTGTGTCCTTCTCACAGCATGCATTTTGTATAACAAATTTACCCTTAGCTTTATCTTATTTTCTAACCATAATCATTCCTTTGTTCCAATTTTGTGACCAACTTATTTTAAATTTTATGTCATCCTGCATGAAGTTTTGTAAACTCCCCGAAATTCTCTTTTGGAAGAAGAGAGATATATAAGTAAAAAATAAAAATAACAGAGAAAAAATACTTAGGACTCAACTAATGGATGTTGTGTTTCCATTATCAAGCTTTCTGCCCATGGTTGTCCTTTCTCCCTGAACTGCTTCCATTCCGGTCCATCTTAATCCCACGGCTGAACAGCTTCAATCCTTACCTACTATTTGCCTTAACTAGAGGCAAATTAGTCTTTTTGCCTCTAGTTTGTCCTGAATTTATTCATCCTATTTCATTCTATCAGGTCATTCTTCCTGAAAACGGTCTTTCATTTTGTCTTACTCCTGCTTAAAAACCTTTAATGGTCCCCTATCCTGTCCAAGCCCCTTGGCCTTGCACCAGGGGACCCTCTTGAATCTAACCTCATTCAACTTCTGTGATGACCTGACATATCCTTGTATTTCCTGCAGACCTAGCACAGTACTAGGCATCAAGGGGGCAGTGCTCCATACATGTTGGTGTAAGATGATATAATCTGCTCAAATTCTACTGTCCCTTTTATATGTAACCTCTGAAGAAGATTTTTTAAAGTAACAATACTAAGTGTTAGATACGTTCAATCTCGAGACTCAAAGAGGCAGATACAGTCTCTTCAGTTAACTCATAATTTTTGCTGGGGAGAAATGATCTATGCACGAAAAATTAGAACTTACGTTGCTGAGTACACTCTGATACAGTCCATGTGAGAGGTTCCAACAACACGTTAAATCCAAGTTCAGAGTGAAGAGTGTTCACTGTCATAGACAGAATCTACAAGGCTGTAATTGTACCTCTCAGTGGACACTCATTTCAGGGGTGCCAAGAAAGAAAAGCCAACTCATGGAAGAGAGAAACGAAGAAGCTGGTTCTTTGGAGAGATGCTATTCATGTTACCTGTAAGAACAGAAACTTTTACAAGCATAGCTTTATTTAGTATTGTCACCTTATTTACTAAGTATTTATAAAAATATATTAATCTTCCTCTCTTCCTTCTCAATGTAGTAGTGTAGACTTAAATATGATTAACTCAATGTTATGTTCAGGTGACAGGCTGAAGCAAGTTAAATGCTTGGTAAACTGTCCTTTGGTCGAGAATCCCATAATGAAAGAGGTCATCAACAGATCTCCAGGGAAAACCTGCAAAGGAACTTAGGTCTGCCATGAAAGCAAGTAAAGGACCATATGCCCAGAATCTAAAACACAGTTACACAAAGTGAACCTCATGATATTCAGATAGTGTCTTAGAGAATGGGTAATATTTGCTCATTTGCTTTTTTTAGAGCCCTAGAAGGCCTCACTTCTTTTAAGCAGCTGCAAAACAACTAAACAGATTTTTAGAGCAAAATTAAGATTTGATAGGAACATCCTTGTTCTCATCAAATAGTATGTTTAAGCCATACATGCTCTATGAAACACTCATAAATAATGTGATTTCTGTATCTGACATTTGCAAGAAGATACTTAGGAAAAGTATAGATATAAAATACCTTCTTGTAGAAATATAGTGTGCTGTCTTTTGTATAAGAAGATAATGTTCCTGACCTACCATCATTTATTTTGAGACTCTTCTTTCCACACACTCTCACCTTGCTACCCTCACAGCCAAGCACATATTTGCTTGCTGAAATAATAATTCATGGAACAAAACACAATGAGATGGGCTGCAATGAAGTTGGTTTATCATTTATGCTCTTAGATTTCAGTGATTTGTGATAGCCAGGTGAACTAACCAGTAAAAGACACTTAGAAAACTCCATGCTTCCAGTGCAGGGGCTACAGGTTCGATCCCTGATGGGAGATCTAAGATCCTACGTGCTGCGCAGTGCGGCCAAAAAAACCCCCAAAAAACACTTAGATTAGAAAATACCTTAATCTGGTTCAGGGCAAAAGAAATAATTACATTATGTGAATTCAGTTTTTCCCGAACCTTTGCATTATATACATTTTAAAAACAGCTTTCTTGAGGTATAATTGACATATAATAAACTGTGCATATTTAAATATAAAATTTAATAAGTTTTGACTTAGGTATACACCCATGTAACCACTGCCACAGTCAAGATAATGAACATATTCCATATTTATTACTCCCAAAAGTTTCTACCTGCACCCTCCTACCCAACATCACCTGATAACTACTGATTTGCTTTCTGTCGCTATAAATTAGTTTGCATTTTCTAGTATTTTACATCAAGTTACTGTACAATATGCAGTCTTGTTTTGTCTAGCTTCTTTTACTCAGGAATTATTTTGAGACTTACACAGATTGTACCATTCATCAATAGTTCATTCCTCTTTATTGCTGAGGAGCATTCTATTGTATGGATATACCACAGTCATTTATGCATACACCTGTTGAAGGATATTTGAATTGTTTCCAGTTTTTGACAATTACAAATAAAGCTGCTATAAATATTCATGTATAAGTCTTTATATAAATATATGCTTTCATTTTTCTTGGGTAAATATTTAGGAGTGGAATGGGTAGGTCATGTGGCAGGTCTATGTCTAACTTTTTAAGAAACTCAAACTGTTTTCCAAGGTGCTTGTACTATTTTACCTTCCCATTAGCAGTGTATAAGAGATCTAGTTGTGCACATCACAAACACTTGGTATGATTAGTCTTTTTAGAAGTGTCTTGTTTAATTTCCAAATATTTTCAGAGTTTCCAGCTATCTCTCTGTTACTGATTTCTAATTTAATTCCACTGTGGTCTGAGAACACACTTTATATGATTTCTACTTTTTAAAATTTATTTAGGTGTGTTTTATGGCCCAGAATATGGTCTATCTTGGTGAATATTCCATGTGAACTTGAGAAGAATATGTATTTGGTAACTGTTGGATGAAATATTCTATAAATGTTAATTAGATCCAGTTGATTGATGGTACTATTTAGTTCAACTATATTCTCACTGATTTTCTACCTGCTGGATGTGTCAGTTACTGAAAGATGGGTGTTGAAGTCTCCAACTATCACATTTGTCTATTTCTCCTTGCAATTTTACCAGTTTTTGCCTCATGTGTTACGATGCTCTGTTGTTAGGAGTATCCATGTTAAGGATTGTTATATCTTCTTGGAGAATTGACTGATTTATCATTATGTCATGCCCCTCTTTAGTCCTGAAAATTTTCCTTGTTCTGAAGTCTGCATTGTCTGAAATTAATATAGTTACTACAACTTTCTTTTGATTAGCATTAGCATGGTGTATCTTTTTCCATCCCATTTATCTTTCTCTTTTTCTGCCTTCTCTGGCTTTAATTGAGCATTTAATGTGATTCCATTTCTTCTCCTCTCTAAGCATATCAATTATACTTCCTTAAATAACTTTTTAAGTGGTTGCCCTAGGGTTTGCAATATTTCTTTAAAACTAATCTAAGTCCACTTTCAAATAATGCTATACCATTTCATGGGTAACTGGTAATTAATTCTTTCAGTTTTTTTAGGTTTAACTTTTTAAAAATTTGCCTTTGTTTAGAAAGATATTTTCCCTGGGTATAGAATGCTAGGTTGATAGGCTTTTGTTTTTTTCTTCCCAGTTCATTAAAGATGTTGCTTCACTGTCTTCTCATTTGCATTGCTTCTAGTGAAAGATCTGCTGCCACCCTTATCTTTGTTCCTCTGTGTATAATGCGGTTTTTTTCTCTGATTTTTAAATGATTTGTTCCTTCATCAGTGGTTTTGAGCAATTGGTTATCTTGTGTCTTGGTATAGTTTTCTTTGTTTCTTATGCTTGGGGTTTTTTGAGAGTCTTGGATCTGTGATTTTATAGTTTTTCATCAAATTTGGAAAAATTTTGTCTGTAAATTATTCAAAAATTTTTATCTATAAACCATTTGAGGGACTCCAATTACATGTATATTATGCCCCTTGAAATTGTCCTACAGCTCACTGGTTTCCTTTCCTTCATTCCTTTCTTTCTTTTCAAATTTTTTTCTCTCTGCATTTCATTTTCTATAGTTTCTATCACTATGTCTTCAAGTTGACTACTCTTTTCTTCTGCCATTCCTCAGCTCTTAATCCCATCCAGTATATTTTCATTTCAGACATTGCAATTTTCATTTCTAGACGTTTTATTTATTTTTTATGTATATCTTCCATGACTCTACCTAACTTTCTGCAATGTGGAATACAGTTATAATGTTTGTTTTAATATCATTGTCTGATAACTTTAAGATCTGTGTTTCAACTGATTGGTTTTATTTTCTCCTCATCATGGGTTGTATTTTCCTGCTTCTTTAAATGTGTGGTAATTTTTGACTGGATGCCAGACATTGTGAATTTTACCTTGTTGGGTGGGAGTAGTGTGAATCATGAGGTCTTGCATTTTGGTGGTGATAACAGGCACTATTCTCTACCCTATGTGAACACTAGGCATTGTTCCCTTTAATTCTTTCAGGTGGTTCTTTCCCCTGGCTTGAACTTGGGTCTTCCTCATATGCATGTGCTTAGCAGTACTTAGCTGAGTTCTCAAGGGGAACCCTCTGCCTATCTCTAGAGTTCTCTCTCTGTGCAGTTCTCCTCTCTTCTGTATTAGGAACTCTGGCTATCTTGATCCCCCCAGAGTTTCAGCTCCATCTTCTCCACTTGATGGGGTGGGGGAGTCACTGGGCTCTGCTGGGATCATTCTCTGTGTGCTGCAACATGAAAACTGTCTCAAAGTGGTAAGTTGAGGTAATCATAGGGCTTACCTCAGCACTATTGACATTTTTGACCGGGAATTCTTTGTTGGAGGGGGCTGGAGTGCATTGGAGGATGTTTACCACCATTCCTGGCCTCTACCCACTAATAATAGTGCCACTAGTTGTGACAATCAAAAACGTCTCCGCATATTGCCAATATTCCCTAGGGACCAAAATTGCTCTTAGTTGAGAACCACTGATTTAGGGATTTGAACACAGATCCCTCAACCTGGTTTTTAACCCTCTAAGATGTGGTCCTATCTAACCTCCCCCAGCCTCATCATCTAGCCTTTTACTCATTCTATTTTCTAGCCAAACAACTGCTTGCTGTTCTCCTATCATGACTTGAACACCAGTACCCCGTGTCCTGTCTTGTGCTGTTCCCTCTGCCTGAAATGCCCTACCCATTTCTCTGTCTTTCAAAATTCTCACTTTAGAAGTTCCATTATAATCACCAAATTTTCCACGAAGGCCTTTCTGATTTTCTAACTTGATATGATTTTCCTTTACTAGTGGATTTGTCTCACTCCCCTGACTTAATAATTGTAAGCTTCTTGATGCATCTTTTCCTTGCTTTCTGCACATGTGACACTGCCCTAAACTGCGCATAGCAGGTGATCAAGATATGTGTATTGAGTTGTTAATTTGTGTTTTTACATATTGAGTTTCCTTTAAAATTATATATCTATTACAACTCAGAAAGACAAATAACCCAATTTAAAAATGGGCAAAGGGGGACTTCCCTGGTGAGGCAGTGGTTGGGAATCCGCCTGCCAAGGCAGGGGACACGGGTTTGAGCCCTGGTCCGGGAGGATCCCACATGCCACGGAGCAGCTAAGTCCATGCGCCACAACTACTGAGCCCGCCTGCCACAACTACTGAAGCCTGCATGCCTAGTACCCATGCTCTGCAACAAGAGAAGCCACCACAATGAAAAGCCCACGCACTGCAACGAAGAGTAGCCCCCCCGCTTGACGCAACCAGAGAAAGTCTGTGCGCAGCAACGAAGACCCAGTGCAACCAAAAATAAATAAATAAATAAAATTAAATAAAATAAAAATAAAAGTGGGCAAAGGGTCTGAATAGATAGTTCTCTAAAGAAGATATACAAATGGTCAATAAACACATGAAAAGATGTTCGGCATCATTAGTCATTAGGGAAATGCAAATCAAAACCATCATGAGATACCACTTCATACCCACTAGGATGGCTGTTAAAAAAGATAATAAAAAGTATTGACAAAGATGTAGAGAAACTGGAACTCTCATACACTTCTAGTGGGAATATAAAATGATGCAACTTCTTTGGTGACCAGTCTGGCAGTTTCTCAAATGGCTAAACCTAGAGTTACCATATGATCTAGTAATTCCACTTCTGGAATTACTTCTGGACAAACCCAAGAGAAATGAAACACATGTCCTCACAAAAACTTGTATATGAATGTTTATAGCAGCATTAGTCATTATATTCCAAAAGTGAAAAGAACTCAAATGCCCATTAACTGATGAGTGGATAAATAAAATGTGGTATATCCATACAATGGAACGTTATTCTCCAATAAAAATAAAGTACTGGGCTTCCCTGGTGGCACAGTGGTTGAGAGTCCGCCTGCCGATGCAGGGGATACGGGTTTGTGCCCCGGTCTGGAAGGATCCCACATGCCGCGGAGCGGCTGGGCCCGTGAGCCATGGCCGCTGAGCCTGCGCGTCCGGAGCCTCTGCTCCACAGCGGGAGAGGCCACAACGGTGAGGGGCCCTAGTGAAAAAAAAAAAAAAAAAGAATCTGCTTGCCAATTCAGGGGACACGGGTTTGAGCCCTGGTCTGGGAAGATCCCACATGCTGCAGAGCAGCTAAGCCCGTGTGCCACAACTACTGAGCCTGCACTCTAGAGCCCGTGAACCACAACTACTGAGCCCATGTGCTACAACTGCTGAAGCCCGCCTGCCTAGAGCCCATGCTCCGCAACAAGAGAAGCCACCGCAATGAGAAGCCTGCACACTGCAACGAAGAGTAGCCCCCGCTCGCCACAACTAGAGAAAGCCTGCATACAGCAACAAAGACCCAACGCAGCCAAAAATGAAATAAATAAATAAATTTATATATATATAAAAATAAAGTACTGATACTTGCTGCAATGTGGATGATCTTTCAAAATATATATTGAGGGCTTCCCTGGTGGCGCAGTGGTTGAGAGTCCGCCTGCCGATGCAGGGGACACGGGTTCGTGCCCCGGTCCGGGAAGATCCAACATGCCGCGGAGCAGCTGGGCCCGTGAGCCATGGCCGCTGGGCCTGAGCGTCCAGAGCCTGTGCTCCGCAACGGGAGAGGCCACAACAG
>NW_006778881.1:517723-533392 GCF_000442215.2 Lipotes vexillifer | reverse complement strand
AAATATATATATATATATATATATATATATATATACACATACTAAGTGTAAGAAGCCAGTCAGTCACAAAAGACCACAGATTGTATGATTCCATTTATATGAAATGTCCAGAATAGGCAATTCTATAGAGACAGAAAGTATACTGGTGGTTGCCTAGGGCTTGAGGGAATGGGAAGATTGTGAGGTGATGGCCAAGGGATGGGGGGTTTCTTTTGGGGATAATGAATGTGTTCTGAAATTGACAGCGGTGATTGATGCATGACTTAATATGCTAAAAGCCATTGAACTGCACACTTTAAATGGGTGAATTGTATGGTATGTGAATTATATCTCAATTAACCTATTTTAGAAGTGTATTTCTGTAATTAAGATTCAAAAGAGAAATAAATAATTTTGAAATTTGTAATATATGAAATATCAATATATATAAATTATCTTGATACAAAATAAAAGCCCTTTTCTATGGGAAAACAACTGGACAGCAAAGCCAGTTTTCTTGGCAAGAAGAAAATTGCTTAAGCTCTCACAAATCTTCCTGTGGACTAAACAGATGAATTCTACTAGGATGGATGCCACTTTATTTTACTAAGATGTTGTCCTTTTCAGCACATTGGTATTAAGCTTCGGCATGTTACCACTTCTCACAAAATTGATAAATGTCCCGCCTGAGCACTCCCCTGTACTATATTTTTTATTCTATTATTAGATTATGCACCCAAGGCTTGTCTTTGGTCATTTCAAGTAACCGGAATAGCCACTACTTTCTGCGTTCATAATATGATCATCCTGAGTTAAATAAGGCAGTCTTTACTTGCATAAGGAACAAATACTTGAGGCAGAATAATTAAGAGGCAGACCTGAAGACTAGATCTGATATACCCATCTCTTTCCTGAGAGGAAAGAGACATATTCTCCCGAATAGGCTCTCCTCCTTCTGAAACATGGTTATATGTTAGATGTTCTTTGTGCAAATTGCAGTAGATTTATGTCTTGAGTTTCATGGGTGGAAGCACTCAAGAGAAATAGGAACAGTTTCAGAGGATTTCAAACCAATTTAAAAAATAATCTTGTTCTCTGCTGAAAAGAGCTTTATATACCCAAAGAATGGTAGAGTTGATTAGGTATTTAAAATATCATAATTCAACTTTTTGATATTATTTATGACCACGATTAGTGTAATTAACTAGGCACTTAACATATTCTCTCCTTCTGTTATAATCAGTAGAGTGAAAGCATAAGCTATTTCAACTGTTGCCACTAGGGATACTTTAGGTTATTAATTGGGATATTTTTCAGACATAAAAATAAATATCCTATCTTATACACATTCATTTTTAAGACAGGTATTTTAAAACCCACATGTTAATAACCCCCTGAAATTGAATCATGTTAATTCTAGGGAAAAAATGCACCTTGCTGGGACTCTATCCTGCCTATGTATGTGTGTGTTTCGGCATAGGATATAGTAGGGGTAATGGTACCCCTCTGATAGTTAATTCGTTTTAGATAGTCTGTTTTACTGGAAGAGTCAAAAATATAAGTGAAAAGAGCTTTTGAATTTTATTTTTTTAACTAACGTTATCTTAGCGTGTAAGTAGGAAAAGAAAATCAAAGGCCTACTTGGCTGGGAACCTCTTAGTAATCAGCTTTGATATTTAGTCTTTTGATAACCGAAATAATTTGGGGTAGAGGAAAGGCCAGCTCTTCAGCTTCCATTGAGCAGGGTCTGATAAACTTTCAGATTCTAACTTTATGTGGCAGCACCTGGAATGCTGGGCTTTGCCTCTGAACAGGCAGATAAGTACGGAGGAAACCATACACTATTTAGTGGAAAATATGAAAACAAGAAAAGGAACAAAAAAATAAAACCTGTGGGAACAGGGCACATTTGAATTTTGAATTGGAAAAGAGTTTGTAGGTGATCTCATTCAACATTTTAATTTTGCTCATGGAAAAAAAAAAAGGATTCTAAAGCGGCTAAATGAAATATCCAAGATCAATAGAGAGTTAGCGCTGGAACCAGAACTGGAACTCAACACTCTGAGGTGTTTTTACTACTATACCAATCATTTATTCACTTGGTCATTCATTCACTCCAGAAATACTTATTGAGTGCATATGATGTTCTAGGTTCTGTGGTGGCACCAAGCTTACAATAGTGAATAAAGCATAAAATGATTCTCACCCTCATTGATCTTACACACACACACAAATACACTCTCACACACAAATCTTGCACACAATTATGAACTCTGGAGGACAGAGACAGGGTGCTATAAGAATACACCATAGGGAGGCTGGTTAGTGGGCACAGTCAGAGAAGGGTTCTACCAGTATATAAGTCCACACCCCATTTTTCTCATCCCTCAAGTCTACCCTTCCTATTTTGACTTCCAGGCCTGATTGCATCTATGTTCACATTCTCTCTGCTTGAAATACTTTCTCTTTACTTTTTTACCTGGCAAATACCACTTGTCTTCCTGAGCCCTTCAGTGTCATTTCCACAGAGCCACATTCCTTGACCTCACAGACTAGATTACACACCCCCATTATACATTCTCATAGCACCCTACACTTCCTGTAGTACTGCTTCTCACAATTAATTGTGCAATTGCTTATTTAAGATCCGGCCTCCTCACTAGACTGAAAGCTCATTGCGAGCAGAGACCATGTCTGCTCTCCTCAGTTCTATAAACAGTCCTGCCACCTAGTAGACACTCAGCAAATATTTACTGAACGGTTGATTGAATGAGTGACCCTGTCTCTGAGCTGCCAATAGTAATGTTGACCACCTTCTCCTTGAAACCTCAAAAGTCCATGAAGCCAGAAGCAACTCGATTCATTTAAGGGACACCTTCCCTGTTGTCCCTACTCCTTCTCCTCCGTCTATCGTGAATTCTTACAGTTCTTGACATAAAACAGTCCTCTCTCTAGACGTTGTTTTCCTCTTTTAGTCTTTGGAAGAATTAACTAAAATTAGCGCAGAGATCTAATCAGTTTTGGTTGCAAATGGGAAGCTCCTTATTTGAGGTTTGTCTGTCCGCATGCCTTGCCTCCTGTACCTGGCCGACATGCTCTGGAATAAAGAAACCCCATCCAGCTGACTGACGGTCTTGTGAACATTCCTTCAGAATGTACATTTCCTTGACATGTCTGGGGCAGGGGCATGCTCTGATGATAAGGAAGTTCTGTCAGCGTGTACTGGTCCATGCTTTCCTGAAGTGGCCTGACTTCCTAGTACAGATAGAGACACAAAGGAAGACTGATTCAGAACAAAAATAAGTTTTAAAAATGAGAAATATCAAGAAATACAGAAGTCTCGGGGGGAAACCATGGAAAAAGCAACCTGCTGATATGGGAGATAACAAAAGCTACTAAAAAAAGGCGTACATGAATTTTCATAGGCCATTTGGACTGTACAAACTGGCTCTGCTTATTTAAGAACCCACGCATGCATCTTATTTGTCCTTCTTCAACTCAGTTCAGTACATTAAAGAACATGTTTTGAGTACTTACTGGGTGTAAGTACTCAGACGTGGTGTTTGAGACTTATTTCTGTAGTCTAGCAGGATTATAGAAATGAATAAGACCATGACTCCCTGCAGAAAAACAACAATCTAGTGAGGGATGTAGCTATGTTTATGACTGTAATGCTGGGTATAAACAGTATCCACCAAACTACAGGCATAAACAAAATGTAATAGGAGCCCAGAAGGGTGCATGGAAATCGGATCAAGAGGAATCAGTGATATTCTTCATGGAGGCTTTAGCATTTAATTAGGCTAAAAACAGTGGGCTTCAGCAGTCCGGCAGGAGTGCTAAGGCAGAAGGAACAGTGGCAGGGAGAAAGGGAGACATGAGGAATGCAGGCAGGGAGAAATATTCCAGGTTGAGAGAATGGCTTGACTGAAACTATAGAGTTACAGTGCATTTGAAAACAGTTGTGTTTACCCCAAAATGCATGATGTGGGGCTGAAGACGTTTGGTAGGGGAGAAGAATAGAAAAGTATTTGAGACCAAATTGTAGAACGTCTTTAGTTTCATGTTAAGGTGATTGGATTGGATTCAGGTAGGCTGGAGGCTTTGGAAAGCTCATAAAACTCAAGGTGCCTAACCATCCTCCAAGCTCATAAACTCTATGGACATCTATTTTAATTTATTTCCACTTTATCCTTTTTACACTTCTTTCATGGAATAGGTTTTTTGGTGGATGTTTGTCTTTTTCATTTCTGTATTCCCGGCACTTACCACACAACCTAACTCATATAGGCATTCAGTAAGTTTGTTGAGGGGCTTCCCTGGCGGTCCAGTGGTTAGGACTTCGCCATCCAATGCAGGGGGTGCCGGTTCGATCCCTGGTCAGGGAGCTAAGATCCCACATATCTTGTGGCCAAAAAACCAAAACATAAAACAGAAGCAATGTTGTAACACAGTCAATAAAGACTTAAAAAATTGTCCACATCAAAAAGATCCTTAAAAAAAAATACATTTGTTGAGTGTTGTTCGCTTCCCCTCAAGCCTTGTTTATACACGAATAAAAATTTGTGTATCACAACACATCAACTCAATTGCATGCAAGTGACCAATCTGGACCATTCAGGCTAAAGGAACCCTTCCCACTAGTCTGTGTTCTATCCTATAAATCAAGCCAGAGTTCTAATTTGTCTTGCTTTTGTGGGCATAGCAAACTCCAGTTCCTTTTAGATTTTCCTTTGGATTGCTAGTATTCTCTTTGGCAAGAAGACCGCCAACCTAGATAATTGAGGACAAAAAGGAAAAATCATTTTTCTACCACGAGCAGTCCTTCAGTTCCTCTTAATGTTCCTGATTATTGCTTTAATGCTGTACTTCAAATTGCCTGACTTAAGTTTCTACATTTCAGGGTTTGGTGCACAATTCCTTGGAATTCAGTTGACATGTTAACTGTGAACCTTCAAAGAAGAAAAGCTTTCACATATGCCTGAATGGCTTGCCTCTTTACATACGGAACAGGCTTAGTTGCCTTTGCAGAAAATTAAATAACTCATCCTTTTTATGCCAGTGCCAAACATCAAAAGGGCCAACTACCTACTGAGTCGTGTTCAAAGACCAGCTTAAAAAAATCAAGAGAAGAATGAAAGCCAAGGTTTCTGCAAAGCAAATGCTTGCAAGAAACCTCTGGTAGTCATGGAGTAAAATCCCATTTTCATAGTTCACTCTGTGCTTTTAGATACATTGGGCCGGTGTTTCCTGTTGTATGTCTTATTCTCAGGGGTAAATTGGGTACTTTTGCCTTTCTGTAAATGGAATTAATTTGGGCCTCTCTGATGAGATGTGCAGTAAAAATGTATCACAATGCCGATGTCAGGGAAAGGAGATGACACTCTTGTGGGAAGAATGGTATGACCCATGGTATTGCTGAATCCATGGAATGCTTTCCATGGGGCAGAATTGTACCACAGGAGCCTGTTGGATTAGTCTAGTTTATGTCACCCATTAAAACTTCTCTCTTCCATGAAACCGTCTCTGTTTTCCATTGGTTCTGGGCTGAGTTGGAAGCTGACTTGGACCTCATTCGTCCATGGCTTTGCTTTCTGTCTCCCTCTCTTGCTAATGTGCCAAGTCTTTGTCATCGACACTTGTGTGTGCCTGTCAAAGACAATAGCCCCTTGCTCTGTTCTTTCTTTTTTTCTTTCCTCCCTCCCTCCCTCCCTCCCTTCCTTCTCCCTCTTGCTTGCTTGCTGGCTTTCCTAGTAGTAGTAACCAAAGTTTATTTGGAGACATCTTGTCTTTTATTTGTGTGAGATAGGAAGGTTTCCAGTAATTTACAAACAAAAAGTCTTAGAACTGGACTAATTTGGTGGGGAGGGATGGAGATGAGGGATAAGAGTGCAGGGCATTGATATCTCTACCTTTCTGCTCCCAGCTGCTGCTCTGCCAGACCCCATGTGTCACTGTGCCTGACCAACCCACTGTCCCATGCACAGTCCTCTTGAAGGGGCAGCTCTATATGGCTTGATTTTATACCATGTGACCTTGCTCCTCCAAGCATAGTTGATTGGACATGCCAAAGACAATCTGTAGACTGGCCAGTGACCTGTAGTATGACCTGGCAGAAAAAGATGTGCTGGGTCAATTATATTCTCTCCATGAAGATTTTCAACAGAGATATATTGAGAATTTCGAGTGGGAGCTGAAGCTGAAAGATCATTAAATTAAGAGAGACTTAAGGTGCCCTAAGTGAGCTGTATTTGTGAGGAAGCAGAAGATATGAGGAAGAGAAAAGATACATAGAGTCAAGTGCTGGCATAAAGACCTCTAAAATTGCAAGGGAGGATTCCTACCAGAACTACTGTTTAATTCAGGCTCTGTGAGGCCTGGATCTGTTATTAAAGTTTTATGAGATTCTATCTCCTTGTTAGCCATGTGAATCCTTATAATAAGGCATTTTCTTGGGCCACCCTGAGTGAGTGCATGTTAGAAATGCCTTCAGCCGCAAGGAACAGAAAACTCAACCGGCAGTGTCTTAAACGTAAGGACGTTTATTATTTATGTAACAAGAATTCCAGTTCCAGTGTTGGTTCTGCAGCTTCATGATGTCAAGAAAGATCCAGGAGCCTTTGCCCTCTGCATTGCCTTGTTGCCTCACAGGACAGAACCTTCAGTAGATAGGGAGAGAAGTGGAGTAAACAAAACAAAACAAAACAAAACAACAAACCCTTCTCCTTGAACTTTTATGATAATTTCTATCAGGGTGGAAAATCTTCCCAGAAAGCCCCTGGCAGAAGTCTCCTTGTGTTTCATTGGTCATGATTGTGTCACATGGCCACCCCTGGGTCAGTCACCAGCAAATTAGATTGGGATTACCCTACTGGATTAGAACCATTGTGATTCATGTCCTGACGTTGGGCCCACTGTTGCCGGTAAGAAATTGGAATGATATTAGCAAGAAAAAGGGAGAATGACTGTTGAATAGGCAACCAACTATCACAGATTAGATTTTCTGGAAACGTATAAAATAGAATTTGGGATGCAAGTTATTTATTAGGATTAAAATGGTATCCTGGATGTAATCCTGGAACAGAAAAAGTATATTAGGTACAAACTAAGGAAATCTAAAACTATGGACTTTTGTTAATAGTAATGTATCAGTATTGGTCCATTAATTGTGACAACTATATCATACTAATATAAGATGTTAGTGACAGAGAAAACTGGGTATGGGGAATATAGGAACTCTCTACTATCTTATCAATTTTTCCGTACATTAAAAACTATTATAAAAAAGAAAGTATTTTATAAAATAAATAAACACCCATCAAAAGAAGGGGCAGGGGGTGGGTAAGAGCATTGGGCAGAAGAAAATGTTGAACTGCAGTGCAGGCCCAACAGAACCTTGGCCAGCCCATTGTGGGGGCTCTGGAGACAGTATTGCCCGTCTGTATGTCTGGCCTTTATCCTGCTGCCTCCCTCAGTCACTAGAATCAGACTGTGCCAGGAAGGCACAGTCTCGGGCAGAGTCGCGGGCTAGCTGAAGCTGGCCTTGGAGAAGCTGACAGCAGGAGACCATCTACCAGCCACGCTCCTTGCAGCTGGGTAGCAAGTCCCTCCTTGATGGGGATCTGGGTGGTGCATCTCCATGTCCACCGCACCAGCACTGTGTACCTCAGGGAACCTCCGTGATGGGTATGGAGACGTGCCGCAGCTGCTGCAGGAGGTGCAGCCATTCTGACACTTGAAAGGGCACAAGTAGAAGAGACCCCAGTGAAGATGCCTGGGGAACTCCCTACCAATCGTTGCTGCCACCTCAGAGTCACGGGGTGTCTGCGAGACGCAAGAATTTCCAAGAACTATATTAAAGGGCTTTTAGCCTTAGGCTATTTACGAACTGTCCTTATTCCAAAATAGCATGTGCAAGTTGGTTATTTAGAACCTTAAATACATTTCTTCCCCATAGAAATAGTAATAATTAGGTTGACTAGTAAGCCCACAAAATACCACAACATATCTGGAGTAGCAGTATGAGTTCACCTTTACCCACTACTATTTATAAAACAGTTTGTTCACAGTAAGTTACATTCTGGATTCTAGGAAAGGACATGTCTCCCACGATGGGTGATCTGGAACAGAGCCGCAGAAGAGAAGGCGGCATTTTATCTCTTACATAAGAAAATCAAAGAGTTAGGAGCTCTGGATTATAGTTCTGGCGTGGCTGTTTTCTTAGCACCGTTAGGGCATCTTTTTTTGTTCTGTTGAAGGATGGAGTCTAAGTAGATCATCTCTAGAGTGCCTCCTGTCCCTAACATTGACTATCTCTCTACAGTAAATAGTTTGAATCAGGGAACAAAAAACATTTGTATGCAATAGAACAAGACCATGATTATAAATTCATATTTTTCTGGGGCTTCTTCATATGCATAGAATTACACAGTGACATAATTAGTAAAAAAATGGACCTCCATGCTAAATCTAATGTGGATTTCCCCTGGATATAACAAAGAGGTCTCTGTCTTTCTCCAAAAACTGGGCTTGGTTAGACCAGACAATGTCTTAGTCGGGGAATAGGGTGAAGAGAGTGAAATCCCCCTTCACTCCAAGCCCTGCGCAAGGTGGGAGAAAATTTCCATGGAGTAGAAGGCCAATGCTTTTGCTACTGTAGCTGCTTGTAGTCACACAGGATCTCTTGGGAACTGCCTGTAGTCTGAGCAGAGGTAGAGACCCACCCATTTGCTCCTCATCTGGCCTGGACTTGGTCTTTTTTGGCTCTCAGATCCTCAGCCTTGTGACACCATCCCCCCTCTTCCCTTGGAGGATACAAGGACACTTCTAGCTCATGGGACCTGTGTCAGCGCCCTCGATGTGTAGGGTTATTGTGACCATTTAGTTAGGCCAAAGCTTGTGTTGGTAATTTGGGGTTGTTAATATTCATACCAGAGTATGATTTTGAAACTCTCATTTCCATATGTAAGCTACAAATTAGACAATTTACAGTTGTCATGAGAAGTCTCCATGTAAAGCTATTTGTAGTTCCATAGTGAATAGGACAATAGCTATAGTTATCCAGGTCATTCAGGAAATAGTCTTAACTTTGTGAATTCCAAAGGTGATTCAAGTGAATGTCCCCGCCTTTGCCTGAATTGTCTGGGAAATTAGACAGAGCTGACATGATCCAGAAAAATAAAATATGTATTTTTATTTAATTGTATGACTTAAGCTCTACTGCATGAGATCATACAAAAATTACATTGATCACTGATCTGCACTGTGTCATTGAGTCTCCTTGAAACTTAACACGAGTCATTGAAATTTGTTTACCTTTAGCTTCTTCCTTCATGAAATCAGGGTTGATAAAAATGTTTCCAAAACAGTGAAGTGTTTTCATATTTTTATTTTGTAGTCTTTTGAATGGTAGATTCTCAATTTTTTGTGGATACCTGTTACAGAAGAAATTTACATTTAATTCCCCCAAATCTTAAAGGTGCATCAGTGTTGACAATGGTCATTAATACACAGGGATCATAGATCCCAATGTACTACTACTAGACAGCAGTTTCAAAATTTCCTCCAGTATATCTTTTATTTATTTATTTTTTGCCACACCATGGCTTTTGGGATCTTAGTTCCCCAACCAGGGATAGATCCCAGGCCCTCAGCAGTGAAAGTGTGGAGTCCTAACCACTGGGATGCCAGGGGATTCCCTAGAGGTGTTTGTGTCTATGCTCTTCAAGAAGAATCAAATAACACCTCACCATTTAAAAAAAAGTAATTTCATCTGCCTAATGCAGAAAACTTGCTTGCTTCTCTCACCAGTGTGCACTGTCCTCTCCTCTGTGGTGTGACCTAATACACGTGCATAGAACTGCAGGTCAGGCTGACCCAGCTTTTTGCTTTGGCAAAAAAATGCTTTGGGTCCAGCATCCACTGGATATTCGAAAAATGTTAAATGTAAGTTTCTTAAATTCTCTTGGTCTCAATTTTCTTATTTGACAAATAAGATAGTTTTCTCCTATGCCAGATACTATTGATTGGCTAACTCTGTAATAATTTCAAACCCCCCTTTCCTTGTCTACTTCTCAGTATGGAATAGAGACTGGAAGATGAAATATGACCTCAGTTAGCCTCCCTTGCAGCTAGGTCTGGCTCATGTGACCTGTTTCCTTTTTTTTCCCCTTAATTAATTAATTAATTTTTGGTTGTGTTGGGTCTTCATTGCTGCACGCGGGCTTTCTGTAGTTGGGCGAGTGGGGGCTACTCTTTGTGTGGTGTGTGTGTTTCTCATTGCAGTGGCTTCTCTTGTTGCAGAGCATGGGTTCTAGGCGCAAGAGCTTCAGTAGTTGTGGACACGGGCTCAGTAGTTGTGGTGCACAGGCTTAGTTGCTCCACGGCATGTGGGATCTTCCTGGACCAGGGATTGAACCCGTGTCCCCGGCATTGGCAGGTGGATTCTTAACCACTGTGCCACCTGGGAAGCCCTGGAGCATTTCTGAGAAGGGTTCTTTTCCTAGAGAAAGTGGCAGAGACATGGGGAGAAAGCCTGTTCCCTGCCTTCTGCTTCCTGCCTTGAAAGCAGTTGTGGGGGAAAGAGATGCCTGGAATTGTGACAACTGTTTTGCCTCCATGTGTAAACAAGCATGAGTATAAAAAGCCAACCCTCTGAGGATGGCGGGGCCTGGAGATGGGAAGAGGCTGGCCCTTGGCCTATTGCATCAACCTTGGAACTGTTCACTGATGGACTTCTTATTACAGTAAGTCGCCTACGTACAAACGAGTTCCGTTCCAAGAGCGCGTTTGTAAGTCCAATTTGTTTTTAAGTCCAACAAAGTTAGCCTCGGTACCCAACTAACACAATCTGCTACTGTTCTACATTCGGGTGCTGTGCCTCCTCAAATAAAGAAATCCCCTTGCCATTTCCTGCATCGTGAATCTCTTCGGTTCTTCAATTACTTCTTCCTCTTGTCTCTCTTTGTCCTTTCTCAGGGCCTCCAATTCTATCAGGTCTTCATTAGTAAGCTCCATGTTTGCATTTTTGAAAGTTTGGAACTTGAAGGTTCGTATGTAGGGGACTTAGTGCATATGAAGTAAATCACATGTCTTTAGTTCTTTTTTTTTATTTTAAGGTGTTGGGGGTAGGAGTTTATTAATTAATTAATTTATTTTTGCTGTGTTGGGTCTTCGTTTCTGTGTGAGGGCTTTCTCTAGTTGTGGCAAGTGGGGGCCACTCTTCATCGCGGTGTGCGGGCCTTTCACTATCGCGGCCTCTCTTGTTGTGGAGCACAGGCTCCAGACGCGCAGGCTCAGCGGCCATGGCTCACGGGCCCAGCTGCTCCGCGGCATGTGGGATCCTCCCAGACCGGGATACGAACCCATGTCCCCTGCATTGGCAGGCGGACGCCCAACCACTGCACCACCAGGGAAGCCCTATGTCTTTAGTTCTTAAGGTCAAATTTAACTCTTCAGCACAGTCAGGTTTTCTCTTCCTTGCAGCAAAAGTCCATCTTAAGCCATCTTAACCACTACAAAGGGATGATTTCTAAAGTCACTTTATTCTATGGTTCTTTTTCCTCCAGTATTGACCAAATCAAATATCTTCTTGGTATTGTCTAATTACAGGTGAGTTTCATTTCCCTTCCTGTCTTCTCTTGTGTAGGTGCTAATGAACAGTGAAATAACAATAGAACTAATTAATAGGAGACAAAAAGAAGTAGGAGATGAAGATTTCAAAATAACCCACAGTTGGGGAGGGGTGGTGGTGTTTATGGGATGAATTGGGAGATTGGGATTGACATATATATCTAATATGTAAACCCACAGTTGGGGAGGGGTGGTGGTGTTTATGGGATGAATTGGGAGATTGGGATTGACATATATATACTAATATGTATAAAATAGATAACTAATAAGAACGTGCTGTATAAAAAAATAATAATAAAATCCAAAAAAGAAACCCCCACAGGGCTTCCCAGGTGGCGCAGTGGTTGAGAGTCCGCCTGCCGATGCTGGGGGCGCGGGTTCGTGCCCCGGTCCGGGAGGATCCCACGTGCCGCGGAGCGGCTGGGCCCGTGGGCCGTGGCCGCTGGGCCTGCGCGTCCGGAGCCTGTGCTCCGCAGCGGGAGAGGCCACAGCGGTGAGAGGCCTGCATACCGCAAAAAAAACCAAACCAAAACAAAACAAAAAAACCCCACAATTAACATAACTAGAAAATAATGATGAGGAAAATGCACCAGGGAAACTGGGGTACCTTGAGGTGATCGTTTCCATTTCCCTTCCCTATTCCCAGGAGACTGAGGAGGCTACGTGAGCAGGACTCTAACAAGAATTTTAGTGAGTCACTCTCTCCAACCTATAAAACAACTTCAGCCTTGACGACAACACCCTTCCCCAAATAACTTTTACATAATCTGTGGAGGAGGGTAGCTTCCATACACAAGATGGAATATTCAGTGAAGAAGGTCACATCAGGACAATGGGGGAATACATCTGGTTTCGTATTTGCATTGTGTCTCTAATCCTGGTGTCTGATAGCCCTTTACAAAGTCCAAGAAAATGGAATTGAAAAGAGACTGTGGAAGCACCTGTTCAAAGCCATTTTCAAGCCGCCCACACTGGGTACTTGCTGGTTCCCTCTGGGAGGCAGAACGCTCAGTAGCTTCAAGAGGGACAGTGTAAGTCCACTTGAGAACAGGATTTGTACACCAGCATCTGTGAAGGATTTGCTCTGTTTGAGTCGCTGTGAATAATGGGGCTTTCCATAAACGTGCATTATAACCATATATATCAGATTGACTAATACAACTCTGCTCAGGGGTTCTTCCTGTAATCTGCCTGACCTGATGTGAGGTCTCAGTGTGTGCCTTCTGGTGAGTTTGTATGTTTGATTAGTCAAAGCCTCTTAGGCTTCAACAAAAAATGAGTTTTTGGCTAGATAGTTTTTAGATAATAATGTCAAAAAATGATGGACAGTCCGAGTCATTGATAAAACAAAATTATGTTAAAGGAATATTTCTCAATCATGCTACCCTTTTACCTTTTTTCTCGCTAATCTCATGTACCCACAGAGGTATAAATTCTCTCCCCTTGGGTGTGTGTATGTCAGTTCCCAAATTTATCTAAATTTGCAGTCAGAGAAGAGATGCAGTAGCTCTTGAGTTTAGTGCAAATGTAAGAACTCTGCTCCAGGGTTGACCAGTTGTAGGAAAGATAATGAAAGACTGATCGTGAGCTTCTTTCATCACCTCTCTGGGTCTGAGTGGCTAATCTAGAGTGGGGCAACTGTCCTAAAATTACATTTAGAATGATTCCTTATAGCTCTAACATGCCATGATTCTATTGAGTCTTCCAAATAAAGGTAAGGCTGTTCATTAGGAAAAAAATTTTCTTTTAAACTCTGAAAATGATTTCCAGGGAACAAATCCCTTGTAACTTCAAAAGCCTTTTGAGTAATTGCTTTTTCACCACAATGTTTTCTGTAGGCAATGTACATCCTTAACAAGCTCCCACTATATTCCTTTCGTACTTGGTTTCTCATTTAAAATAGTGATGCCTTCAGCTTTCGACTTGGCCCTGCCTCTGCATCCGAGTGGATGAAAGGCTCTTGCTGCTCCAGCCAGGAGTCAGGACTCTGCCTCTGAGGTGGGAGAGCCAACTTCAGAACACTCGTCAAGAAGAGACCTCCCAGCCCCACATAATATCAAACGGCGAAAATCTCCCAGAGATCTCCATCTCAACACCAGCACCCAGCTTCACTCAACGACCAGCAAGCTACAGTGCTGGACAACCTATGCCAACCATATAGCAAAACAGGAACACAACCACACCCACTAGCAGAGAGGCTGCCTAAAATCATAATAAGTCCACAGACACCCCAAAACACACCACCAGACGTGGACCTGCCCACTAGAGAGACAAAATCTAGCCTCATACACCACAACACAGCCACTAGTCCCCTCCACCAGGAAGCCTACACAACCCACTGAACCAACCTTAGGCACTGGAGACAGACATCAGAAGCAACGGGAGCTACGAACTTGCAGCCTGCAAAAAGGTGAACCCAATCACGGTGGGATAGGCAAAATGAGAAGACAGAAAAACACACAGCAGGTGAAGGAGCAAGATAAAAACCCACCAGACCTAACAGATGAAGAGGAAATAGGCAGTCTGCCTGAAGGGGAGTTCAGGGTAATGATAGTAAAGATGATCCAAAATCTTGGAAATAGAATGGACAAAATGTAAGAAGCGGTTGGCAAGGACCTAGAAGAAATAAGGATGAAGCGGACAATGATGAACAACGCAATGAATGGGGTGGGAAATGCTCTAGATGGGATCAGTGGCAGAATGGATGAGGCAGGGGAGCGGATGGGTGACCTGGAAGATAAAATAGTGGAAATAACTACTGCAGAGCAGAATAAAGAAAAAAGAATGAATAAAAAAAAAAATAAAATAAAATAGTGATGCCTGCCACTGCCTATAATATGATAACCATTTTAAGGTAGTACTGAAACCAAGACTTTCTTTTTTGAAAATGGTTTTACAATCATGTTCCAATGCATATATTATAATGAAACCTAGAGATTTGTTTAAAATATAAACAGGATGCAAAAATTGTTTTTAGAGGGGGCAGGAGGAAACTGGGAAGTGATGGATATGTTTATGGCGTAGATTGTTGTGTTGGTTCCATGGGTGTATACTTATCCCTAAACTCATCAAGTTGTATACATTAAATATGTACAGCTTTTAATGTGTCAATAATACCTCATTAAAGTGGTTTAAAAATTATTTTTAGATTTCTCTATCATATCATTGTTAATTGGTAGGAAGCATTAGAATTACATGATAACATGTTTATAGAACCCCTGTTAGCTTTCATAAGAGAAGCTGTGAGTTCTTTTGTAGAAAATTTTAAAACTTCAAGAATATAAGTAATAACTGTCTTTTAAAAATAAGTTCTAGCAGTTTGCTTAGTACTCTATGAAACATGAGAGAAACACAATTCATGATAATGACAAGGACGATAAAAATTGCTATCATTGAGTGCCTACTATGTGTCAATTGATTACTATCCAGCATTATTTCTAATGTTTATAACAATGATATGAAGAAAGTATTATTAGTTCCCTTTTACAGATAGAAAAATTGACACTCAGAAATGCTAGGGAGTAGCACTGGAATTTGAACTCAGGTCTGCCAGACTTCCTTCCATTATGCCAGGCTGAAAGGCATTTCTGCTGATCATTTTTGCAAAAATGATTCATATACATTAAGGAAGCCTGTTGGACCCAAACCATGCTATGAAAAACTAAAGTTAAACAGTCTGAATGAAAGCCCTATTCTTTTAAGGAAAAAAAAAAAAAAATTAGAAGAGAGGGTAGGGACATGAAAAATAGTAGCAAACACTCGGATGGTGCCACTTTGTATGAGGCACTGTTCTAAGTGCTTTATGAATATAAGTATATTTAAAGCTAATAGCAACCTTAGGGACACATGATATTATTATCACCCTGATTTTCCAGCTTAAGAAACAGAGGCATGGAGAGATTAAATAGCTCGCTGAAGGTATCTCAGCTAGTAAGTGGCAGAGCTGGGCTTTGATTCCAGGCAATCTGGCTCCAGAGTCCATGTTCTTAATCCTCTCAGTCTACTACCTTTGTTTAATTCCTTGTGTTTAATTCCTCTTATCAGATACAATCTAATAAT
>NW_006778881.1:475167-517713 GCF_000442215.2 Lipotes vexillifer | reverse complement strand
CTGAACCTCCTATAAACCAGGGTATGAAGGCATTTGAAGATCTCTTAGATGTCCCTATTATTTTGTGCTTGGAATAGAAGGAAGGAATATTGCCCCTTCTATGGCTGGAAGATTGCTTGTAGTCATACAGTCCCCAAGCAACACCATCTGCCTCCTATCATGGTAGGGTTGCCATGATAAAAACCTCTCTTTCTCCATACGGTCTCCTCCATATGTTTCCCTCCATATTCTTAAGTCAGGAAACAACTGGCACTCCAAAGGGTTTTATAATAATTGTTATTAGGTATACATAAGTATAAAATATTCCTGTCTTTTGGAAGTTCATTAGCCAAAGAGAGAAGGAGAGAGAAAATATTTGCAAATGAAGCAACCGACAAAGGATTAATCTCCAACATTTATAAGCAGCTCATGCAGCTTAATAACAAAAAAACAAAAAACCCAATCCAAAAATGGGCAGAAGACCTAAATAGACATTTCTCCAAAGAAGATATACAGACTGCCAACAAACACATGAAAGAATGCTCAACATCACTAATCATTAGAGAAATGCAAATCAAAACTACAATGAGATATCATCTCACACCTGTCAGAATGGCCATCATCAAAAGATCTAGAAACAATAAATGCTGGAGAGGCTGTGGAGAAAAGAGAACCCTCTTACACTGTGGTGGGAATGTAAATTGATACAGCCACTGTGGAGAACAGTATGGAGGTTCCTTAAAAAACTACAAATAGAACTACCATATGACCCAGCAATCCCACTACTAGGCATATACCCTGAGAAAACCATAATTCAAAAAGAATCATGTACCAAAATGTTCATTGCAGCTCTATTTACAATAGCCCGGAGATGGAAACAACCTAAGTGTCCATTAACGGATGAATGGATAAAGAAGATGTGGCACATATATACAATGGAATACTACTCAGCCGTAAAAAGAAACGAAATTGAACTATTTGTAATGAGGTGGATAGACCTAGAGTCTGTCATACAGAGTGAAGTAAGTCAGAAAGAGAGAGACAAATACTGTATGCTAACACATATATATGGAATTTATGAAAAAAAATGTCATGAAGAACCTAGGGGTGAAACAGGAATAAAGACACAGACTTACTAGAGAATGGACTTGAGGATATGGGGAGGGGGAAGGGTAAACTGTGGCAAAGCGAGAGAGAGGCATGGACATATATACATTACCAAACATAAGGTAGATAGCTAGTGGGAAGCAGCCACGTAGCACAGGGAGATCAGCTCGGTGCTTTGTGACCGCCTGGAGGGGTGGGATAGGGAGGGTGGGAGGGAGGGAGATGCAAGCAGGAAGAGATATGGGAACATATGTATATGTATAACTGATTCATTTTGTTGTGAAGCTGAAACTAACATACCATTGTAAAGCAATTATACTCCAATAAAGATGTTAAAAAATAAAATAAAAAATAAAAAAGCAATTTGGCAAGATAAAAAAAAAAAGAGAGAGAGAGACAGAGAAGAATGTGAACCAATTATACAACGGTAAGGGTCAATGTGATAAGGAACCAGTGTGGGCTGCCCTTGTCCAGGAGGGCTTCCCTGGAGATATAGGACTAAGCTGGACCTTGAAGAATGATTGTTTTGGCCAGGCCAGCAGGATGGTCAGAAGTAGAATGAAAGGAAGAGAGGGCAGAGAGGCACTGTGGCTAAAGGGGCACCATCTTTCCACTGCCCCTGCATCTATTTATGGCCTGCTGCTGCTGCCAAGTGCTTCTGATTTGCCCTCTCTAAGTCCCAGCCCTTCCTTAGGCGCAAGAAGATGGATGGCTAACATATTTTGGTGTGCAAAATGGGTGATCTGGGTCCAATGAGACATCTGTCTTCTAGTGAGTTCTCTATGAAGCAATGAAAACTCTGTTTTTGAAGAAAGATAAGGGAGTAGCTACAATACCAGTAGGCATTGACATAATGACTGGATGGATTGAAGCCTTAGGCTATTAAAGCCCCAGTAATTACATAGCGCAACAACATCAACTTTGACAAGGGCTACAGTTTACTCTGCACACAAGAGCTCATGACTGCCACATCATTCCTTTGCCGAAGTACACAAAGTCCTGTACCTGCTGCAGATGCGTTTCCTCATCTGTAAAATGGGGACAATAACTATATCTACCTCCGTGGGTTGTTGTGAAGATTAAGTGAGTTTATGTACATAAAGTGCTTAGACAAATCCCTGTTGGTTCATATGTCACACATGGAGAAATGTTCTTCGAAGAAGGTGCCAGCTAGCTAGCTAGCAGAAGCGATACAGGCCACGTGTAAAAAATGTATGTTGAAAGAGATGAATTTTAGAAATGGGGCTCAGAGGGACAGATCCTTTTCCAGGGCCTAATGGGGGATATTTAGGAGAAGACATGCTGATCTCTATTTCTTTAAGGCTGTAACCTGTAAGGAGTGACTTTCTCTAAGAAATGTCCCATGAACCAGGTCTGGTTCATTTGCGAGCAGTGGGGTATATAAGGAATAGAATTTGCCTTATTTTTCACACATTTTAAACAAACTGGTAGTTGTTGAACAGAGCTTTATTATATTTCATATGAAGCAAAAACCAATGATAGGCTATAAGAAAGGACCCCAATATGATGCCTCTGTAGCTCTCATTCTTGAAAATTATCTGCACTTTGTGGTGGGGGTAAAGTGAAATCAGAGGATTACAAAGGGGGCTTCAATTAGACTATAACATCTTATTTCTTAAAGCAAAGGAGTTGAAGCAAAAAGGCATAATGTTAACTCTTGTTTAATCTGTGCACTATTAGATTCTTTTCTCTATTATTCTGCATTTTTGAAAATTTTTTATCTTTTACCCAGAGAGACGTTGCCCCCAGCTTATTTTCTCTTGCCATCCATATAAGCAACTTTGCACCATATTTCCACCCCCACTCCCACTTTCTTCCACAAATCTCTCTATCACTACTAGAAACAGTAGAGTGTTTTGCATCTTTCTCTTTGGGGATTTCCACTTCAGCCTGACCAGTTTCGGTAAATACTAACCCAATTTTTCCTTTCATCTCAGCTAGCACACTTCGTAGCAACTATTTGCAGGGCTTCATTCTGAGAATAAGATGTCTGCATCCACTCCCCAGTGACGCAGCAGACATACGAAACCTAGTAAAAACGAAACTTCTGAGGCAGCCTTGATAGGATGATCTCTCTCACTAGGGAGAGCAGTGGGTAGAAGTGTTGTGAGGGACACAAGCAGTTAAGGTGGTGGAGATGAGGGAAATGTCACCAAAGGGGTAAAGGGCTGGGAGTGGGGACACTTGGCAGACAGTTCCAGGACTACCTCTGTTGCCTTGGTGACAGCAAAGTGAGCAAGGAGGCAACTTGTTGGTTGGATAAGAGCTGGTCTGATGACTTGCTAGCCAGCTGGCCCTCTGATGCTGACTTGAGTCAACATGCAACTTGAGTTTGTTGGTTTCTGTAGAGGAATGAGGTCCCTTGAGTTGCACAGGCTCTAGAGACCACTCTCTATGCTGGCAAACCTGTCACTAGCATTGAGCCCAGTACAAAGTAGGTCCTCCCAAATGCTTGTTGACTGACTGAATGATGACTGTCCACATGAATGCACCCTTAATTATAAATATTAAAATCAATAGTAGCCTTTTAGTGCATACAGACTTTCTGGTGTCCTTATGTCCTCCTTGTTGTACAGAGTAGCCAGGGGCTGCGCTCCTTGGCAGAATTGTTAGGGTGTGTGAAAACATGCTCTGAAGCTTGTCCTTTCACCCTCACCTGGTCAGTTTCCCCTTGAATTCTCTGATTCCCACCGAAAAGCTTTTTAAAAAAATTTTATTTCTTTATTTTATTTTTGGCTGCGTTGGGTCTTCGTTGCTGCACGTGGGCTTTCTCTAGTAGTGCTGAGCGGGGGCTGCTCTTTGTTGCGGTGCTTGGGCTTCTCCTTGCGGTGGCTTCTTTTGTTGTGGAGCACAGGCTCTAGGCGCGCAGGCTCAGTAGTTGTGGCACGTGGGCTGTAGAGCGCAGGCTCAGTAGTTGTGGTGCACGGGCTTAGTTGCTCCGTGGCATGTGGGATCTTTCCGGACCAGGGATAGAACCCATGTCCCCTGCATTGGCAGGCGGATTCTTATCCACTGCGCCACCAGGGAAGTCCCTGAATAGCTTTTTAAATGTAAGGCCCTGAGAGAGACAGCCCATGTCTTCTGCAAGCTCTATGTGCCCTGCCAGGACCTTGTGGGCTTTCAACAAGTCATCTGGGGACTTTCCTGGTGGCGCAGTGGTTGAGAATCTGCCTGCCAATGCAGGGGTCAACACGGGTTCGACCCCTGGTCTGGGAGAATCCCACATACCATGGAGCATCTGAGCCCATGTGCCACAACTAATGATCCTACACTCTAGAGCCTGCGAGCCACAACTACTGAGCCCACTTGCCACAACTACTGAAACACGCACGTGCCTAGAGCTTGTGTTCCATAACAAGAGAAGCCACCGCAGTGAGAAGCACGTGCACCGCAACGAAGAGTAGCCCCCGCTCACCGCAACTACAGAAAGCCCGCGCACAGCAATGAAGACCCAACGCAGCCAAAAATAAATAAATAAAATAAATAAATTTACTTAAAAAAATGTCATCTGATGAGTTCCAGTTGGTTGGCAGATACAAAAAACAGCTGTGATTTCCAGAGACAGAAATCTGTAACTGCTGAAATTTGTTATCTTTACATTGTCTTTTATCTCTTGCTTTAGATAACAGTCTTCACTGTTTTGTATTTTACAGTCAAGTAAACTAGTTAAAGATCACCCTTTGACTGTTTTGCTATCTCAGTGCACGCACTTTGATTGCTCCCTTCAAACAGTTTGCTGCCAGTACTTTAATTATGAATTCCAAATGGCATCTTAAACTTGCTTAAGAAAGTTGAAAAGGATATTTTTGAAAATGTATACATAGCTCTTCATTGATTCACTGTTTTAGTCAACAAAAATGTAAGAAGCCACCCCCTGACTGCATCATCCTGGATTAGTTGCTTACCCATCTCTAGCTGCCTCAGTTTCTTCCTATGCGAGATAGAGCCAGTAATAGTATTTATCTCATAGATTGCCATAGAGATGAAATGCTCAAAATAAAAAACTCGCCTTCAAGAATATGACAGTCTAGTTGGGCAACATTGACTCTAAATAATGTTAAATAACAGCACAGAACTGAGTTGCCAAGTGAGTGTATGGATGACACACACTCTGGAGCAGTTAGGCCTTCTCTCTTGTTTAGGAATGATTTTCTCTGTTCAGTCCTGTTTTTGTTCTACTCCCAGACCAGTCAGAGTCTCCTGCAGAGTTCTCACTGGCTGAACTCCCAGCTCATCCAAGGATCCCATCTGCTCCCAGTTCTGCCTCCCAGCTTTGCCTAAGCAAGTAGCACTCCTGGCCAAGCCTTGAGCCTCAAGGCTGGGGTGTCCACTGTCCTCTCAACCACACAGATCTCTCCTTTTCTAAGACAAGTAACCTCTTCCACCTGCTCTGACATATGCTTCTCCAATGAGAAAGTTGCTCCCTGGGTTGTCAGAAGCAAAATTCTTGCTTGTTCTTTACTAAAAACTTGTAATCAGCTCTAGCCATGAATAGACGTCGGCCTGAGAACACCAATTAGAAAGCAGGGTGCTGGACGTGGTGGGCTAACTGGTTGTTGCCAGGACAGTGTCATACAATAGAAAATCTATTTTTTCTGTAGAGGATGTTTTTGTTTCACCCACTACAGTTGAATCAAATTAAAAAAAAAATATATATATATATGTTTTAAACCATTTGGAGTTCCTCCATAAATGAAGTGGAAAATCAGAGATAACATATCGGATGAAATGCAACAGGGTATAAGACTTCCACTTGTTTGACATTGTTTCCAACACCTGGTACTGTTAGTCTTAACTTCAGTCATCTTGGTAGGTGTATTGGGGTTTCCCGTTGCAATTTTTATTAGAATTTTCCTCATGCTCAAAGACTGACTCAGTGCCTTTTCATATGTCTATTGGCTGTTTAGATATCCTCTTTCATGGGGTTCTTCTTCAGGTGTTTTTGCCCATTATTCTTATTGGGTTGTCTATTTTTTTTACTGATTTGTATGAGTTCTTTATATATTTTGAACATATAAATACTATAAAGGCAACAAAAAGAAAGCGGGGTACTGGATGAAGGGGGTGTTATTTGTCCCACTTGTGGCAAAGGACAATCAGCTTTTGACATTAGTCAGGAAATAAGTCCCTCTATGGTCTAAATGTGTTTAACCTAAATTTATTTTTGTTTTTTTCTGTTGCTCTTTGTCTTTGAGATTGCTGATTTCAGGTATTTCTAGTTTGCCCTTTCAGCCCAAACTACATCAATTTTATGCACTTTTCTTTTATTAGCTAGTCATTTTATTTCTCATGATATTCCTAAACATATTCTCACTAATCTCTAATGCTTACCCCAGGGTACTCTGCACCAATATTTTTATTACTCACTATAATGCAGTTTCTGCCCTCTTTAAGGTTACAAAATGAACTAACTTTGTTTTAGGGTCTTTGGAATGACAAATGTTAGGTGAATTTCTTATCACTGAGAAGCACTGAGAAGGTATAGTGAATGACAGGTACAATCTAAAATTAAATGGTTTGTGGCTCTTATCTTTCCATTAGAGTTCAGCAAGAATACATGCTGTTTCTCGTGGAGTCTCAGCATCAGGCAAAGGCATAGATCTGTCACTCAAACCACATGGTGGCTTCTGAGACAAACAGCACTCTTCCAGCTTATTAGTTTAAATAAGCAAAATGAGCTAATTCCTGCCCCAACTGTAGCCATCCAGAATAGAGATGTGTTAAAAAAGAAACAACAGGCCCAAAATGGAGTCACCTGTGCTAAGCCCCACCAAGACTTAATACCTAACCTAACTGTAGTTTCAGCTTCTTCCACGAATGTGGCCTTTAATCAATCAATTGGAATTACCTGGTCGGCCCTAGTAGACCTGCTGCCTGCTAGACCCCTGCCTTCCCCCAAAGGAAGGTGACCTTACCTGAAATAATCCACTCTTTGCCAGAAATTTCCTTTTTTCCAAACCCTTCTGCCTATAAAAGCCTTCCATTTTGTACAGCTCCCCAGAGCTCCTTTCTGTCTGCTAGATGGGATGCTGCCTGATTCATGAATCATTAAATAAAGCCAGTTAGATATTTAAAATTACTCAGTTGAATTTTTTTTTTTTTTAAATATATGATGGACACATCACAGACTCTTAGGAACTGGAAGGAGGCCGTCCTGGGAGGGTGGGACTCTATCTCTCCATTGATGCCTCTCCCACCCCCAAATATGGGCAAACTCTGGTTAAAACAAATATTGATGGTAAAGTCATCTTGAAAAGGGAATGAGCTGAGAAGTATGGGAAAAGGCTCCTACATCCAGCTGCCTGGGAGGGAGTGAGGTAGTGGCAGCCAATTTGTGAGTACTTTCTTTCTTCTCTTTAGATTCTCCATGGGAGGTTTGGACTCAAGGTGCTTAATTTCCACATATTTTGACAGGGTGTGTCAGTTAAAGGCATAGAGCAGAGCTTCAGCACAGGGGAAATTGAGCTCATTAATGTATTCCAGTGCACACACTGGAAAGCCCACAAGACGATTTGCATGCCTAATGACTGTACTTAAGTCCAATTGCCTCAGTAGAGTTTCCCCATACATTTCCAAGCCCTTCCTGATCTCTTGTATTTCTGATCCCCTCTAGCATCTGATCTGAATCACACACCCCTACTCAGTTATTCACAGCTCCAGGCCTGGAAGTGCTCATGATCAAGTGGGCTTAGCTATTGTACATAGGTGCTTGTGTACAAATCTCTGCTCCCCAGCCCAGTTATACATTCATTGAGTGCAGGCAGGATCCTTATTAGGCTTTGTATTCCTGAAGCACCTAACACAATGCCTAGGGGAGTGAAAGCACAGTTGCAGCATTATCTCTTCCAGATAAGACAGTCTGAATGAGAGAAATAGGAAGAATAGAGAAGGCTCTGTTGTTTTCAGGGGGACAGTCATCCTTTCCAAAGTCATGATGCTGGGAAAATGGCCTCTGAGTAAGCCAAGAGATGAAAGCAGAGAGAAGAGTGCTTTCCAAGTGTCAGGTTATACAAAAGATGGGACACAGAGCCATATGTGAGGGTTGGTCAGAAAGATGTATGGTCAGTTAAAGTTCACTGGTCAGTGTGACCACAAAGCTCAAGGGATACTTAGTGTTGCCTGGTGATAAATTTCCAGTCAACTCACTATTCTCTTAGATGTCCATTCTACACTTTCTCCTAAACCATCAACACCTCCCCCTTACTTACTCTCAACTGATGACCTTGCTTCTTATTTCTTACTGAGAAAATAGATGTGATCCGAAGAGAACTTCCATAAGCCTCCACCACCTGAACTCCCCACCCATCTCTATCTGCATCCATTTTCCCTGTCTTCCCTCTTGTGATCCGGAATGAACTGACCCTGCTCCTATCTAAGGAAGGCCAACCCCTCTCTTCTGCATGATTTGGCCTCTTTCTCTTTCCCACATTATTAGTTTTTTGTTTTTTTTCCTTTCTCCTGGAACTTTCCCATTAGCCTGCAAATCAAAACAAAAGAAAGCTTTCCTTGATCCCATGGTCCCTTCCAGCTACCTCCTCAGTTTTCAGCTTCTTTTTATAGGAAAATGTTCAAAAGAGTTATATTTCATCCTTGAATCCACTTCCTTTCCTCCCGTTCTCTCTCTTGAACCAATTTAAACAAGGCTTTATCTATACCACCCTACCAAACAGCTCCCTTCAGCGTCACCAATGAGCTCCATGTTGCTGAATCCAGAGATCAATTCTCAGCCCTATCTGATGTCAACATGGTTGATTACTCCCTCTTTTTTGAAACACTTTCTTTACTTAGCCACTGGGGACACTCTCTGAATCCCTTCCTACCTCATTCAGTCACTTTTGCTGGATCCTCTGAACTCTGTGATGGTAGGCCCTGTGCTCAGCCCATGGACCTCTTTATCTGCATCAACACTCACTCACAAGATGACCTCATCGAGGTGCATGACTTTAAATGCCATGTATAGGCTGATAACTCCCTAATCGATAACTCCTTCTCCTCCATCTATGACTCCGTAATCTGTAAGTCTTGACCACTCCTCCAGACTCCAGTGGGGAAAATCCGTTGCCTACTTGTCATCTCCACTTGGATACGGAATAAGCATCTCAAATTAACATTTACAAAAACAAGCTTCTGACATCTCACTGCCTTCCTATTTCAGTCCAAGCTGCTATCATTTCTTGCCTAAACAATTGGAATTGCCTATTAATGGTCTTCCCTGCTTTCGCTTTTACCCCTCTGCAGTGTATTCGCCACATAGCAATCAGAGATTTGCTTTTTAAAATAAAGTCCGATCATGTTATCTTTCTTGTTAAAGAGAAAACCACAGGCCCCAGAATGGTATCACTTGTGCTAAAGCTGATGATACCAAACCTAGACTTATTACCTGACTTAATTGCAGCTTCTACTTCCCCAGAAATGTAATCTTAATCAACCAGTCTGGAATTTTCTGATCAGCAGAAATGAGGTAATCTGTCAAGCAGGCCCTCTCCATCCCTCAGAGGAATAAGAGGCAGGTGCATGATAAAACCCTTGCAGGTTCCTTGCCCCACAAAAGAAGATGTCCCGACCTAAAAACAGTCCTTCCTTTTCTTTTGCTCACAGCCCCCTTGCCCCACCTTTTTTTCTTTAAAAACCTTCCATTTTGTATAGCCTCTCAGAGCACCCTTCTAGTTGCTAATGAGATACTGCCTGATTCATGAATTGCCTAATAAAGACAATTTAGATCTTCAAATTTACTCGGTTGAACTTTGTTTGTTTGTTTTTTTGTGGTACGTGGGCCTCTCACTGTTGTGGCCTCTCCCGTTGCGGAGCACAGGCTCCGGATGCGCAGGCTCAGTGGCCATGGCGCACGGGCCCAGCCGCTCCGCGGCATGTGGGATCCTCCCAGAGCGGGGCACAAACCCGCGTCCGCTGCATCAGCAGGCGGACTCTCAACCACTGCGCCACCAGGGAAGCCCCTGAACTTTTTTTTTAACAGTCTACTCAAACCCTCCAATGACTTCCCATTTCTTTCAGAATAAACTCTGAAGTCGTTACCATGGCTGTCTTAGTCCATTCAGGCTGTTGTAACAAAGTACCATAGATTAGGTGGCTTATGAGCAATAGAAATTTATTTCTCACAGCTCCTGAGGCTGCAAGTTCAAGATCAGGGTGACGGTATGGTTGAGTCCTGGTGAGGACTCTCTTCCAAATTGCAGACTGCCGACTTCTCACATAGTGGAATGGGTGAGGGAGCCCTTCGGAATCTTTCATAAGGGCACTAATCACATTCATGAGGGTTCCACCTCATGACCTAATCACCTTTTAAAGGCTTCACTTCCTATTACCATCACATTAGGAGTTAGGATTTCAAAACATGACTTTGGGGGGGACACAAACGTTTAGTCGATAAAAAATACCCTATATAATCTGGCCAATGTCACCTCTCCGATCTCATTTTCTGTCCCTGTCCCTGTCCTCACTCTACTCCAGGCACCCTGGACCTCTTATAGCTCTTTAAACATTCTTAAGAAAACCTCCTCCTCAAGCTTTTGCATTTGCTATTCCTTCTGCCAGGAGTGCTCTTCCCCTGAAATCCCTACTTCCTTTGTGCATCTGCTCAAATGTTTTGTTTAGAGATGCCTCCCCTGACTATCGTCTACTTTATACTAATTAGCTCTCCTCCCCTCATTTTCTCTCACTCTCTATCCCTTACCCTGCTTTATATATATATATATGTATTTTTTAATAGCTCTTATCATTTGACATTTGTATGGAACAGGATCCTGGTAGGAAATAGATGACACATTCGTTGGGGTAATTTAATGAAAGAACTATTTTCAAGGATGTGGGCAGAGTTAAGAGAACCAACCAGAGATGGTTAAGCATCAGGGTTTGGCAAAGTGGGAAGCTATTTTAAGGAAAGCTTGGTGGCCCTGATAGAACAAGGAAGGAAGCTGATACTGGAACCCAGAGACAACTGTTGACATGGTGGAGAGGCCTTCCATGGAGCTGTGGCCTTAGGTAGAGGAACATAGCCACTGCCTAATGACTACCTGTAAGAGGAAGGGCCAGGGGAGAATTGCCTTCTTTTTTGTTCTGACCTCCTACCTCCTGCTGGTGCCCCACATTGGCTAAACCAATCTGGAAGTCAGTGGTCAAGGAAGCCCAAGTGAAGCAAGAGATAGAGGTCAGCCTCCTGGGGCACAAAGCAAGGTGGAAAAGGGTGGAGACTGGAGCTGGAGTAGAAAAGAGAGACTGTCCAGCACACGTTAGCTATCTGTATATTCGTTGATGGTCTTTTTTATCCCATTAGATTGTAAGCCCTGTGGAAGCAGGAACTAAAACAGTGCCAGGCACAAAGAAGGTGCTCAGTAAACATTTTAAAGTGAATGAGTGGATGACATGTGGGCGTGTAGTTAGATGGGCAGCAAGGTGTGATCTGTGAGGTCATGACCCTGGGACCATGTGCTTAAGGGTGAGGAGTCACTAGGAGAACCAGCAAATCTGACAGCCATCTTCAGGAACAAATGGGCAAAACTGGACACAAAGCTCAGCCCAGAGTAGGCAAGGCAGTCCCCCCAAACTCAGCCAACTATGGCATGATGTAGGACATACAAATGTGCTGAGAGTGTAAAAAGCAGCCAGCTGCAACAACAACAGTAGTTATAGCAGAGAAAATTTGCTGGTAGAAGGAGAAAGTTCTTGCATTATAATCACTAGAAATCAAAGCACACAGAGAGACCCCAAGAGCCCCACGGTCATCAGGAAGATTAGCATAAAAAGCCAGAAGCAGACAAACAGGATCCCTTTTGTGGCACACCCATGATTGGGGTGTACAGGGTCCCCTTCATCCATACAGGCTTGGCACTATAGCTTCTGGTAGGCAGACCTGGTGCCTTAACCATTTCCACACCAAAAAATTTAATCATATTTGTATCTTAGGATTTTGAAAAGGACCCTATGGAAGATTCTATAGGGAAAACAGAAGAAGTAATTTCTGTTGCACACTACATAGTAAACAACTGCAAATGTGGTTACCAGATAAGTTTGTCCAAATCCCTTTCTCCTTCTCCACCTCTTCTACCTTCTCCACCAGACAGCTCAGTTCAGTCCCCAACTTGTCTACTTACTCAGTCTGCAAAGCAAAGACCCTCTTCGAATGGCAGTTTAGGAAACATCTATTGCTGCCAGAGAAGGCCCTTAGGGGTTCCACCCCCAACTCAAAGGAGCAAATAAAATATTTCTCTCAAGCACCCACATAGTCTTTCTGACAAGAGGACCATAAATGGAATTTTCTCTAACTTATTACACATATGAAAAATTTATCTAGGACAGTAAGTTGTTAAACAACCGATGTGTAGGTCATTCATCCTCTTCCTTCTCATCTCATTCATTTTGCTGCTTCTTAAATCTTAAGTTAAAGAAGCCCCTCAGGTACTGTGAACCAGACATCCCAAGCTGGGTAGACTCAACTCACCACCCAGCACTGATGTATGTGCTGAGGCAGGACAGCCTCACTGGAGGCTGCTAGGCCGCGTGTTCCACAGATGTCAGGTACAGCTCCGGTGCCAGCTGTGTTACCCTGGAACCAGCTGGGAGAAATACAACAGCAAGAGGCACTGCCCTGTAAGAACCTTCACTCTCTGTTCAATACCAGCGTGGAAGCATGAGATTGTGTCAAAATGCACGATGGGGACAAAGCAGGTACTGATGGGGAAGGGAGACAGCACGTGAATAAGAAGGATCAGGTTGGAAAAGTCTTCTGGACTATGTGGGTACCTAGGGGCACAAGGTGCAGTTTACGTGAGAGGTTGTGTGCATTTTCCAGTTGGGAAGACACCTGAAGCCTCTGGGTTACTGAAGAGCTCGTTGTGTTCACAGAGCAGAGAGAAGGATTCAAGATGTCTCTGAAGCTAACTCAGCATAAGCCAGTAACAGGGCAGCTGGGAGGCCAGTCTGGGTGAAGCAGTGAGCAGGGGAGTCTAGTCGAGGACCAGACGGTAGGGAGAAGGTTGATGAAGAGGGAGCTAGGGAAGCACACTGGCCAGAAAGGACATTGTCATCCTGCCCTGCCTTTGTGTGGCCTTGACAGTGGTGCTTCATCTGACCTGAGGGCAGTGATCCAGAGGGACAGCATTAACACCAGTTGGGGTAGAGCCATACTTTCTGTGAAAATGCCCTTAAAAATCCAATCATTTTCAAGTTTTGAGATTTTTAAGAAAAGACTTCAGTGTAGAGTTCACGCTCTTATTTATTTATTTATTTATTGGCTGTGTTGGGTCTTAGTTGCGGCACTCGGGATTTTCATTGCGGCATGCAGGATCTCCTCGAGGGCTCTTTGTTTCTTTAGTTGTGGCATGTGGGTTTTCTCTCTCTAGTTGTGGTGCGTGGGCTCCGGAGTGCATGGGTTCTGTAGTTTGCGGCCCGTGGGCTCTCTAGTTGAGACGCCCGGGCTCAGGCGTTGTGGCAAGCGGGCTTAGTTACCCTGCAGCATGTGGGGTTTTAGTTCCCCAACCAGGGATCGAACCCATGTCCCCTGCATTGGAAGGTGGATTCTTTACCACTGGACCACTAGGGAAGTCCCCATGCTCTTATTTATGCCCTGTGACAGGAATGTACCTTTCAACAAATTCACCATGTCCACTTTCCCCTGCAGAGTTAATGTGGATGTGCTACAATATTTTGTGCTCTGGAGTATATGACCTGCCTTCAAAACCCTTATAACTGGCTTGTCATTTGGGTTCACACTGAATTAAAGTAACCCTCGAGTTCCATCAGTGAGGGTGCGGTGCAGGAGGAGCCGTGGTTGGGTGTGAACTCTCAGGGCAAACTGCTGGTGTTGGTTTACTCTGATTGGCTGACATTCCTGAGCATCGACTCTAATCTCCAGATTCAAGGATGGAGGATGGAGAAAAACTCACATCCGCACTTAGACGGCCTTGAGCTCCAGGAGCTGGGATGTCTCAGGGACCTAGCCTGTGGAGGGCAGCAGAATAGTCAGCCTGCAATTGAGTGGACCGCCCTTAAACAGAGACATAATCCAGATCCACATGGGGGCCACACAGTGAAATGGAAGAGCTATGCATGGAGTGGCACATACTGCGGATGAGTGAATTCATGGAAACTAAATTCCATTAAGATGCAACACTGCTTTATACTTCTAAAAGCACTGGATAACCTGAATTTTGGCCTGAGAGAGAGACTGTCACTGACGGAGTTTCAGCAAACTTCTTTGAACTGTTGGGAGTGTTCGAGGCAGCAAACAAGGGGCAGATAGTGGGCATCCGGCAGACTGACTTGACCGTGGGAAGCTTCCAGAGTCTGCCCTGCACTCAACTGCTTGGCCTAGAGCAGCAGCTCAGAAAAGAAAAAAATAATTAGACACCACAAGTCTCCCTTAAGGCTTAAGATTCTCTTCACCTCCTGGCACCTCCACCGGTATGTGGTGCTTTGGGCTGTGGGTCTTTGAGTTTCTGCCTCATTCAAGAAGTCTTTGAAGTGAGACTCAGCAGAAACCAGGCTGGGATAGAGGGCAGGTAGTAGCTTGATCTCCATTCATTTTTTACAAAGGCTGCTTAAAAAAGAAAATCTAGTTGTGGCATCCCAATACCCAGGTGACGTGAGGGCTGCTACAAATGGCCTCCTTGGGCACAGCAGTTCTGGGTGGTCGTCTGTCCTTTGCCTTTGCTTCAGTTACCAGTTCCTTTAGGCTGTCTTCCTTCCTCCCTCCATTCCTTCTTTACTTACTTTCTATTTTTTTTTCTTTTTTTCTAATCCACATATTTTACATAGGGCCTGACCCTGTCACTACCCCAGGTTTGATTAACTTAGGGAAACCCTTCATCGTACCCAGCTGCTGATTTCAGATGCAGGCTGGGGAGATAAAAAACTGTCAAGAGGGGAAAATGGATGAGCAGCAGATAAATGGGGGGAACGGCAATTTGCTCGGGCACGGCCTGCCACTTGCCTGGCTTATAATTAGAGGCATAAGAAATGTGTTTTTCCCTCCCAGTTTCGAACTCTTTTTCTCTTTCTCAAAAACATGTGAATCCCGTCTTTAGTGCGACCTTGTCCTCTTTGGCCGGCAGTTCCACAATAGCTACCAACTTAGGGGCTGCCGAGAGAAGCCAGATATCTCTGCCAGAGAAAATGCATTCCTGAACCTGACATCTGGGTCTTGCAGCTGGAGGGAAGAAGGAGACAAAAAAGAAACAGTCCTGAGTGTCATCAAAGGCAGTTGATGGTGCCAAGTGAGTATGGAAATTACATACAGTACAGATGCCATTTACAACATCAGACAAATAATGCAGCTATTTAGGAAAAACAAAGATGTGCTTAGAAATTGATCACCCGTGTACGTGCAGTGAAAATGTTCATAGCTTGCAGAGTGTGATAGGAATGGGCTAAGCACTCATTTCCAAACAACTCACAGTCTCTTCTGACTGCGATTCTGAAAGAGTTAGGCTGAAGTAGTCAGATTCTGCCACTCCTACCCCCCTGCCCGCCCCCCCTTTTAGGAAAACAGGAGACAAAAAAGTAATTTGAAATTGAGCTCTGCAAACACTCTCTACATGAATATTTAAATTTTTCAGATTTATGCCAGCTTTCCTTGTAGACAGCAATATAGGTTGCTTTGTGTGACAGACAAGGGAATATGGAAGCAGGAAAGTATACCCTGTTATCTGCAGGCCCTGATGAATCACAAAGAATTAGTTCATTGTGCCCCACAGGATTTGAGGCAGGAGGAGGAGCAGTGAAAGAGGAAATTGGAAATGCTAATGAGCATACAAGCACCTTGCCCCTTTTCCCTTTCTTTCCTCTTGGAGTTAGACCTGTTCAAGCGCAGAGGCTCCGGGATGCCCAGAGCCAGCACCCTGCAGGTTAGAGGCTTTGTACACAGTGGATGCAGGGTGAACACTGCAGGAAGCGTGGCACAAATACCAGCTCCAAGCTTGGGAAACACACATTTCAGAAAAGGGCTGTGTTACCTTCTCAAAGATTTTGTTATTTGCAAAATACCCATCAACCTGGGAGAGGCCTTCTCTTTATAAAAGCATCTTTACCAAGGAGAAGGCTGGCAGGAGATGGGATTCCTTTCCTTTAGTCTAAAAGATGACCTGAAACTGGGAGTCTCACGTTTCCATTGGAACGGCAAGTGGGTTTAAGTTAAGTGGGTTTTGTTTCTAACTGTTCCTTTAAAAATCGTCATTTTGTTGCTGTTTAAAGGGAAATCACCACTTGGCTGTCAAAATGACATTCCAGAACTTCTGGGGATTGAGTTCTGAGCATGCTCAGTAGCATCTCTAGATTTCTTTACAGGAGGGTGTAAGGGGTGGAGAGCTGTAAGAATAGGGGTGGCAGGGGGACCTGGCTTGAGTCTGTGTTTGTGCAGCTGGCACGCTGTTGCCACTTAGATTGTGTAATTATTTGCAGTGGCTTGAAGAACCATTGAAGCAAAAGCCCCTAAATCTCCCCCTGACATCACAACTGACCTTGTCCTGAGTCTGTGTTTCTCAAAGTGGGCACCACTGGCATTTTGGAATGAACCGTTTTCTTTATGTGGGGACCACCGTGTGCTGCAGGACTTTCAGTGTTCCCCGCCCTGCTCGCTAAATGTCCGGGAAGAGGGGGCAGCCATTGTGAAAACCAAACCAGTCATTCCTCCATTTCCGAATACCCGTGTTGAGAAGTATTAGGTCTATTTCAATCCTCAGGCAGGTACTCTTTCTTTAGAGGAGGATTTGGGTGAAAGCCGAATAAACGCATGCATAAACATGGCAGAGTCCTGGAGAGACAGTGTTACCTGCAACGGTGGTTCTGCGTTTTTTTCCCCACTTCTGTACCATTCGTGTGCACAATCCATGCCCATCAGTAACAGCTCTCATTAAAAGGAATTTTCCCCCCCATTTATTTAGGAAAAGGTCAGGGGTTAAATCTGAAAAAAATCTTTCCTTAGATTCAGCACGTAGGCCATTCCTACCCCCTACCTCTGATTGAGTGTCCCTGGTCAGTCACAAGTGCATTGGGCTAGGAAGCCAATTTGTTATGAAATAGCTGTTATATCATGCAAGCCACTTAACCTCTGTATGCCTCAACTACCTCATCTACAAGATGGAGATAATAATCTGTATTCTATGAACTTCATAGGGTTGTCAGAACAAAACTGTAAATATAAAAGCACTTTGAGGAGTTTAAAGCATAGTAGATAAAATTGTACGACTGCTATAAAAGACAGGATAGAGGTTTCTCAAAAAATTAAAAATAGAACTGCCATATGATCCAGTAGTACCATTTCTGGGTATTTCTTCACAAGGATGCAAAGAAGATTCTTGAAGAGGTATTTGCACACTTATGTTCATAGCAGCACTATTCTCAATAGCCAAGAGGTGGAAGTCCATCAGTGCATGAATAGATAAACAGAATGTGGAATATTCAATGGATTATTATTAGGCCTTTAAAAGGAAGGCACTCTCGTCATATGCTACAATATGGGTGAACCCTGAGGACATTATGCTAAGTGAAATAAACCAATTGCAAAAAGATAAATATTATATGATTCACTGATATATGAGGTAGCTGAATTAGTCAAATTCATAGAAACAGAAAGTAAAATGGTGGTTTCTAGGGTCTGGGGAGAGGGAGAAAAAAGGGCGTTATTGTTCAATGGGTATAGAGTTTCAGATTTACGAGATGAAAAAGTTCTGGAGATCTGTTTCACAATGTGAATTACTTAACACTATTGAACTGTACACTTAAAAATGGTTGAGGGGCTTCCCTGGTGGCACAGTGTTTACGAATTGCCTGCCAATGCATGGGACACGGGTTCGATCCCTGACCTGGGAAGATCCCACATGCCGTGGAGCAACTAAGCCCGTGTGCCACAACTACTGAGCCTGAGCTCTAGAGCCCGTGAGCCACAACTACTGAGCCCACGTGCCACAACTACTGAAGCCTGCGTGCCTAGAGCCCGTGCTCCACAGCAAGAGAAGCCACGACAATGAGAAGCCTGCTCACCGCAATGAAGAGTAGCCCCTGCTCACCGCAACTAGAGAAAAGCCCGCGCACAGCAACAAAGAAGACCCAACACAGCCAAAAATAAATAAACAAACAAATTAAAAAAAAATGGTTGAGATGGTAAATTTCATGTCTTATACCACAATTTTAAAATTGTGTCATGATAAAAACAGAAGGTATTGTTATCAACCATAACACAGAGGTTGGAGGACTTACTTATTTCCCAAGTTGGGCAAGTTCTGTGAGTGGATCCACTGCCCCTGGATTCCTCCAGAATGTTCTGTAGAGGAATACATAAGGAATAAAGCAGGTAGAGAATTAAATTTAAAAAGTAATTCTTAAAGTGAATAATATACTAGAATTCCCTAAGGATGCGTATTTTGAAAAATACGCAGATCAGGATTCCTGACTGCAAATAATAGAAGTCACTCTGGTTAGCTGTATTAGTTAGGATTCTCCAGAGAACCAGAACCAATAGGGCCGGTATATATGTAGAAAGAGATTTATTTTAAGGAATTGGTTCATGCCATTATAGAGGCTGGCAAGTCCAAAATCTGCAGGGTGGTGATAGCAGGATGGAGACCCAAAGAAAAGCCAAGGCTGAGGCCCAAGTCCAGTGGCTGTTTGCTGACAGAATTCCTTTGTGTTGCTGGCAAGGGAGTGGTGGGAGCGGTCTGTATGCTAGCCAGGCCTTCAACTGATTAGATGAGGCCCACCCACACTGGGAAGAGCAATCTTCTTTACTCAGGGTCTGCTGATTTCAGTGTAAATCTCATCCAGAAACACCCTAACAGAAACATCCAGAACAATATTTGACCAAATATCTGGGTGCTGTTGCCCAGCCACGTTGCCATAAAATTAACTATCACATTAGCTTAGGCAGAAAAGGTACTTCCCGAAGGCGTATCATGGACCTCCCCTGATCCCTGGGAAGACCGAAGAACCCGGTTGGAAACTGGGCAGGAGCTGACATAGTCTAGGGAGTCCGCATTCCAAACTCATGCCTAACTATGCAGCTGCCACTGCCTCTGTCACTGCTCCAGGACACTGAACACCCAGCCCGCTGTACTGTCTCTGGCTCTCTGTCGCTTGTTTCAGATTCAACATCCTAGGTAGGAGCACCCCATGGACTGAGCCTAGTTCATGTGCCATGGTTACCAGGGGACCAGATAATGAGCACCTGGCATATTCAACTTTATGGTGGAATGCAGGCCCTACTTTCCACCAAGACACATGTTGGGGAATTTCCCAAGCAGAGGAAGGGGACTCAGATATTGGCCAGTCAAAGAAATAATACTACATATATTTCCACTACCAACCCAAGGGAATGTAAGGGTAGGTAGGCAGAATTCTTCCCCGGGTGATTCCAAGTCACTTTCCCTCCACCTCCACTCCCATTGTTGTATATCTTGCTGGGTTTTTTTGTGTGTGTGTGTGGTACGCGGGCCTCTCACTGTTGTGGCCTCTCCCGTTGTGGAGCACAGGCTCCAGATGTGCAGGCTCAGCGGCCATGGCTCACGGGCCTAGCCGCTCTGTGGCATGTGGGATCCTCCCGGACTGGGGCACGAACCCGCGTCCCCTGCATCGGCAGGCGGACTCTCAACCACTGCGCCACCAGGGAAGCCCTTGCTGGTTTTTTTTTTTTATTTTTTAAAATTTTTGGCTACGTTGGGCCTTTGTTGCTGCACATGGGCTTTCTCTAGTTGCGACGAGCAGGGGCTACTCTCTTCGTTGCAGTGCACGGTTTCTAGGCGCACAGGCTTCAGCATTTGTGGCACATGGGCTCAGTAGTTGTGGCTTGCGGGCTCTAGAGCACAGGCTTAGTAGTTGTGGTGCACAGGTTTAGTTGCTCTGTGGCATGTGGGATCTTCCTGGGCCAGGGATCGGACCCGTGTCCCCTGCATTGGCAGGCAGATTCTTAACCACTGCACCACCAGGGAAGTCCCATCTTGCTGTTTTAGAAACAATGATTTTGACAGTCTTTATATTCTATTTTCTTATGTCCTAATAACTATGAAACCATCATCAGGGCTCTGGCTAAGAAGAAGAAAAGCTGCCTAAATTCCCACTGTACCTACAGGCCTCATTCTGGTGTGGACTTGAATGAAGATGCTCTCAGATCCAAGAATCTGAGACCAATTCTAGCTATCTTAATTTATTGGGGGTACAGCAGGGCTTACAGAACCAACAGGGGACAAAAAGTGCAGATTTGGGAGTGGGCAGCAAACAAAGCAGCCCTGAGTGCTGAGAAGCTGATGTTTCAGCGGTAATGGTCAGGCCCTGACATCACCCCTGTGGCTGCTGGACTCTTGTGGATTCCACTACCACCTCTTCTTAGTGAAGATTTAAAGGTCATGAGCCTACCAGGCCACTTTGCCTGTGCCTTGATTCCTGAGGGAAAATGTGGTCTCAGGCTCTCCTTTTCTCTAAAATTATACATTAAGGGGAAATCCCCACACACAGAAAGGGCCAAAAGCAAACAAAATAGCAGAAGACACACACACACACACACACACACACACACACACACACACACACACACATCCATGACTACTCTTCGAGCAATCAAAGCAGTGTGTGGTCCTGTTTGTATTTTGCATGGGCCTCTTTGATTCTACATTGCCCTGTTTCACAATCCATCTCGAAATGATTTGTCCCTGTCTCTTCTACTGATTCCTGTTCATCCTCTTGTCCTCTGTGGTTGTCATTAATGCTGTTCACCAAATACTTTCATTTCTATCCCTTTTGGGTACATGATTGGATTATACTCTCTCATCCTTCTGAGGTCGAGTGCGGACACGTGTTTTATTTTGGCGAGTAAAAAGTGTATGGACGTGACTTCTCTGTGGAAGCTTCAAGAGTCTGTGCCTGATTTGCCATACTCACTTCTCCCTGATGTGGTTGGTGATCAGTGAAGCACATGTCCAGATGGAACCTCTGTCAGCCTGGGTCCCTGAGGGATTATGGTGACTGAAGCCACTGGCCAACCCAATGGATGTGAATCAGGGCAAGAAATATGCCTTTATTGCCATTAAGATTTTAGGGTTGTTTGTTACTGGAGCATAACTTAGATCACCCTAACAGATCTAGCTGATATATTCCCTCTCACCACCCCTAGCTGAGCTTTCCTCAAGATCCAAGATCCAAGATCTCCTGCTGTCTCTCCCTCAAACAGTATATCCTTATTACATCTTCAACTTTTGCCTGTAACACACTAAAGTTAGAGGGCAGCTGTATGCCCTGCCTCAGACTCCCACTTACAATTTCCACTAGCTACCTCCACCTTTTCAACGTATATGGAATTGAATTCCTCCCAAGTTAATTTTTCGTGCAACTTCTCTGTCTCTACCAGGTCATCATCAATTATCTAGCCACTGGTCTCTAAATCTGAGAGACCTCTTTGACTCATTCTCTACGTTCATCCCCACTTCTTATTAGTCACCAAATCCTCTTTTATCTTCATGTGTGAAGTCTCTTGAGTTTATCCTTAGTGCCACCACCTGCCACTTCCCATCCTTCCTAGCAGCTTGGGAAAGACATATGAATAAATCCACTGTATTTAATTGCTAGGGCAGCCTAGAAAAATACTACAGATGAGGTACCCTAAACAGTAGACATTAATTTTTTCACAGTTCTGGAGGCTGATTTTGGGCGTCCAAAATCAAGGTGTTGTCAGTTCTGGTTTCTCCTGAGGCCTCTCTCCTTGGCTTGCTGATGGCTGCCTTCTCACTCTGTCCTCGCATGGTTGTTTCTCTGTGTGTGAACCTTCCTGGTGTCTCTCCTTCTTAGAAGGACACCAGTCCTATTGGAGTAGGCCCCACCATTATGACCTCATTTAACCTAAATTATCTCTTTAAAGATTCTATCTGCAAATACAGTTCCCTGAGGGGTAAAAACAGGAAATTGAAAGGATACAACTTAACCCATAAAAGTCTACCAATCACCCACATTGGGGCCTAGTGAGGGAAGGATCCCATGCCAGCAGCAGTGGCAGAGCCACGGCCATACCAGCTCTTGGTTCAGAAGTCACAGTGGGGCTGGAAGCAGTGGAGATTGGTCTAATTTGAGTTCTAGGCTCCAAAGTTACTCAGAAGTGGCACAAAAATGGCAGTGCAAACAAATGCCCTGTGCTTAGTGGTAGCAGTCGTGATTATCACATTAGATCATTTCTGCAGTGAGGTGGGCATTTTTTCTAGAAGTTGAACTTCAAGGGTGATTCTCCGGTCTTTCTAACAATTCGCTTTGCCTTATGTTTATGATGTTTATGGTACATAAGTAAAGTAACGTGGTTCTTGTAGCTTTTCTTTTTTTTTTCCCTCCTCACTGCATGCATGTGGGATCTCATTTCCCTGACCAGGAATTGAACCTGTGCCCCCTGCAGTGGAAATGCTGAGTCCTAACCACTGGACCGCCAGGGAAGTCCTCTTGTAGCTTATTTGGTATAAATAATTAGTTATTCAATATGGCTTGTACGTCATGAACATGTCTGTAGAAGGTTTTTTGTTCAAATATTTTTTATTCTCATTGAAATTATAGTGATTTGGATACTTTCAAGAATAAGAAAACATCTTTGTGGTTGAGGTTGTCAACATAATAGAAACGGCTTGACGAAGTTGTAGAGCCTGGGTCTTCCATATCCTTTACATAAACTTCCTTTCTTCTAACCACTTGGAGTGACTTCCACCGCTTGAAATTAAAAATCCTGATGCCTAGATTACGGCAACAGGCTCCCAACCTGGTGCCTACACACCAATTTATCTTAAAAACCATTGTCAAACACATATTCCTAAAACACTGCTTTCATCATGTTTATCTATCTCTGTCTACAAATTCTTAGGAAGACTTGGATGTAATGAACTTAGCTTTTTGTCCTGTCAGTTGCAAGTGGCAGAACAGGAATCCAACTAGCCTAAACAAAAAAGATCATTGACTGGCTGAAATTGCTATGAAGTTTAAAGGGGTAGATAATATTTCAGGCATTCAGGCACGGCTTGCATCCAGGGGATCAAGTTATGTCCTTAGTGCTGTGTCCTCCTTCAGTCCCAAACTCCCTCTGTGTGTCAGCAAAGATTAGACCCTGGCGACTTGACCTTTGAAGGAGAAAGAAACAGAGAGTCTCCCTTTCTCTCTCTCTCTGTTTCTCCAGAACTCTGGTCAGTCCTGCATGAATCATGTGTTCTTCACTGGACCAATCAGTGTCTAGATGGATGGGATTCTAATGAGCCAGCCAGGGCTGTGCACCAGCTACTAAGGTGGGAAAGGTGGCCACAGTCCCTCTAGGTCAGGGAATGCCAATTCTCCAAAAGAAAAAAATGTTTCGACAGAATGCTTTTAGAAACACACCAGCTTTGCAAGGGCGGTATATTCTCCACCCCTCCAAATCACACTGGCTATTTTCCTGTTCTGCCAGTGGGAGGTCAGCTCTGGTGTTCTGGACACTCGTGATGATCCGGGGCTTTCTGAGGAAGAAGCTGCCTGTGTGTAAAGGCAACAAGTTTTCTTTGAAAGTGAGTGAAGATTGTCCTGGGCCAGAGGGCTATGTGCTGTGTTTCTGCTCTTCCATCCTATCTAACTGCTTTTGAAGCTAGCCTAATTCACTCTTCACTGGCGCCGGCAACATCACCAACCCCTCTTTCCTCTCACAGCCCTGCAGGGCCCTATGTGGTCTTTTGACAGCCCACTCGCTGCACCAGGGAGAATTGGACCCATTGTTTCATGGGGTTTCCTTTAGGCTAATCTGAAGAGTGTGAAAGAATCCATTTAAAGAGGTCTGATGAATAAGGACAAAATAAAGATCAAACCCAGGCATAATCAAAAGCTGTTTGTTAACAGGCAAGATGTTCTTCAAAGCCGTTATCAGGGGCCAGGGGAGGCATCTTGTAGTGCTGTGTGGAGAAAGTAGGTGGGTGTGGGGGGCATTCATCTGAAGTTTTAAACAGATGGCTGCTGGCCTGGAAGCTGGGCTCAGAATTATCAGTGAGCCTCTTGGTTTAAGTGGGCAGCACTGGTAGATAAGGGTCTGGGAAAAATAACAAGTCACGCAGTGGGTAATGTTTCTTGGAGAAGTCCTCCAAACCGTCCTGTCCTTGCACCCACTTCCAGGAAGGAGCCTCCTGTTGTAAGTTAGAGAAGCTCTTTCCTAACCCTGGATCCCTGGTTTAGGAAATGAAGCTATCCTGGTGTCATATAAGCCGTGTGTCTACTTTTTAGTTAAGAAACGAATCCATAGAGACATTACGTTCCTCAAGCCACTACCAGACGGGGCATAATGGTGCTTCCAAGGCTGGTCTCTCTCACACCTGCTGTTAATGATAATAGTTAACATTTATTGAATATCTACTATATGCCAGGCAGGCACTGTGCGCAAATGATCTCATTAGATCCTCACCCTAGGCTCTTATTACTCCATTTTCCAGATGTAGGAACTGAGGCCCTGAGAAGTTAATGTAATTCACTTAAAGTTTCACAGCTAATACCTCATAGAGCCGAGACCTGGACCTCTACAGCTCACCATATCCAAAGCCTCTGTTCTTAATCGCTTATCATGCTGCCATTCTAACTAGACCCAGCATTGACTTCATTTCCCTTTTCCTTAGAAAATGGGAACTGAGCTATTTTCATTTTAAACCTCAGTCCTAGATGGAGGGACTAAGGGACATAGAGGTTAAAGTGACTCACATAGAACTATAAGGGTTCACAGAATTGACCATGAGAGATAGATTTTTTTCTTTCCCTTTTTAAAAAAAAAATTTATTTATTTTATTTATTTATTTTGGCTGCACCGGGTCTTTGTTGCGACATGCAGACTCTTAATTGTGGCATGCAGGATCTAGTTCCCTGACCAGGGATGGAACCTGGGCCCCCTGCATTGGGAGCGTGGAGTCTTACCCACTAGACCACCAGGGAAGTCCTGGATTTTTTTTTTTTTTTCTTACTGTAAAAGACAAACTATGAGTCAAACACCAATAGATTTAAGGACATGGGGGAGGTGGTGGTAGAAAGGCGACCCAGAATCCAGAGTTACCCAGGTACCCAACTGATTAATGTATGTAATGATTCCTATCAGCATGCACATGTGTCTTAATATCACTTCTCAAAGGAACAACTACAAACTGCATTACCCCAAACAGTAGCCAAGAGTTACATGTAGCCATTTAAATTTAAATTAACTAAAATTAAGTAAAATTTAACATTCACTTCCTCAGTTCCATCAATTGTCAACTGCCTGATGGCAGACACAGAACAGTCCCATCATTGCAGAAAATTCTATTGGACAGCACTGCTACAAAACCTCCCCTTGACTCCCTTGACCTCCCTTGACTCCCTTGACCTCCATGCTAGTGATGGCCCCATTTCTCTGCTGTTCTTCCCTGCAAAGCTACTTGAAAGAGTCAGCTCTTTACTTGTTATCTCCACTTCCCCACCCCCTTTACTCTCCTGAGTCCACACCGTTCAGGTTTTCACATCAACCACTTCACGGAACTCACTCTTTACAGAGTCATTAATGATCCAACATTTTGCCAAAGCCAGTGGTCAATGTCCTCACCTTGTCCAGCCTCTCAGCTGCATTGGATGCCGCTGGTCACACTCTCCTTCCAACACTTTGTTCTCTGAGCTTCTGGAAGACCACACTGTCTTGGTTCTCCTCCTACCTAAATGACACACACGGCAGTCTCCTTTACTCCCTTCTCTCCAATAAGACCTCTCCTTGCGGGGTGGGTCCCTGGGGCTTAGTCCTCAGACCTCCTGTCTTAGGTATCGGCACTCTCTACAGGTGATCTCAATGGCCAGAAAGCAGAAAGCTCAGCACACAGCTCCGGGCTTAAAGCGCTCTGACGGCTTTCCATCGCAGAATAAAATCCAAGGTCCCTCCTATTGTGGCTTTCAAGTCCCTACGTGAGATAGCCACTGCCTACCTCTCCCTCTGTTCTGTCTGTGTTGGTTTTCTTTCTGTCCATTTGCGAGGCTGTTTGCTCCTGGCTTGGAGCTATTGGATCAGACTGCTTTCTTCCAGATCTTTCATTGGCTGTTCCTTGTCCTCATTTGGGTCTTAACTCAAGTATCACTTTCTCAGAAAAGGTGATCCTTGACCACTCTGGATATAGCAGCTCTCTCCATCACACACTCATATATCTTTTTGACTTTATTCATGGCATGTATTGGTAATTAAACTTTCATCATTTATTTATGTGTTATGGTCTGTTTTCTGCATATAAGCTCCTTGGGGGCAGGGGCTCTGTTTCTCTTGCTTGTCACTGTGTCCTCAGTACCTACCACAATGTTTGGCACATAATAGGTACTCAATTAGGTCTTCTTGACTTGAAATATTTGCTGATTAACAATTGGCCAGGAGTCAGAGTGGGGATATTAAAACTATAAGGGACTCCCTTGAGAGTCAGTCAGAGGCAGAGAAAGAATCAATTATAATAGTGAAATGTACAGCTAGCAATGGAGAGCTTTGTTGAATGAGCTCTTTGCCCCCTGGCCAGCTGGGCGTTTTAAACCAATTTCCTTCATATTTTGTGACTGTGCCAGTCGTTAAGAATGTCAATTTCCCTTAACCTTTTTGTTGATTTCTTCTCAAAGATGTTAAGGTATCATCAGTGTGACTTTGGACAAACCATGTGTGGGCCTTGGTTTCCCTATCCATAAGGTGACTTGATTTTTGGTAGAGAATGCCTAAACTTTCTTTCAGCATTATATTTCGAATTGTCTGATGTCACAAAAGAACCTCAGGCTATACTCTTTCTGAAAAGCAATTTAACAATAATTAATAAAAGACTTCAAAAATAATTTCACTTTTAGAACTTGGTCCTAAAGAAATAGTCAAAAATTTGAACAGATTTATTCACAACTACATTTATCTTAGGTTTGTTAATAATAATTTAAAAGTCAGAAACAAATAAAAAACAGTAAGTAAAACTAAATAAATTCATATACTTATATGTTTGAATATTATAATATTAGAATATATTTGAATATTGGAATAAAAATTTCAAGAACCATCGGAAATAAAGATTTCCCCCAAAATATGATAAAGAGGAAAAAGCTTCACAATCCAATGTTAAATCATTTATAAACTCAATCTATAAAATACATATATTCATGGGAAGAAAAGTTGGGGGAAATAAAAATGTAACTTGTAATTACCTCTGGGTCATGAAACTAGTCTATTTTTTAAAATATTTGTCATTATTTTCCAAGTAGTCTTCAATGAAGATATAATTCTTTTTGCAGCCAGTGAATTACACTTTTAGGGAGGAATAGATTCTAGAGCTATGAGTTTGGAGTCAGAAGTCTCGGGCTTTAGTACAGTTTAGCTCAACCAATAGTCACTGAATATTTTCTATGAGCTGGGGATGAAACATGGGTAAGGCAGAGTCTGGCTGAGAGACCGACTGAAAACTGGAAATCTGCTGTGGAGGTAATCACAGGGTACTGTGGGAGCTCAAGGGAGAAGGAGGGGGTGTTTGGGAGAAAGGGATGAGTGTTCCACAGGTACTGGGTCCTGGTTCTGGTCCCACTTACTTGCTTGTAACCTTGCACCAGTCATTTAACCTCTCAGCCTCTCAGTTCCCCATCTGTATGATGGAAATATCACTACCAGTTCTCTCTACTAAACAGGTTGTGATATTTGCAGATCGTATTGAGACCGAGTATAGACATGCTTTAGGCACTCGAGAAGTGTTGTCAGGAGCTTACGGACTTGACCTTAAGACAGTAGGAGGTAGAAGCCTTGATTTAGTGACTAACAGGGCAGCAAGACCTGGGGCCTGCTGGATGACAATTCTCTTGTGTCTTGGGTGATCTTGCCGCTTCTCCCTTCCTCTGAGCCTAGCAGCAATTTTGTGGTGTGTCACCGCCCAGAAGAAGAGCAAAAAAGCTGATTGGGGATAAAATGGGACTCTGTGGGAGAGTCTCAGCTTCTATACCACAGTGTCCCCTCCCTCCTCTTCCTGGCTTCAGCTCTAGGGGTGACCTTCTGAAATCATCATGTTTTGTGACCCAGAGGAAATCGTGCTGCAGCTGAGGACCCGAGTCCCTATTACTTTGAAATCAGCAAGCCAGGGGACTGTCTGGAATTAGACTGGGGGACTTGTGGGGCTGGTAGTGGTCACGTTCAGTTTTCAGCTCTTTAAGCTGGATTGTTTTGTGTCAGTGGCATCTCTGGTCCCTGGGTCATGACACATTTCAGAACAGAAGGGAAAGAATGAAGTCCCTCCTTGGATGACCAGATCTTAAATCTGCTCGCTCAGGAAGGCAGTGGCACCAGAGGTGGGATTTGGTAGTTCCCTAAAGAGTCAGGAGTCTGCTTCTTCTGCTTTCCTTTTGGGGTGGTGCTGGCTCTTTCCTAGGAATCTTTGTGTAGTCGGTCCATTCTCTCTCGGTTTCTCTCTATCCTGCTGATACTTCTCCTTTTCACTCCCCCTCCTCTTCCCTCCCTTTCATTTCCAGCAAATATTTATTGAGAATCTATTATGCTACTGGGGCAATGTGTTAGGCACTGTGGGGAAAGCAAATTGAAAATGCCACCAAGGGTTTTAGATAAACACTATGGAACTTTTGGAGAGCTATGACGACCAGGCACGTTGATCAGATAAGACTTCATGGAAGAGGGGGTCTTCTCTGCTGAGTTTAACAGTAGAGCTGGAATCTGCATATGCAGAAAGGAAGTGAAGGACATAGCCCAAACAAGGACATGAAAGTGGGGACCGTGGTATGTATCCCCAGTGGGGTGGAGGTCAAGGTGTCAGAGCCGACAGAGGCTGGCCAGCCTTTGTTTCCCCCATCTCTTAGGGGATGGATAAAATCTCACTCAGCCATGAGAATTCCATTGCTTTGCACGAAGCGTTCCCCTCCTCCAGTTCTGGAGGGTAATCCCTGTATAGCCGGTTTCTTCCAAAACATTTAACCCAATGGCTGAAGAATTTTGACACAACAAGATAGCCATGGCAACATTAAAACCTGCAGTTCAAAGGAGGTCTTTCCTTTTAAGTTACAGCAAGTATTAACATCGTAATTAGCAACACCCATGTTTTGTACGAGTCTGCTCTATGTGACAGTAAATACAACCATCTTATAATAGCAGTCTCAGACCTTAAGAAGCTTCCTTGTACACTTCTCTAAGCCAACAAGCGCCTTAAGAACAGGGACTGGGTCGTATTTATTTTTGTAACGCTAATATGGTGCTTCATAAAAGTTCGTTGACCAACTAATACGTGTTCGTTGACCACGTGTTCTGAAAAAGTCTGGGAATAAGAATAAAGTGGTTGCAGCCCCATTCTCCAGCAAGAAAAATTAGACAAAGCACACGAAGAGCTTCACTTAGCCTTTCTGCCAGAATTTGACAAGTTTTTCTCTTCCATTTCGGCCCATGGCGAGCTCTGCATGGCCTTGGCAGCGCAGACCCTGTCGTGTCTACCACATGGCTGACCCCCTGCAGTGCCAAAGGATGAGGCCATTTGGAGACAAGCACCTTCTGTCTCTGGGCTTTGACATCTGGAAGGTGGACAACCAACAGGACTTGGCTGGGCCTCCTGGCCCTCAAGCTCACCACATGTTTATTGGAAGCCGTTTTCTGGGAGAAAGCCACGACAGTGAAGGTCACCTTCTGGACAAATAATTCTTGTCCAGGGGCACCAGATGCAATAGGGAGTCTGATACAATGAACAACTGAGCAAATGACTTTGTCTTAAAAGAAAATAAGATTTCAGCAGAGCTGTGTCTGTCCTTTGCTCAATAGGATTGGCACTCTGTAGAGAAGTGACTGAGAATGGCTTGGTTAGAATCCAATTTTAGTAATTAGTTCTCTTCACAATAAGACGTGTTAATAGGTCCCATGGTGAGCAGGCAGAATCCCCTGTCTCAGGTGCCAAGTGCCAATTAATGAAACCAACATTTCAGGTCCCACAGGTTAACAACCATTCTGTGTCCATTCTCTTAGAGCTGTGGGCAGGCATTTTTCCCTGTAGCACAGGTCATAGATGGATAGACTGTAGGCTCCAAGAAGACAGGGGTCATGCCCGTGTTGTTTACCACTACATTCTCAGTTGCCTGGCTTACTCCAAGCACCTGTATTAGATTGCCAAAAAAAAAACCCCCAATAATTCTTCCCTTCCCTCTAACCTTGCCTTTTGCATGTGATTCTGTAGTTTCTGGCTTTGAGACTTGGCTTTGGCCATAAAATGTGGCGGAAGCTATATGGTGTCAGTTCTGGGCCTGGACTTCAAGAGGCCTTCCACACTTCTCTCCTTCTTGGACCCCACAGGACCTCCACCTGAACAAGCTTAGGATGGCTTACTAGAGAGTTAAGGAGACAGGACTTTGTCACTCTTATCACTCCAATTGACAACCAGCCATCCCCCCATGTACAGCTGCCTACATGGCCAGTAGCTGGTCACAGATGCATGAGTGAGTCTAGCTGAGACCAGAATTGTCTAGCTGGGTCCAACCCAAATGATCACCCAAAGAAGTGTGCATTTAAAACATGGTGGTTGTTTTAAGTCACAAAGTTTGGGTGGTTTGTTATGCTGTAAAAGCTAATTGATTAAGCACCCAATGTACATTTTTGAGAGATGGGTGGATTATTGATTAGATGTTACCCTATCTTAAATAGCTTGCTCAGTCACCCTCTTTTATACTATTGTTTTACTTTCTTTCTAACACTTACCACAAAGAGAAATTATCTTGTTCTCTTATTGATTTATTTCTTTACTATCACGTGAGCACCATGAGGATAAGAGATCTTGCCTATCTTACTGACCTTTGAATTCCTATGACCTAGAACAGTTCTTGGCACAGAGTGGGCTTTCAGTAAATATATTTTGAATGAAAGATGAGGCACACAGTGGCTCTCAATAAATATTTGTTGAATAAAAGAATAAATGGATTTCATTAATATCACTCATAGTGAGGTGAGGAGAGAAAAGAGCTTGCTTGGGAAGTGGATATCACATGTATTGGCTGAGGTGTCCTTTGCTCTTTGTGTGTTTTCCTTGTAGGGGAGAAAAAAAGTTTTCCTTGGCACTTTTTTTTGTTTTTTTAAAATATTTACTTATTTTTTTATTTGGTTGCGTCGGGTCTTAGTTGCGGCAGGCGGGCTCCTTAGTTGCAGCTTGTGGGCTCCTTAGTTGCGGCTTGCTGGCTTCTTATTTGTGGCTTGCTGACTTCTTAGTTGTGACATGTGGGATCCTTAGTTGTGGCTCACTGGCTCCTTAGTTGTGGCATGTGAACTCTTAGTTGCGGCATGCATGTGGGATCTAGTTCCCTGACCGGGGATGGAACCTGGGCCCCCTGCATTGGGAACTTGGAGTCTTAACCACTGGACCACCAGGGAAGTCCCTCCTTGACACTCTTAAGGTTCCTGGCTGGGTCTGAAAATTAAGCTGACAAAGACAGCTTAAAAAGAGAAAAGCATATAAATTTATTTAATATAAATTTTACATGACAGGGAGCCTTCATAAGGAAATGAAGATCTGAAGACATGGTTAAACCTGAGTATTTTTATGCTAGGTTTGATGAAGAGTGGACAGTCATGTAGAAATGTGAAAGGTCAAAGAGTATGAAGTAAATGCAGTAAATTCAGGGAAACTTAGCAAGGCCTGTTTGTTCAGATTCTTCTTGGCAACCCTTTGTCTTTGGAGATAAGGATGCTCCTTTATTCTGGGTATCGGAGGGCACCTCTTACAGGAGGGTTTCTATGACTTGTTTCAGGGGAGAAACGGGAGGGGAAAAGGTCAGAGTGAACTTTCTGTTTCTGCTATTTTCTCAAATTTCTTCAGCTTAAAATATTCACTAAGCCAAGGTGCCATGTTTTGGGGTAGTGTATGCTGAACGCTTTCATCCTTAATTCTTTGTAAATTAGCACTTATTGAAGCCTGGCAGATGAAAATAAAGAAACTTCCATTTGTGGAGATATAGTTATATTTCCTTTCTTCTACCTCAGTTCTTAGACCCCTATTTCCCTTCCCCAGTAATTAAAAAAATAATAATAAATTTATTTATTTTATTTATTTATTTTTGGCTGCGTTGGGTCTTCGTTGCTGCGTGTGGGCTTTTCTCTAGTTGCGGCAAGCGGGGGCTACTCTTTGCTGCAGCACGCGGGCTTCTCATTGCAGTGGCTTCACTTGTTGCAGAGCACGGGCTCTAGGCATGCGGGCTTCAGTAGTTGTGGTGCGCAGGCTCAGTAGTTGTGGCTCGCGGGCTCTAGAGCACAGGCTCAGTAGTAGTAGCTCACAGGCTTAGTTGCTCCACGGAACGTGGGATCTTCCCGGCCCAGGGCTCGAACCCGTGTCACCTGCATTGGCAGGTGGATTCTTAACCACTGCACCACCAGGGAGGCCCTTCCCCAGTTATTTTTAATTATCTGCATTTAGATGAGGAAAGCCTTTGGTTTGCTTGGATTTTCTCCATTAAAAAACACCACCAATGGGGAGTTGCTATTCAAAGGGTATAGAGTTTCAGTAAGCAAGGTGAATAAGTTCTAGAGATCCGCCATACAATACTGTGCCTATAGTGAGTGATACTGTATCGTACACTTGAAAATTTTGTTGAGGGTAGATCTCATGTTAAGTGTTCTTATCACAATAAAAAAAAAAGCAATATAATACGGCTGAGATTTACTGGGATTGACAGCGTTCAGAACATATGACCTCAAAATATGGCATCTTGGATATTGAATATTTTAAGCTGAAGGAATCTGAGAAACAGCAGGTGCAGGAAGAGCTCTCTGACTTCCCCCTTTTCACCTGAAGCAGGGCATCAAACCCTCACGTGAGAGGTGCGCTCCCTATACCCAGAGGAAAGGAGCATCCTTATCCCTGAAGACAAGAGTACACCCAGAGGAAGCTGAACAAACAGGCCTTGCTAAGTTTCCCCCAGTTTACTACACTTACCTCACACCCTTTAATCCTATCCCATTTTCCCACTACTTTCCATTCTTCATCAAACCTAGTATAAAAAATGCTCAAGTTGAACTGTATCTTTGGGTCTTCATTTCCTTACAAAGCCTCCCGTGTCCAGTAAAATTTACATTAAATAAATTTGTATGCTTTTCTCTTGTTAATATGTCTTGTCAGTCCAGTTTTCAGGGCCCCAGCCAGAGAACCTAGGAGGATAGTAGGGAAAAGAATTTTTTATCCACTATAGAATGATATTAATAATAGAGGGCTTCCCTGGTGGTGCAGTGGTTGGGAGTCTGCCTGCCGATGCAGGGGACACGGGTTCGTGCCCCGGTCGGAGAAGATCCCACATGCTGCGGAGCGGCTGAGCCTGTGAGCCATGGCCGCTGAGCCTGTGCTCCGCAACGGGAGAGGCCACGGCAGTGAGAGGCCCTCGTAACGGGAAAAAAAAAAAAAAAAAATATATATATATATATAGTGGTAGTTTTTCTTATTCTAAAGACTGGTTCTTTGGAGATGATCAGAGTCTGATAGTGGAGACCACCCTCATGGTGGTAACAATTACATCCTTAGCAATTAAAAAATGAAAAGCATTAAAAAATAAAGGAGCAGCAGCAGCACCACCACCATCTGTGGCATCATCAGCAACAACAGCAACAAAAACAAAGCTCTGTTTCTGAGATTTCCTTTCTCTTCCTTCCCCTGCTCTTACCTCAGGTATTTGTCTTGGTCTCTTGGTATTTGCCTTAAACATTTCCTTTATTTACTTATACTTGTCTTCTACTTTAGATCTAAAAATTACACGGAAGATAACAGAGACAAGATTTGCACTTTAAAATCAGAATTATATTTATTCACTTCTGAATCAATAATGAGACCAAAAAAACCCTGTTATAATGTGATGTACACCGAATGAAGTCTTTCTCTTATTTCTCACCAACTGTTGTTAGTGAGCTAACGTTTATGTTTTGTAAGGAACAAAATGTATAATTGATATTTTATTGTGCAACTTCATTATAAAAAAAGTATAGCACAATAAATGAGCAGATTTGGACTTGGGTTGGAATCTTACTGTAAAATAGCCAAAGACCTGGTAGGTTTCCTTTTGCCTTTATGGTCAGGGACTCCAGCAGTTGGAATTAAGAGATGAATCTCGATTTTCACAGAAAGCTTTTAAATCTGTCATCTTCCACCTCTAGGGTTGAAAAAAATAGGAGTCAGTGAATGGATTACTTTCTAGTGTAGTGCAAGGGAGGAAAATTTTCCTTGATCTTTTTAGGATCCCTGGGTGGGTCTGAAAATTATACTGACCAAGACAGATTAACAGGAGAAAAGCGTACACGTTTATTTAATGTAAATTTTACATGACACAGGAGCCTTCATAAAGAAATGAAGACCCGAAGCAATAATTAAACCTGAGTATATTTAGGTTAGATTTGATGAAGAATGGACAGTTGTGGAGGAACATGATAGGTCAAACAGTATGAGGTAAATACAGTAAACTGGGGGAAACTTAGCAAGGCCTGATTGTTCAGATTCTTCTTGATGTCCATTTGTCTTTGGAGACAGGGATACTCCTTTCTTCTGGGTATAGGAGGGCACCCCTGACACGAGGGTTTTATGACCTGTTCCAGGGGAGAATGGGAGGTGGAGATCAGAGTGACCTTCCTGCTTCTGCTGGTTTTAAAAGTCCTTTCACTTAGGTAAGGTGTCCCTCTTATGGGGTTCCTGACTCAGACTGGAAAGCTCACTGAGGGATAATAAATCATTTTTGCTGGATGAGTTTTCTGGATGTGTTTGAATGTATGCACTGAGCAAATATTTAAAAATATTTATATTAAACTTGGAATGTTTGACACACACACACACACACACACAAAGTCCTTCTACTTAAAATATTTAATATGCCAATGTGCTGTATTTTGGGGTAGCATGGGCTGAACCCCATCATTAGACATTTCACACACTTTTGGCATTGTCACAGATCGTAGTCATTTTTACTTTAGGAGGAGGGAAAAGAAGCAGGGCGGGGGCGGGGGCTTGTGAAGCGGGTAGAGGGGCGGAGAAACTTCCATTTCACTTCTCGGATTACCAGTGGTGGATAACTGCCGTCCTGGCTTCTCTTCAATCCTGTCTCTGACCGTGAGCCACGCATGTCATATGTGACATAAGATATGTGGCTGGCGGAGTGCCTAGTGCTCAGAAAACCTTGTATGGAGGGATTCAACTGGGTCAGTTAAATCTCTCAATATTTAAAAGTCTCCCTTGGCAATTAATGGTTTGGGTTTGCTAGGCTCTTTCTTTTCATTCCTTTTTTCCACGTGGGGCTAAGCACATCAAGATTCTTTTCCTTAGTCTGTTTCTGGGCCATTTATTTGGCTTTCAGATCAGCCCATCAGGGCACTGACTTCAGGGGGTGAGTGAAAAGAAAGGAATCCGGAGGAAGGCCCACCTGCATCTCTTCCTGTCACTGCCATCTTCAGAAGGGATTTATTAAGCACTGACTTGTGCCTAATCTCCCCTAGAGTCTAAATTTATTGCTGAGAAATCTCAGACCTTAATGGATATCCAGTTGTTTCAGATTGATTTGCAGATGAGCCTTAAGGGTAATTCAAATGTTTGAAGACAGTGTTCCACAAATTCTTCTCATGCTTTTATTCAACTACTAGCTGTTATTATGAGTTTGTAAACCGAGTGCATTAGACTGACACTTGCTGAGCAAATTTTTATAAAGATCTCATTCCGGAAAATCAATGTAAGTGAGTTTTTAAGCTAACTCTTTTGCTCTGGACAGAACACCCAGCCTCTGCTTCCCATCTGCCTATATCAGCGCCCTGACCCTTGCTTGCATGTAGCCAGGACATCAGATCCTGGAAAGCCCAAGGACAGGGATCAAAATGTGGATGACAGGAGCTCAGCAGGAGGATATTAACACTAATTAGAATACTTTTTCCTGACCACAGATAATGATGGCTTTCTTTGTTCAGCATCTTGAGTAAATCCTCTCACTACAGATTTCCATACTCTGAACCAATCTGAGCATCTGGATGGAACTGCTGTTATGGCCGAATTAGTCATTCCAATTAGAGAAAGTAGGGAGTTGCCTCTGTGTTTCGATTCCCCAATCATCTGCTATGACTGGATTTAAGGGGGGGTTTATGAAGCCATTCCTAGAAGGAAGAAGCATTAACTATGATGTGACCTATTAAGCATGTGCACAAGTTATAAGCTCAGGAAGGGTAGGGACACACTAAGTATTTTGCAACGACACAATTTTTTTTCTCCCTTGCTGTGCTGGCTCTGTGCTGAATTAATTCCACTTTTATCTTGCTTTTAAATAAAAATTTATGGATGGCAGCTGAGGTCCTTCTTAGGGTCTTTATGATTTGGGATTAAGATCCTCAAGTTCCGGGGCAACTCATTAGCACGTGTACTCTAGCCACTTGTACGGAGTCAGAGGAGGAAAAGAAATGAGGGAGAAGGCTGGGGGCAAAACAAAGAAAAAAAAGGAGCAATTTTCAGATAATAGTAATAACAAATATATAATATATGTGTTTAGTATATATATATTTTTTCTGGAACAATTAAAAGGCTGCTTTTAAGGGCTAACGATCTCGTGCTACCTCCAAGTATAGCAGAATAAGCATCTTGGCCAAAATTTATATTCATTTTGAAAGTAAGTGTTTAAACATCTAATTCAGATTCTAAACTTTGAATTTTAAAACTTTTAAAGAAAACAAATATACAAATATCATTCTACCGCATGAAGATCCATTCCAGTTTGTTGGATTTGTGCTTGTTGGGCAGGGCTGAGTGGATGTGAAGATCAACGTGTGACTTTGAGCCCTGAACAAAAACCCACATCCCAGATGTTTCCATGCCAGATAGTCTCCTTTCCACCCTCACCAGTGATGAGGTACCAAAGCAGGTGAATCTCAGGAAGACTTTTCTCAGCAGACTCTCTGCCATTGTTGTCACCCGTTGGACCATGACCACAGGGAATTAGTTGCAGAGAGCACTCCCCGTGTGGAGCACGGGGAGTTTTTATAATGCAGCTCCTTTTACAAGAGTTTGAGCTGGCCTACCCCTGACCTTTAGGGGTCTGAGCAAAATGCAAATGGAGGCTTTGAGCCACCCTTTTCTTTCCACTTCTAGCTCCATCCTACACCTCAAGGGTTTTTCGTGCTTTGAGTGAGGGACACCCAGCTGGCATATCCAAGTTCCATCCCTTAACCCCCAAAAAGCTGTCCCTTGGGACAAGAATGTGCATATTGGTGATATGTTCTGCCCCTAGGAGAGCGACCCAGAGAATTGGCCCTCACGGCCCTGGCAGTAGGCCTAGGACTATTAGGCCACGGACTCACCAGCACCTGGATCCTGAGAGCACCTGAGGCACAGGTTCTGCTGGGCATTTCCTTTGGTTCCCCTCACGGGTTTCTCGCCAGTGAGGCCTCTACAGGGAAGGGGGTTCCAGTAGCCCAGGTGTAACAGCGATGCTGGACTTCAGACCTACCACTCTGTTAGCCTCTTGTCTATTTTCTGTGAACTGCACAGCTGGGTCAGCGTAAAATGGCACTACATAGTTTTTGAGTAGCTTCTTAATGTGTTCATAAAAATTTCCCTGAAAGGATTCCTTGGCACCTTTTCCAGTGGTTAATAAGTTTTCTCTCACCTCTGAGCTACACCTACCCTCCAATGGCCCTCCCACAGTACTGAAAACAAACACCAAGGTGGTTAAACGCCGGTTAAGAATATCTCTGTTCCACCATGAACATTTATAAGTCATCATATGGGTGATTGACACATCATAGTAAGATTCATACAGGGCTACTTGAATTAGAAAAGAACTGAATACCTCCAAATGTTAAATGTGTTTATTTACTCAATATATCAATAGTTTACACTAAACTTGGTAAAACTTACAGCATATGAATGGAAGGGTTGTAATGAGGAGGTAAAAGTCAGCTCCTGCAGGGGAGCTTGTTGTTTTCAGCAATAGAACCAGTCAAGATGGGGCTTTCTTTTATGCCTGTGCATATGCTTCAATGTTCCTTGGGAAACTGCGCATGGCTGGAAATCAGGAAGGGAGAAATTGATGCAGTCTCCAGCTTCTATATCTACAGAGTCCCCAAAGGCAAGACTTCATCTTGCTCATAATCACAGAGCCTGACACTTACCAGGTGTCTAATAGACACTTTATGGGGAGCTATAGAAGGAACTGAAGCAAGGGGATGGTTGGTGAAAAGTGCAATTAGTGAGGCACAGTGGTTCAATGATGCTTATCGATGAGGATGGTGACTGTGAACTTGGATTCTGTTTTAAATACAGAGAAAACATTTTCATGTTTCTTTGACTTTAGATTTTTCATGTGTAAGTTGTAGCTTTGAATCATATAATTCCAAAGGTCCTTCTATATCCAAAATGCTAAGACTGTATTCCCAATTATTCCAGAAAGTATTATATTTGTGCCTTAGTCAATAAATACTGGGTACCCATACTCCACTAACCCTATTAGCTTGTTTGGGATATGGAATAAATGTAATGTGGTCTTCATCCTTAAGAGTCAGAAAAAATAGCACATAAAATGTAAAGAGAAAACAGTTTAATGTTCACCTAGTGTGGGCTCTAAGAGTCAAAGATGGCTTCATGAATGGGGAACCTTGAAGAATGAGGATAACTCGGGTAACTAGAGAATGGGGAGAAATATCAATTCAGGTTGAAGGAAGAGTATGGTCAAAGTGGGAACCAGCTGATATGTTTGGGGGCTCTGAGAATATGGACATGATTTTAGAATGGGAAGTAGAAATATGTTTGAATAGATAGGCTAAAAACAGATTCTAACTACTCTGAAGGAAAGCAGAAAGTAGAAAAGGCAAAAGAGATACATTATAATTGTCTATATCTTCATTCTACTAAGCCTCTCATTGGCATGTTACACAGTGGGCCATTCTTCTGGAAATACTCTTTGCTCTTAGCTCCCATAAGACCACACATTTTTTTGGTCTTCCTCCTACCTCACTGGTCTTCCCAGTCTCCTTCACAAGCCTGTCCTCCTTTATCCAACCTCTAAGTGTTAGAGGCTCCCAGGGTTCAGTCCTTGGCCCTTTTCTCTAGGTACTGTACTTGATTTCATCTAGATTCATAATTTTATGTACCATCTGCATGGAAATAACTCTCAAATATATATCTCCGGCCTCATGCTACCTTTTGAACTTCTCAGAACCGCATTCCCATCTACCTACCTGACATCTCCACTTAGGTGTCCTACAGGAAGCTTCCACTTACACATTTATGATTCCTACTTAATATTAATCACCGTTCAGTGTGGCTAAGACTGCTGGTTATCCATCAACGACCTTTATAACTCTTCTTCCTTTTGTAAAAGAACTTTCTAATTTTTGCTTGGCATATAGCTGTCCAGGCAAAGGCTGCATTTCATCGTCTCCATTTCATTTAGGTGGGGTTGTGTAGCTAGCTTTGACTAATGAGAGGTCAACAGAAGTAACGTGTGCCACTTTCAGCTGGTGGTCCCCAAATTGTACTGGCTGGGATGCTATAGTGAGGGCTGAAGCCGGAATGGCTAAGTTAGATCCAAAGATAGGAACCTTGCATTTAGGATGGAAAAGCTGTCCTACTAGCCTTGGACTCTCTACCTATGGGTTATTATGTGAGAGAGGAGGAATGGTTCCATATTCTGTGGGCGACTGTGCTTTGAGACCATTCTGTATAGCAGCTTCGACCGTAGCCCGAACTCATCCACCTATTCTTCCCCATCTCAGTAAATGGTATCTTTATCCACCTAATTTCTCAAGCCAGAAATCTGTTGATTGGGCTTCCCTGGTGGCGCAGTGGTAGAGAGTCCGCCTGCCGATGCAGGGGACACGGGTTCGTGCCCCGGTCCGGGAAGATCCCACAAGCCGCGACGCGGCTGGGCCCGTGAGCCATGGCTGCTGAGCCTGCACGTCCGGAGCCTGTGCTCCGCAACGGGAGAGGCCATAACAGTGAGAGGCCCGCGTACCGAAGGGAAAAAAAAAAAAAGAAATCTGTTGATTTTCCATCCTTCTTCAAATACAAATTATCAGTAAGTCCTACTGGTTGAACCTAAAAAATATATTTCAAATTCATCTAAACCCAAATTCATGTATGGCTACTGCACTACCTCCTAACTGATAACCTCATTTTGGTTTTGACTCCACATACCCCTCTCCTGACTGCAGCCAGAGACAGCTTTTTATTTTTTTTCTTTTAACATCTTTATTAGAGTATAATTGCTGTACAATGGTGTGTTAGTCTCTGCTTTATAACAAAGTGAATCAGTTAAACATATACATATGTTCCCATATCTCTTCCCTCTTGCATCTCCCTCCCTCCTACTCTCCCTATCCCACTCCTCTAGGTGGTCACAAAGCACCGAGCCGGTATCCCTGTGCTATGTGGCTGCTTCCCACTAGCTATCTACCTTACGTTTGGTAGTGTATATATGTCCATGCCACTCTGTCACTTTGTCACAGCTTACCCTTCCCCCTCCCCATATCCTCAAGTCCATTCTCTAGTAGGTCTGTGTGTCTTTATTCCCATCTTACCCCTAGGTTCTTCATGACATTTTTTTTTCTTTGATTCCATATATATGTGTCAGCATACGGTATTTGTCTTTCTCTTTCTGACTTACTTCACTCTGTATGACAGATTCTAGGTCCACCCACCTCACTACAAATAACTCAGTTTCGTTTCTTTTTATGGCTGAGTAATATTCCATTGTATATATGTGCCACATCTTCTTTATCCATTCATCCAATAATGGACACTTAGGTTGCTTCCATCTCCTGGCTATTGTAAATAGAGCTGCAATGAACATTTTGGTACATGACTCTTTTTGAATTATGGTTTTCTCAGGGTATATGCCCAGTAGTGGGATTGCTGGGTCATATGGTAGTTCTATTTGTAGTTTTTTAAGGAACCTCCATACTGTTCTCCATAGTGGCTGTACCAATTCACATTCCCACCAGCAGTGCAAGTGTTCCCTTTTCTCCACACCCTCTCCAGCATTTATTGTTTCTGGATTTTTTGATGATGGCCATTCTGACCAGTGTGAGATGATATCTCATTGTAGTTTTGATTTGCATTTCTCTAATGATTAATGATGTTGAGCATTCTTTCATATGTTTGTTGGCAATCTGTATATCTTCTTTAGAGAAATGTCTATTTAGGTCTCCTGCCCATTGTTGGACTGGGTTGTTTTTTTTGACACTGAGCTGCATGAGCTGCTTGTATATTTTGGAGATGAATCCTTTGTCAGTTGCTTCATTTGCAAATATTTTCTCCCATTCTGAGGGTTGTCTTTTGGTCTTGTTTATGGTTTCCTTTGCTGTGCAAAAGTTTTGAAGTTTCATTAGGTCCCATTTGTTTATTTTTGGTTTTATTTCCATTTCTCTAGGAGGTGGGTCAAAAAGGATCTTGCTGTGATTTATGTCATAGAGTTTTCGGCCTATGTTTTCCTCTAAGAGTTTGATAGTTTCTGGCCTTACATTTAGGTCTTTAATCATTTTGAGCTTATTTTTGTGTATGGTGTTAGGGAGTGTTCTAATCTCATACTTTTACATGTACCTGTCCAGTTTTCCCAGCTCCATTTATTGAAGAGGCTGTCCTTTCTCCACTGTACCTTCCTGCCTCCTTTATCAAAGATAAGGTGACCATATGTGCGTGGGTTTATCTCTGGGCTTTCTATCCTGTTCCATTGATCTATCTTTCTCTTTTTGTGCCAGTACTGTACTATCTTGATTACTGTAGCTTTGTAGTATAGTCTGAAGTCAGGGAGTCTGATTCCTCCAGCTCCGTTTTCATTCTCCAGATTGCTTTGGCTATTCGGGGTCTTTTGTGTTTCCATACAAATTGTGAAATTTTTTGTTCTAGTTCTGTGAAAAATGCCAGTGGTAGTTTGATAGGGATTGCATTGAATCTGTAGATTGCTTTGGGTAGTAGAGTCATTTTCACAATGTTGATTCTTCCAATCCAAGAACATGGTATATCTCTCCATCTATTTGTATCATCTTTAATTTCTTTCATCAGTATCTTATAGTTTTCTGCATACAGGTCTTTTGTCTCCTTAGGTAGGTTTATTCCTAGGTATTTTATTCTTTTTGTTGCAGTGGTAAATGGGACTGTTTCCTTAATTTCACTTTCAGATTTTTCATCATTAGTGTATTGGAATGCCAGAGGTTTCTGTGCATTAATTTTGTATCCTGCCACTTTACCGAATTCATTGATTAGCTCTAGTAGTTTTCTGGTAGCATCTTTAGGATTCTCTATGTGCAGTATCATGTCATCTGCAAACAGTGACAGCTTTACTTCTTCTTTTCCGATTTGGATTCCTTTTATTTCCTTTTCTTCTCTGATTGCTATGGCTAAAAATTCCAAAACTCTGTTGAATAATAGTGGTGAGAGTGGACAACCTTGTCTTGTTCCTGATCTTAGAGGAAATGGTTTCAGTTTTTCACCATTGAGAAAGATGTTGGCTGTGGGTTTGTCATATATGGCCTTTATTATGTTG
>NW_006778881.1:459161-475157 GCF_000442215.2 Lipotes vexillifer | reverse complement strand
GGAAAGTTCCCTCTATGCCTACATTCTGCAGGGTTTTTATCATAAATGGGTGTTGAATTTTGTCGAAAGCTTTCTCTGCATCTATTGAGATGATCATATGGTTTTTCCCCTTCAATTTGTTAATATGGTGTATCACGTTGATTGATTTGCGTATATTAAAGAATCCTTACATTCCTGGAATAAACACCACTTGATCACGGTGTATGATCCTTTTAATGTGCTGTAGGATTCTGTTTGCTAGTATTTTGTTGAGGATTTTTCCATCTATGTTCATCAGTGATATTGGCCTGTAGTTTTCTTTCTTTGTGACATTTTTGTCTGGTTTTGGTATCAGGGTGATGGTGCCGTGTAGAATGAGTTTGGGAGTGTTCCTCCCTCTGCTATATTTTGGAAGAGTTTGAGAAGGATAGGTGTTAGCTCTTTTCTCTAAATGTTTGATAGAATTCCCCTGTGAAGCCATCTGGTCCTGGGCTTTTGTTGGAAGAATTTTAATCAGTTTGAATTTCAGTGCTTGTGATTGGTCTGTTCATATTTTCTATTTCTTCCTGATTCAGTCTTGGCAGGTTATGTTTTTCTAAGAATTTGTCCATTTCTTCCAGCTTGTCCATTTTATTGGCATAGAGTTGCTTGTAGTAATCCCTCATGATCTTTTGTATTTCTGCAGTGTCAGTTGTTACTTCTCCTTTTTCATTTCTAATTCTATTGATTTGAGTCTTCTCCCTTTTTTTCTTGATGAGTCTGGCTAATGGTTTATCAATTTTGTTTATCTTCTCAAAGAACCAGCTTTTAGTTTTATTGATCTTTGCTATTGTTTCCTTCATTTCTTTTTCATTTATTTCTGATCTGATTTTTATGATTTCTTTCCTTCTGCTAACTTTGGGTTTTTTTGTTCTTCTTTCTCTAATTGCTTTAGGTGCAAGGTTAGGTTGTTTATTCGAGATGTTTCCTGTTTCTTAAGGTAGGATTGTATTGCTATAAACTTCCCTCTTAGAACTGCTTTTGCTGCATCCCATAGGTTTTGGGTCGTCGTGTCTCCATTGTCATTTGTTTCTAGGTATTTTTTAATTTCCTCTTTGATTTCTTCAGTGATCACTTCGTTATTAAGTAGTGTATTGTTTAGCCTCCATGTGTTTGTATTTTTTACAGATCTTTTCCTATAATTGATATCTAGTCTCATGGCGTTGTGGTCGGAAAAGATACTTGATACAATTTCAATTTTCTTAAATTTACCAAGGCTTGATTTGTGACCCAAGATATGATCTATCCTGGAGAATGTTCCATGAGCACTTGAGAAAAATGTGTATTCTGTTGTTTTTGGATGGAATGTCCTATAAATATCATTTAAGTCCATTTTGTTTAATGTATCATTTAAAGCTTGTGTTTCCTTATTTATTTTCATTTTGGATGATCTGTCCATTGGTGAAAGTGGGGTGTTGAAGTCCCCTACTATGAATGTGTTACTGTCGATTTCCCCTTTTATGGCTGCTAGTTTTTGCCTTATGTATTGAGGTGCTCCTATGTTGGGTGCATAAATATTTACAATTGTTATATCTTCTTCTTGGATCGATCCCTTAATCATTATGTAGTGTCCTTCTTTGTCTCTTCTGATAGTCCTTATTTTAAAGTCTATTTTGTCTGATATGAGAATTGCTACTCCAGCTTTCTTTTGGTTTCCATTTGCATGGAATATCTTTTTCCATCCCCTTACTTTCAGTCTGTATGTGTCTCTAGGTCTGAAGTGGGTCTCTTGTAGACAGCATATATATGGGTCTTGTTTTTGTATCCATTCAGCCAATCTGTGTCTTTTGGTGGGAGCATTTAGTCCATTTACATTTAAGGTAATTATCGATATGTATGTTCCTATTCCCATTTTCTAAATTGTTTTGGGTTCGTTATTATAGGACTTTTCCTTCTCTTGTGTTTTTGTCTAGAGAAGTTCCTTTAGCATTTGTTGTAAAGCTGGTTTGGTGGTGCTGAACTCTCTCAGCTTTTCCTTGTCTGTAAAGGTTTTAATTTCTCCATCAAATTTGAATGAGATCCTTGCTGGGTAGTGTAATCTTGGTTGTATGTTTTTCTCCTTCATCACTTTAAATATGTCCTGCCACTCCCTTCTGGCTTGCAGAGTTTCTGCTGAAAGATCAGCTGTTAACCTTATGGGGATTCCCTTGTGTGTTATTTGTTGTTTCTCCCTTGCTGCTTTTAATATGTTTTTTTTGTATTTAATTTTTGATAGTTTGATTAATATGTGTCTCGGTGTGTTTCTCCTTGGATTTATCCTGTATGGGACTCTCTGTGCTTCCTGGACTTAAGTATTTCTTTTCCCATATTAGGGAAGCTTTCAACTATAATCTCTTCAAATATTTTCTCAGTCCCTTTCTTTTTCTCTTCTTCTTCTGGGACCCCTGTAATTCGAATGTTGGTGCGTTTAATGTTGTCCCAGAGGTCTCTGAGACTGTCCTCAGTTCTTTTCATTCTTTTTTCTTTATTCTGCTCTGCAGTAGTTATTTCCACTATTTTATCTTCCAGGTCACTTATCCGTTCTTCTGCCTCAGTTATTCTGCTATTGATCCCTTCTAGAGTATTTTTAATTTCATTTATTGTGCTGTTCATCGTTGCTTGTTTCCTCTTTAGTTCTTCTAGGTCCTTGTTAAATGTTTCTTGAATTTTCTCTATTCTATTTCCAAGATTTTGGATCATCTTTACTATCATTATTTTGAATTCTTTTTCAGGTAGACTGCCTATTTCCTCTTCATTTGTTAGGTCTGGTGAGTTTTTATCTTGCTCCTTCATCTGCTGTGTGTTTTTCTGTCTTCTCATTTTGCTTATCTTACTGTGTTTGGGGTCTCCTTTTTGCAGGTTGCAGGTTCGTAGTTCCCGTTGTTTTTGGTGTCTGCCCCCAGTGGCTAAGGTTGGTTCAGTGGGTTGTGTAGGCTTCCTGGTGGAGGGAACTAGTGCCTGTGTTCTGGTGGATGAGGCTGGATCCTGTCTTTCTGGTGGGCAGGTCCACATCTGGTGGTGTGTTTTGGGGTGTCTGTGGCTTTATTATAATTTTAGGCAGCCTCTCTGCTAACGGTTGGGGTTGTGTTCCTGTCTTGCTAGTTGTTTGGCATAGAGTGTCCAGCACTGTAGCTTGATGGTCGTTGAGTGAAGCTGGGTGTTGGTGTTGAGATGGAGATCTCTGGGAGATTTTAGCTGTTTGATATTACGTGGAACTGGGAGGTCTCTTGTGGATCAGTGTCCTGAAGTTGGCTCTCCCATGTCAGAGGCACAGCACTGACTTCTGGCTGCAGCACCAAGAGCCTTTCATCCACACAGCTCAGAATAAAAGGGAGAAAAAGTAGAGAGAAAGAAAAAAAGAGGATAAAATAAAATAAAATAAGGTAAGATAAAATAAAGTTATTAAAATAAAAAATAATTATTAAGAAAAAAAAATTTTTAAGTAAAAAAAACCAAAAACAAACCAAAAAACGGATGGACAGAACCCTAGGACAAATGGTGCAAGCAAAGCTATACAGACAAAATCTCACACAGAAGCATACACATACACACTCACAAAAAGAGGAAAAGGGGAAAAAATAATATATCTTGCTCTCAAAGTCCACCTCCTCAATTTGGGATGATTCGTTGTGTAGTCAGGTATTCCACAGATGCAGGGTACATCAAGTTGATTGTGGAGATTTAATCCGCTGCTCCTGAGGGTGCTGGGAGACATTTCCCTTTCTCTTCTTTGTTCGCACAGCTCCCGGGGCTCAGCTTTGGATTTGGCCCTGCCTCTGCGTGTAGGTCTCTGGAGGGCGTCTGTTCTTCGCTCAGACAGGACAGGATTAAAGGAGCAGCTGATTCGGGGGTTCTGGCTCACTCAGGCTGGGGGAAGGGAAGGGCCCGGAGTGCTGGGCGAGCCTGCGGTAGCAGAGGCCGGGTTGACGTTGCACCAGCCTGAGGCGCGCTGTGCGTTCTCCCGGGGAAGTTGTCCTTGCATTACGGGACCCTGGCAGGGGGGCTGCACAGGCTCCTGGGAGGGGAGGTGTGGAGAGTGACCTGTGCTCACACAGAGGCTTCTTGTGGCGGCAGCAGCAGCCTTAGCGTCTCATGCCCGTCTCTGGAGCTCTGTTAAGCAGCGCTCTTAATCCCCTCTCCTCGCGCACCCGGAAACAAAGAGGGAAGAAAATGTCTCTTGCCTCTTCGGCAGCTCCAGACTTTTTCCTGGACTCCCTCCCGGCTAGCCGTGGCGCACTAACCCCTTCAGGCTGTGTTCACGCCGTCAACCCCAGTCCTCTCCCTGCGATCCGACTGAAGCCCGAGCCTCAGCTCCCAGCCCCCGCCCGCCTCGGCGGGTGAGCAGACAAGCCTCTCGGGCTGGTGAGTGCTGGTCGGCACCGATCCTCTGTGCAGGAATCTCTCCGCTTTGCCCTCCACACCCCTGTTGCTGCGCTCTCTTCCACGGCTCCTAAGCTCCCCCCTCCGCCCGCAGTCTCCGCCGGCGAAGGGGCTTCCTAGTGTGTAGAAACCTTTCCTCCTTCACAGCTCCCTCCCACTGGTGCAGGTCCTGTCCCTATCCTTTTGTCTCTGTTTATTCTTTTTTCTTTTGCCCTACCCAGGTACGTGGGGAGTTTCTTGCCTTTTGGGAGGTCTGGGGTCTTCTGCCAGCGTTCAGTGGGTGTTCTATAGGAGCAGTTCCACCTGTAGATGTATTTCTGGTGTATCTGTGGGGAGGAAGGTGATCTCAGCGTCTTACTCTTCCGCCATCTTTCTCCTCTCTCCCAGAGACAGTTTTAAGAACTTAAATGCTTTATGTCATGTTCCTGTTTGAAACCTCTCAGTGCCGTCTCATTTTTATTAAGATACAGTCCTAAGTCCTGAACTTGATCCACTATGATTAGGTTTCTGCTTTCTTCCCTGACGTCATCCTGTGTCACTTTCTCCTCACTCACCAGTCTTTAGCCGCAGTAGCCATCTTTCCATTTCAGTTCCTTAAACACCCCAAGCCCTTTCCCACTCCGGGCCTCTTGATCATGTGTTGTCTCTACTAGGAAAGTTCTTTCCTTCATTCTTTCAGTTTGGTGCCTAGTCATCCTGCAGGCATCAGCTTAACCCCCTCTTCCCTAGTTCTCCAACTGTATTTCATAACAACCTAATCTTTTCATGTATAGTACATCAGAATTTATGACTATACATTAGATGGCAGCTCTGTTCCCTGCTATAATTGAAGCTCCATGGTGGCAGGGGCCATGTTGGTGTTGTTCACCTCCGTACACTCAGTATTATCATGGTGACTTTCACATAATAGTTGCTCAATAAATCTAATACTTCCTCAAAGGAAGTAAGTAGGAGAGGAATCTGATGAGAGCAGAGATTAGGGAAACTTTATACGGAAGAAATATGTAAAGGGGACTTTAGCTGGAGAGAGACTGGTTGTATTTGTTTCCTAGCATTACTGTAACAAATTATCACAAACTGGGGGCCTTAAAACAACAGAAATTCATTCTTTCATAGTTATGGACGTTGGAAGGCTGAAACCAAGGTGTCAGCAGGGCCAGATATCTAGGAGAGGATCCCTCCTTGCCTCTTCTAGATTCTGGTGGTTACCAGCAATCTCTGGAGTTCCTTGGCTTGTGGCAGCGTTGCTCCGATCTTGCCTCTGTTGTCCCATGGCCCTCTCCCTGTGTGCCTCTTCTTTCTCTATGTCTCTTCTCTTCTTAGAAAGGCAGCAGTCACATGGGCTTTATGACCTACCTATTCCAATATAACCTCCTCTTAACCGATTACATCTTCAAAGACCCTGTTTCCAAATAAGGTCAGATTCCGAAGTTCCAGGTGAACATGAGTATTTTGGGGAGGAAGCCATTCAACCAATTTGCAGTATTCCAGGCAGGAGGTGAAAAAGGTCTGAACAATGTTGCAGTGAGAATCAAGAGGAAAGGATAAGACCAAATGACATTTATGAAATAACAGACCATAGAATTTTAGGGCTGGAAGAGACCTTAGAGACATTCAAAGCCTCTAATTAAAAAGAAAAAATGCTTTTCAAATTAAGCTTCTTATATCCTTCAAATAAGGGACCTCAGAGGTGGCTAGAAAGTGGGGGGCATAGGGAAGCTTTTCCTGGTCTATTACCGTTTGTTTAATCAGAACAATTATAATTTTATGTTTCACAGGCTGGGTGTCCTCATATGATTTTGTTGAAAATATGTCTTGTCTAAATCTCTCATTTTGCTGATCAGGAAATTGCAGTCAGTCAAAGAACAAGACAGTGATTCAGAAGAAAATTGCATAGTGTGGACTGTTGGATTTAAGAATGTGGGAGAAGGCAAACAGAGTAGTATAGGAAACTTTCATGAAAGAGAAGAGGTTTAAACTTAGTGACCACACTTGTGAAATATGATGAGAAAAACAAAGTTCAATTGTTTTTGTTGTGATAAGCCAAAGTTCTTCTGGACAGAGAACCCCCGTGTGGCCCTGTCCTTGGATGGGAGAAAAAGGACATGGTGGAAGGAGTCGGGAGATCTGGGTGTAATTCTGTCCTGCCCAGGTCACTGGGCAACAGACTGGACATATGGACAAAGGAGAGGGAAGTGCCGCCGGTAGCATCCGGGTTTCACAAGTAAAGGACAGGAGACATTGGTTGTGTGGCAAGTGGGAGAAAATGGATTAGATGAAGATCTAGTTTCTAGAGGACGCCTTTTTGTTTTGGGTATATTGGGTTTGAAGTGACAGTGGAAAACTAAAACTTTGGTGAGTAAACCTGGAAGAAATAAGTCATTTTATGTGTCTATTTTGAGGCCCCCCATCATCTTTTAATTTTAATGATGGACAGGGTAGTGTCTCCTCTTCCACGGTGTTCTCCCCAGTGTGCCCAATTTGAAAGGCATATTGTGGAGGTTAAAGAAATGGTGACCAGTGACTGGGACCCTCATCTCTCACCTGGACCACATACTTTCTGATTAAGTTGTCTTCCCAAATCTACTCAGGCCCATTCAAATTTTTTTTTTCCCACACTACAGTCAGAGTTATCATTTCAAAACATAAACCTGATCATGTTACCCAGCCCTGCTTTAAAATACTTTCCATTGCTCTTAGGCAGAGATCAAAGTGATGTGCCTTATGAGATTTGGCTAGGTCTAACCCTGCCTTGAGTCCCAAGCCTCACTTGGTATGACTTCTCCCCCTGGCCTTGGAGATCTGGCCACACAGTCTTAGATTTGCTGACTTCTTCCTGCCCAGGGCCTTTGCGCATGTCCTCCATGCTGTCATTTCCTGTACCCTTTACTCTGTCCAAACACACATTCATCCTTAAGACGCCAGCATGGTCAACACTTCTTAGGGATTTCTTCCCTGCCTAGGACTAAGTCATTTTAGGTCAGCTTCCTTGGTTTCTTGCAGAGCACTAAGCCCAGTTCATAAATATGCATTTGTTGCCCTGGTTATTTGTTTAACTTTAATTCTCTTACTCTAGGTTCCATATGAGTAGGGACTATGTATGTTTTGCTGTGTTCAGCACCTAGCACAGAACCTGGAATGAATGAATGAATGAAAGTTATAACTTCAAATGTTGGATTCCAAATCCTAATGTTGCATTCAAAAGTACACCCCCCCTTCCCCTGTTTTTCCCCCAAACCTGTTTTTCCCTATAGCAGCATATCGCACTTTAACAAAAATTTAAAATTTAAGTCTTCTTTCCACTATATAAATATTTGGCAAGTTAAAGTCATATCATGTGTTAAAAATGCATTTCCTTAAAGACCTAGATTTTGGCTATTAAAGCGCGTGCTGAGACGCATTCCTATGTTTTAAAAGGAGAGAAATTGTTTGTATGGAATTTAAAAAAATCTCTACAAAACCAGCTTCCTCTTTTACCCTTTGAAGGCTGCAATAGTCATGAAGGTGCTACTCAGAACTCCCTTCAGCAGAAAACCTGCCTTGATTCCCCTTAGCTGACAGTCTCCAGCTGTGGGCGCCTTCAGAACCCCACCCCAGCTTTCTAGCAGAGTCCTTCCAGGCAGCTGCCAGCCAATGACGAGCACCGTTGGAGCACCAGCACCTGGCCATTTCTGCCTTATGCAGGACTTCTCTAAAAGGCACCCCTTCCTCTGGAGCTCCCCGTTGGGTTGGCCAAGACTTTGTTGGATCTGCACGGTGGTCTGAGGCTCTCTCAATCCTGCTTTCTCCCCAAAGTCAGAGTCTAAGAGCTTTCTCTTTCAAATCCCCTTCCTCACTCTTTGCTCTTTCATGGGCTCTACCCTCCAATAGACCTCTAGCACTCCTAACTCTGTCTCAGCATCTGCTTCTCAAAAAATCCAACCAATGCAGAGGGCTTCCAGTAATATAATGATATGCAATTAAAATGTTAGGGTTTTATTTATTTTGATTTTTCCATGCTCCTTTCCTGGTTCATTCTCTCTGAAGATGTTTAGTAGCTCAATTTATAAGGCCTATTTCTGAAATGAAGAATAATTCTAGAAGGAGAATAATTCCTTTGTTACTAGTCTGTAAGGTCCATGAGACCAGAGACTTTGTTACTGTCGTATCCCAGCACTTGACACATAGGAGGTGCTCAATGAATATTTGTTGAATGATTGGATGTATATTCAATCTTTTTTTTTTTTTTTGGTTTCTATTAAATAGAAGAGACAAGAATAAGACATACTATAATAGCATTTTAGATAGAGGCTATATTAGTTTGGTAAAGCTGCCTTAACAAAGCACTGAGACTGGGTGGCTTAAAGAACAGAACTTCCTTTTCTTACAATTCTGGAGGCTGGAAGTCTGAAATCAAGGTGTCAGCAGGGTTGATTGATTTCTTCTTTGGTCTCTCCTTGGCTTGTAGATGGCCGTCTTCTCCCTGTATCTTTATATGATCTTCCCTCTGTATGTACCTATGTACTAATTTTCTTTTCCTATAAGACGCCAGTCATGTTGGATTAGGACCCACCCTAGAAACTTGATTTTAAGTTAATTATCTCTTTAAAGAACCTATCTCCAAATACAGTCACATTCTGAGGCCTTCAACATATGAATTTTTCAGGGGTACAAGTTAGCCTATAAACAGAGGCCCGTAAAGCAACTCTTTGGTTTTAAGTGTTTTAACTTGTCTTGGACACCAATGGAAGTAGAAATACAATAAAATAATATGAAAAATAAAAATTATATTTAAAAAGGCAAAGAATTAATACTCTTCCTCAAATGTCTAATTTATAGCCAAAGAGTTATATTAGTATATCTAAAAAACAGACAATGAGGTATAAGACCAAAGGGCTAGGGACTTCCCTGGTGGTCCAGTGGTTAAGAATTCGCCTTCCAATGCAGGGGACGCGGGTTCAATCCCTGGTAGGGGAGCTAAGGTCCCGCATGCTATTAGGCACCTAAGCCCGTGCACCACAACTAGAGAAGCCAGTGTGCCACAACTACTGAGCCCACGTGCTCTAGAGCCCAAGCTCCACAAGAAGAGAAGCCTGCATGTGCTGCAACTAGAGAAGCCCGTGCACCGCAGTGAGAAGCCCTTGCGCCGCAACTAGAGAGTAGCTCCTGCGTGCCGCAACGAAGACCCAGCACAGCCAAAAAAAAAAAAAGATCAAAATGCTTTGGTAATTCCTGAGTGGACTTGTGATGTTCAAGATACATGATTTATCTTGAAAAAGAAATGTTACAGCTCATAAATGACCATATGCTTGAAACTACCAATGGAGATTTCTTTATTACGTGGATTAAAAATCCAAATCAGACCAGATAATATCTTTATCATTAAAACATATATTGTTTTGAATTTATATCCACATTAGGAAAATTTATTTCCCAGGACATAATAAAAATATTAAATTATTACTTATTAAAATATTAATTTTATTTTAACTGTAGGAAAAACGTTAATTTTTTCCTTTCTAGTCCTTTTGTCTACTTGGTTCCTCAGCCTATCTCAAGTAATAAAAGTAACAAACTTGTGGTATCCTCTCCACAAAAGTGAACATTGGTCTTTTTCTCCTGGCATTTCCTACCTCAGAAACTTGCATTATGTTACGTCTTGTAAACCACCATTGTTGTGTGTGGCTATGTTTTGGGGACTTATTAGAATGAAGGAAGTTCTTCCGCAACATGACATTTCCTTTCTAATACAATACAAAAATGGAGTATTTAGGGTTGACCACTTACACATTGTTCCCATTTCAGGCCCCACAGTATTGCCGTCATGTATGAATGCCTAACCTTTCAGAAATTTCCTTTAGGTTTTCTTGTATGTTTACTTTCCTGTGGGTTTTGAAAGACTTGACCTCTCTGGGAGAAGTCCTTTGAGAGACCCCAGATCCATATCACCTCTACTAGAGCCTTAACTGGACAGCTTTGTAAAGATGGTGCCATGACTATGTATTGATTTGAAACAGCTTCACTCACCATAAGCTCAGTCCAGCCTGTGGCTACTGCTACACAGCTCCGAATTCCATTCTCTTGTGCTTGTGGAATTCCCTAGAATGCTTCCTTTAGATCATAACCTTCAGTTCAGAAACACTGGACTTTATCAAAGGCTCTAATTGGAATATAATGTTAAGATTTCTGCTACTAGTAAATTCTACTACTACATTCTAAATACCTTCAGGGTAATATAAATGTCTGATATTTTAAAAATATCAAACTGTTTAAAGATAAACTGAGATATATTAAAAAATTTTAAGAGTTTATCTGAACAAAATTGACTGGAATTGGGCAGCACCAAATCGGAAGTGGTTAGGACCACTCCTCCACAAGAGTCAGGGGAAAAGACTTACCTAAAGAGGTACAGAAGCAAAGAAAGGAAATAATTTGATTGGCTATAGCTTTAAGCCTAGGTGGCTGTTCTTTAATTGACTGTCCTTAGCATTTTGATTTTATAACCTTGAGGCATTTAAAAGCTTAGATTTTGGTTTGCTTAGTAGGCTGCCAGGGCATTACAGCCTCAGTCTAATGATCTCCTTGTTTAATTAATTTAACACTGCAAATGCCTAGTTCCGTTCAGTTCAACAATCATTTATTTAGTACTTAGTTGGGCCCTGAGCCGATTTAAAAAAAAAAGAAAGAACAAGACTGGGTTCCTATCTTGGAGTGTTTATAGCCTAGGAAGGAGCTTATATACTTCTTTTCTCCCTGCCCTACACCTTTTAAAATAAGCTGATTATTTTTTCATTATTCATTATAGTAAGTTTGGAAAGTACAGAGAAATCAAAAAAAATATTTAAAAATCAATCAAAAGGCCTATCACTTAGCTACTGCTAATAACATTTTTATTTATCTTTTTTATATGCATAGACTTAAAAAAAATTTATAATCAGGTAGTATGTACAGTAGAAGTTGCATGAACCTGCTTCTTTCGTGTCACACCTCATAAACATTTTCCAGTAGCCTTTGTAAACATCACTGGAGAAGCTAGATAATATTCCACTGTGTAGATTCACCACAGTTTCCTTAATCTTCATTTTGCTGCGAGATACTTAGATGATTTCCTATTTTCTTGTTATTCTACCTGAAAAACTCAGTTGTGCGCAGAAAACATTTTTAGTATTTACTACTGTTTTCTGAAGTTAAAGATCCAGAAGTGGTCTCTCTGTGTGCAAGGGGGTGAACATTGAAGCTTCCAGGGCATCTGCCAGGGCTTTGGAAGGGTTTGGCCAGTTTACGCCTGACCAGCAGTGCTTAGTGATGCCTGGCTCACTGCGTCCTTGCACTTGGGAAACTGTTACTTTGAAAATATTTGCTAGTTTGATAAATGAGAAGCGGTGTGTTTTGATTTTTATTTATTTGGTTGCCAGTGGGGTTGAACGTGTCCTCATACTTTTGTTTATCAGTTTTATTTCCTCTTTTATGAACTGGCACTTTGTGTCCTTTCTCATTTTATTATTTCTTCCACATTGCTCTTCTTTTCCACTTCTTACAGATGGGATTTCAGCTCAGCCAGGGTTTTTTTTTTTTCCAGGGCCACTTTAGCCTATACAGCTTGTCTTCCTTTTTTCAGGACCCATGGTGACTGATCAATTATTTTTGTACTGTCGCACAGCTGTAACAGAAAGCCCATCTTAAACAGAAAGCACTTTGCAGTTTCTTCAGTGTCTTCTCATGCTTTCTCATCTGAGACAGAAGTTGGGCCTCTCTCCTTGGGAAAAATGTTCTATAAAGTAGTGAAGTTCACTTGGAAACTCTCTTAGTAAGCGACATAATAGTGGCAGCCCCTTGGAGATTAATTTTGACATTCCCATGAGGCACCTGAAGGCTAAAAGGGAATAGCAGAATTATCCTCATTCCCCCCAAAGCTGGGGTCAGGTCCAAAAAGGCTTTCTGCACCATTGATTTTTCTTGGGCTTTTGTGGCTCAGCTTGTGGCTGTGAAACACTATTCATCACCGTGGATTATGGCTTTTTCTTTTGTCCTATTTACTGGCTGGAGAGTTGCTGCCAAAAGTTGTGACTGGTGATTATCACTTTGGAGAAGCAAATCTCATGTTGCTCACGCCTGAGGAAGGTTAGTCTATGTGTATCCCAACAGCTCTGATGAGTGAACCATTGCTGTTCTAGCTACAGGGAGTTATAACAGGAGACGCCACCTTCATCTGTACTCCTGGAGATGAGAGTGATAGAGCACAAAAAGTGGATAAAAAAGGCAACTCTCCTATCCCAGGCCTTTCTTTTTTTTAAAAAATAAATTTATTTATTTTTATTTTTGGCTGCATTGGGTCTTCGTTGTTGCGCGCAGGCTTTCTCTAGTTGTGGCGAGTGGGGGCCACTCTTGGTTGCCGTGTGAGGGCTTCTCATTGCGGTGGCTTCTCTTGCTGCGGAGCGTGGGCTCTAAGCGTGCAGGCTTCAGTGTTGTGGCCCATGGGCTTAGTTGCTCTGCGGCATGTGGGATCTTCCTGGACCAGGGCTCAAACCTGTGTCCCCTGTGTTGGCAGGCAGGTTCTTAACCACTGTGCCACCAGGGAAGCCCTCCCAGGGCTTTCTTCTCCAAATAATAGACCCAGTAAAGCAGCAGGATTTGGCCAACCAATAGGGCACAAATTAGCACATAGACCCACACTGAGGTCCTACCTGTGAAAGCATTTTGTGGCTGGTAAAGTGCTTATAAATGGTAGGTGTCGTGTTTTTGCAAATACTTAAAGGCCACAGGTTCACTGGGGTTCTTGGTGCCTTAAAGCTTAAAGAGTAAACTGTCTCATATTAAGAGTTTCACATATTTATTCATGTTTATTGAATTTCTTCTCTATTTAAGCATTGTTTAGTTGTGGTCAGCAAACTACAGCCAGCAGGTCAGATTTGACCTGTCCCTGTTTTTCATAGCCTGGGAGCAAAGAATGGTATTTACATTTTTATAAAATGGTTGAAAAAAATTAAAAGAAGAATAATATTTTGTGATATGTGAAAATTATATGAAATTCAAACATCAGGGTCCAAAAATAAAGTTTTATTGGAACACAGACATGCTCATTCATTCATGTGTTGTCTCTGGATGCTTTCCTGCTACAATTGGCAGAGTTGAGTAGTGACAGAAACTGCATGCCCTGTCAAGCCTAAAACATTTACTATCGAGCCCTTTACAGAAAAAGCTTTCGATCCCTGTTCTAGACACTGGAAATACAGCTATAAACAACATAGACATAGTCTTTGCATTCATAGAGCTTACATTCATGTGTAACATCACTTTAAAGATGGCCCCGGTGGGACTCACCCTTGGTCCTGGCTTTAGAAACAGGTTCTAACCAACTGAGCTAACTTATGTAATTTTAGCCAACATTGGCACAACCTATGGAATCTGACTTCTCATCAAATCAAATCAAATCAACCCTATCAATTAACTATGTTAGACTGCAAAGGTCTCTGCACTTAAGACATTAAACTAGTTGGGAAGCAAAATTTCTTTAAAAGTGAAAGAAAAGAATAATGGTAATGACACACAACAGTTGCTTTTAACTTTTCAAAAGCCTTTTATGTGTGCTAGCTTACAAACTGCAGACTTCATGAGCTAAGAATTTAGGGTGGAAAAGCTCACTTTGGACTGATAGAGACTGAGTAGGCTTGCCAGAGGAAGTAGGACGTTGTCCAAAACGATGGTCATGATTTCATTCTTCAATCCCAGGGGCCTAACAAGTTGTCTCCTATGGACAGAAGTCCAAGAAACCGCCTTTGAGGCTCTTTCCCATATTCTATGGTTTGGCAGAATTTCTGCTTTTATCTTCATGGTGTGAATGGACAGCTTCCCTTGGGCTGGTAAAATAGGAAGACAGGGATTGGAAGCTTCTCACCCAGCTTGTGAGGTGGGCAGGGATCTGCTCTCCCCTAAATGGGGAATCAGTGGAAGCAAGACTTGGGGGACAGGTATTAAATAATAGAAAAATTGGGTGGGAGGGCGAAAACTTTGATTTCTTAAAATGTAAGGAAGTAGGAAAGTCTGAGAGTCCTTTAGCTAACTTTCCAGCATGTCTAGAACACCAAAGGATTACTTCTTCCACTACACCATGAGCAACATTCATACCTGCATGGCCCAGGGTTTTGTTCAATAAATGGTTCAATAAAAGAATGGCTGATAAAAAAGAATGAAATATTGCCATTTGCAGTGACAAGGATGGACCTAGAGATTATCATACTAAGTGAAGTAAGTCAGAGAAAGACAAATATTATATGATACCACTTATATGTGGAATCTAAAAAATAATACAAGTGACTCTTTATATAAAACAGAAACGTACTCACAGACATAGAAAACAAACTTATGGTTACCTAAGAGGAAAGGGTTGGGGGACAGATAAATTAGAAGTATGGGATTAACAGGTACAAACTACTATACATAAAATAGATAAGCAACAAGGATTTACTGTATAACACAGGGAACTGTCAATATCTTATAATAACCTATAAGGGAAAATAATCTGAAAAAATATATTTATAACTGAATCAGTTTGCTGTACACCTAAGACTAACACAATATTGTAAATCAACTATACTTCAATAAAGAAAAAAAGAATGGCTGAAAGAGTAAAGGAAGGAAGTCAAGTCTCACACAAACATTAATCAGAATGCTTAGAGCATAGTGTGCTCTCAGGAATACAAATTTATGGGTGTTCATTCATTAGCTCATTCAGCAAGTATTTATTGGGTGCTGCTATGTGCCAGGCACTGAAATCCATTTTATTTCAATGACTAGTAGTGAAAACCTTTCTCAAATGTCAGTGTCTGCTTTGTTGCTTTAAAAAGTACAACCAGGCGAGTGTCCGGTATTGAACCCTAAAGAGGACTGGAGAGCATGGAGGATCTTTTTGACCTCATGGTTATTACCCTGGCTAATGTCATAGAAAATAATAAAGTTACTATAATGCTTAAGAAGGCACACTCTGCTGTCAGACTGCCTGGTGTCAAAGCTTTACCGCTCATTAAATATATGGCATTGGGTTAATTTTGCCTCAATTTCTCCATCTGTAAAACAGGAAAATAATATTTCCTACTATATAGGGCTGCTGTGAGATTAAATAATCAATGTATCATTTAATGTAGGAAACCCTCAAAGTGAATGGTAACTGTTTTTGTTATCACGTAGGATTCGGCCTAGAAAAGATAAAGATGTTTGAACTGAATATATTGAGAACATGAGGACATGCCCCAGACCTTGGTGGTTCTGTTTTAATGCCATTTATAGTATGCATAGCAGAAAGAGCATAACCCCTTTATTTGTAGTTTAACTCTTTGACTGTGTCCTCGCCTGAAAATGCAGATAGCAATATCATCTAACTGATGGGCTCTTTGTGCGTGGATCACATGTATGAGAGTGCCTGGAATTTAGTGAGCTCTCAATAAATATTACTTTCCTTCTGACAGAGTCAAATATGAGGAAGTAATTCCCTTTGATTAAGAGTGTTGATGAGTTGAGTTCTAGTTAATTGAACTGTAATATGTAAATCAACTTAATCGTGGACCGGCTCTTCCAGATAAACACCTAGCACCTGGTATGGTTTGGTTGAGCACCTTTACTTGTTTGATTTTGAAAAACTCTTTC
>NW_006778881.1:453670-458628 GCF_000442215.2 Lipotes vexillifer | reverse complement strand
TCCCTTTTTGTGGCTTTCTTAACATTGTGGATCCTCCAGCTCAGCCTGCAAGCAGTTTAGCATTTTCAGCTGAAAGAAGGATTTTCAGAAGGTTTTAGAAGATTTTAATTATGGGACTTAACAGGATTGATTTAAATTAATCCAAATCAGTTGCAGACAATGGAACAATGGGTTGGTACCTTTTATTTTTCAAATAAAAGGAGAAAGATGGGAAGTGTTCCTAGTTGAGTCACAGGCTGTGGTGAGGATTAAATGAGTAAACATTGTCTTTAGAGCGACAGATATTGGGTGGGAACTAGAGAATCATCAGCAGTCACCCTTTACCATGTATTTCCCTTTGTGGGATGTCTTCTTAGAATGGCAGGAAAGCAGAAAACAAACAGAAAGATATGTTTGTTATGACAAAGTAACACTGAAATCAGGGTGAAAGAGAATTATGTGAGTCAAGTAAAGTGGGGGTAAAAAAGCATTGAAATGAGACAGAATAAAGGAGGCAAAAGGGAGACCTTGGGACCTTGTCCAGTGATAATTTCATGAAATTATGCTTGTTGGATGTATCCTTATTTTGATAATAATTTTCATCCCGTGGCCGTCACCTTAAAAACTTGTTCTCAGTCTTGAACACTGTTGACACTTTGGGCTGTGTAATTGTTGTGGGTGCCTGTCCTGTACATCGTAGGATATTTAACAGCATCCCCTGGCCCCTACCCACTAGATGCCAGTAGCACCTCACCTACTCTCCTACCCACCCACCCACCCCCCAGTATGATAACCCAAAATGTTTCCGGACCTTACTAAATGTTCCCTGGGGGGCAAAAATCACCCCCAGTTGAGAACCACTGCTCTGAAAGGATTTGTCTCCACTACTTTATGGGTCCCTGAGGCTCCAACATTCCTCTTAGGCCATTCATCTGGCTAACTTTTGGATCTCTCCCGCACTGACTGGATAAGCCACTTTGGCAGCCAAGTGGAGACCTCCTCAAGGTGGGCTGGGTAAATCCCCACAATGCCAGGCTCAGTGCCACATCTCCAAGTGTTGGGGCCGCCTAGATTATTTTCTAAGGTAATGTGAATCTTGTCTCCAGCGGTCCTTGACCCTCTTAAGTGAGTATTACCTGGGAATGATGACAACTCAATTCTGTTTGTGGTGCCTTTCTTTACTGACAGTTAGCTAGGAGAAAGTCACAGACGCTTAGTTGAAATTATTAAAATAAAGCCGGTAGGTTATCCTCTTAAAAGAGTACCCCAGAATGATTACTTGAATATAGGCATAACCACAAAAGGAGGCTGAGAAGCCCACAGTAGGGAGAGCTGAATTGCCAAGTGGCATTTTAGGAAAACAAAGGCTTGGCAAGATAAAAACATCCACTTTCCTCCCCAGTTACAGGCTTAATGTTATTAATAACTCAGATGTCATATTTACGCCATTATTGGCAGCATGCATACAATTTAAATATTTTAGCTTCCATTATACAACTGGATCTATATTACTGACCTTCAAGGGCCCCATTCATAAGGGATGAGGAAAGGGAACAATCGGCTACTTCATGCAAGGGCTGGCCAGCAGACTGGGTTTCCCAGCATTGTCAGACAAACCACCACACAGGGAATGCTTTGGAGCCGCTTGGAAATGGCAGGGTCAGGACAGAGAATGATAGGGGTGGGGGAGCTTTCGGGGCAGGGAGAGAGCCAAGGCTTTTTTTCTTTTTGAAAAAGAGATATCCCACCTTTGTTCCAAAGGAGAATGAAATATCCATTAAGACTGGGGACACTGGGAATTTTGTTTCAGCTCAGTTCCTTTTGTTGTGACTCCAGGGCAGAGGCGAGGAATCTGGGGTGACAAGGTTTCAAGCTAAGATGAGAAAGAAAAAGAATTCCTTCCAAGGATTTATTCTATTGTCTCCTCAAGAATAAATATTTATAGAGAAAGTTCAAGTGAAGTCTTTTACAATGGTCACGGCTTTAAGACTAAGCCTTTGAGAGAAAACATGTAAAACTATGCTTAAATGAAGGGTGATCCAATTAGGCTTCCCAGGGTAAAAAACCAAGAAACCTCAAGATAATTTCCTATGTAAAATCTAATTGTGTTCTCAAGTGGAACAGGAATACTACTTTGAATTATTCCAGCTCCATAGACTGCAGCAAATATGTACAGCCAAATTGGATTCTATTTTAAGTAATTAAATTATTTCCCTTCACAGGATCTATAATTTGTTTTCAACAAATGTGATTTGCCTCAGAAAGATAAGACATTGCAATTTTTCCTCCAAAATGGATTTTCTGTGCCAGAAACAATTATGAAAAGTAGACCAAATATTGCCTTATTTATATCCTGGTTATTATCCTTGAGGGCATGCCTGGAGTGCCGTGTGTGTGTCACAAAGTGAGACAGGTATGGCTACTATAGTTTAGAAATTATCTTTGAATGGAGACCGGAGCTGAAATGTACTCAAGAGCTTGGGGCTTGCACAATGGTAGTGTAAATAGCTACCGGTGATGTTACATAAGACTCCAAAATCTTGTGCAAAACATGGGCAATGGGGAGCTTGCATCAATGGACCTTTCTTCTGAGCTCTGAAAGCACCAATTTAACTTTTATCTGCTTGGCTGAACCCTTGAGGTGCTAGATGTTGCAATAGATTAAGTGTTGAGATTTGCATAGAAGATATTGCAAGAGGGGTATTTTGGGCATGGTTAATTTTATGAAGAAAACATTCACTTTTGGCTTTTGGCTTTTATTTTCAATAGCAGTTCAGTTGCCTTATGACCAGGTGTTCTGGGGGACAACAGTGGGTAATGGTTAAGAGCAAGGGCTGGAAGGATGAATGGAGTCAGCTCCTGGTATGTCCCCTTGAAAGTGCAAGTTATGGCAAGTCTCTGAACCTCAGTCTCCTCGCCTGTCAAAAGGGCGTGACGACATCTAGATTGAGAGGCGTAGATGAGAAGAGCATACAGTGCCTGGCTGGCACAGACCTGGAGTACACAAGGGGATGTTAGTAGTAAAATCTAAAACATGGGATTGCATACCTTTTCTTCTTTATGCACATTTATCCTTCGGGAAGATTACCTGGTTTGAGATATTCATTGTGCTTACTTACTATACTTTGACCAAGTCACTTAGGCTTTCTGTACTTTGGTTTCCTGCTCTACAAAATGTTAGTAATAATAGAACCAGAGCCTATCATAGAGTTGTGATAAGGATTAAGTAAAATATTACAACTAAAATACCTAGGACAGGATCTGACATGCCATGCAGGTATCTACTGTTATTTTTGACTTCTGCCAGCCAAAGGAATGTCAATAGAAACCAGAACATAACACTAAGTAGGTTTATCATGTACTTTTATTAACAACTTAATACAAGGCTGTACATTGTAGGTACTGAAATCAACCCACTCCTGAAAACTGAAAAACCAGCATTTCTATACCACTTCAGGCTTTGGTTAAAAGTGCCATCTTCTCCAGCAAAATCACATAGTGTAACCAAACAACTGAAGAGCAGGAAGAGGAAAATGTTCCACTGGAATGGACAGATTATTTATTTACAAACAGCTGAGGATAATTTCTAGCTTAAGTGATTTCACTATACACTCTGGAATGTTCAGTTCCCTTTTCTACGGTCCTACAATGACATACAGCAACTAAGAACTTGGCCACAGGTCCTGCCTAGACGCTCATCAACATGAAACAACAACAAAAAATATTTATATAAATAAGTCAATTAAACCTCACAAAAACTAAAGGCACACAAGAAAAAAAGTCCAACAGTCGATAAAAACTGTACAGTGTTGGTCAGTCTTTTATATCTGAAAAAATGTGTAACTTCAGAAAAAGTTCTTCAATGTATAAAAGTCCAGTGTTAGCTGGAGTGAAAACTCGAAGACTCCGACTCGGTTGAAACAGAAGAATGTCCACCCCGCTTTCCCTTGGAGAGGATCTTCAGGCTGGACCCTCTGCTCACAGAGGTGAGTGCATGCTGGGCAGAGGTTTTAAATTTGGCCCCAAGGAAGGCATAGAGGATGGGATTCAGGCAACAATGGAAAAAGGCTAGGGCCTCGGTGATGGAAATCCACTTGTGCACAGTGCTCTCAAACTCACACCCTTGCTGGATGATTTCCAGGAGGATGAAGGAGTCGATGCTGATCCCAATGTAGTAGGGCAGCCAGCAGGCAAAGAAAGCCAGGATGAGGATAACTGTGGTCTTGAGGGCCTTTCGCTTCTGGTAGCCCTTGGAGTGGGACAGCTTGGAGATGATAATGCAATAGCAGGACAGGATGACGATACCCGGCAGGATAAGGCCAACCACGATGTGCTGAAACTGGAACACCACCAACCACAAGTCGTTGGGATAGAAGCGGTCGCAGATGTACCTCCCATCCCCCTCCTTGACGTTGGCAAAGATGAAATCGGGAATAGTCAACAGGAGAGCAGGTATCCAGACACCAACATAGACCACCTTTTCAGCCAACAGCTTCCTTGGCCTCTGACTGTTGGTGGCATGGACGATAGCCAGGTACCGGTCCAGACTGATGAAGGCCAGGATGAGGACACTGCTGTAGAGGTTGACTGTGTAGATGACATGGACTGCCTTGCACAGGAACTTCCCAAAGTACCAGTTTGCCACGGCATCAACTGCCCAGAAGGGAAGTGTGAGGACAAAGAGGAGGTCTGCCACAGACAGGTGCAGTCTGTACTTGTCTGTCATGCTTCTCAGTTTCTTCTGGTAACCCATGACCAGGATGACCAATCCGTTACCCACTATGCCAGTCAAGAAGATGATGGAGTAGACAGTGGGCAGAAAGATACGGTTGAAATGGGCATTTTCCTCCCGGAAGCAGGGTTCCTTTATGGAGTCATAGTCTCCTGAGCCCAAGTCATCCTCTGTGTAATTATCTGAAGAGAGTATCTGAAAAAGGCAAGGGAATGGACATTTACTTTCAAGTTCGGCAGGCATTCCT
>NW_006778881.1:449197-453609 GCF_000442215.2 Lipotes vexillifer | reverse complement strand
CATTCCTGAAGTTCAAAACAATGTTTCTGGTATTTTAAAAAAGCAATTTATAAAAACCAACTCAGCCCGGCCTGCTTCAGGAAATTCTGCTCCCACTGCAGTACTGGGGTAAGAGCACGAGGGAATTATTCTAGCCTCCTACAGCTCTCCTCCCATCTTCCCCCATAGTCGCTTTATTATATCCCAGTTACAAAATTCTTTGTTTAAAACAAGAGGGCGATGAGATTCTTTGGGTTCCAAAGTCACATCTTCGCTAACTCTTCTGCCCCGCCCACTAGAGGGAAGGAAAAACCTTCGGAGGAATAAGACCAAAACAAAACACAAAGAGGCGGCATGATGGTGGGACTGGGGGTAGAATCTCGTGTTCCGAGGAGCTGGGATTAACTGTCTCTATGAAGATTCCCAGGAGAGGGAAGAGGGGAGGAAGAAGCACTGCGGGGTCCCAAAGACTCTTATTCTAAGGCATGAAACACTGTTTTCTCCACGACCGTCTAAACACAAACCATTCCGTACTTCAAGCAACACGTAGTGGGGAAGGGGAATGCGGTCTTAAACGAAGGGCTTCGGTGCTTGGGGGCGGGGATGGGGTGTCAGAAGCGGGGAACCCTCACTCCCACCGGCGCCGCTCAGGGGCGTGGGTTTCTCTGCCAAACCATGTTTATCACTTGGCGCCTTTGGGACGTTAGCGAGCACAGCATTTTAATGGGAGGGGAAAGTCACGGGGTCCGCACCCGTGGTCCTCGCCCAGAGTTTCATTTCCTCACTCTCCCGGGTCGCTTCCCATCCCGCCACGGATCCAGTTAATGGGGTGGGAGGTCTGCAAGCTGGAAGCCTCCAGGCGGAGGGCGCGCTGGGGGCCGGGTGGTCCAGCTCCAGCCTTCCGCGCGGCCCACCACGCCCACCGCCGGCAGGCAGTGGCTCCAACGGTTTGGCCTCGCCGCACGCCAGGCGCGGTCCTGCAGGGTGCTGGGGAGAGATTGGGCGGCTCCGCCGCGGGAGCCTTTGAATCGCGCGCCGCTGGGGGAAACGAAAAGCCTCCCTACCAAGGGGATTTCAAAAGGCTCCAGGAAACCACCGACGGTTAACTTGGTGCAACCGGGCTCGGTGAGAGCCCAACTGTCCCCCACTTGCACCTGCGTGTCTGCGCCGCAACTACCGGCAGCCCAGGTGCCCTCCCAGCCCTTCACTCCACCCTTAGTCCCCGCCGCGCACACCTCGGGGTGCTGCTGCACCGTGACCGCTTATATACTCCTTCAACTTCTGCACGACCCCCAACTCCAGAACCCCGGGGCCCACTCGCGGCGCTGGCGACGCCCGCGATGTCTCTCCCTCAATCCTCAGTGGCGCGGGCTGCTCCCGGCCACCTCCCTGCTGCGGCCAACGCGCAGACACCTCAGCCAAGCGGCACGGTGGGTCCGCCCTCTGCTCCCATTGCCCGGGCACTGGCACAGCTCCGCGGGCAGCAGAGTTTAGCGAACACGCGCCCAACACCAAGAGTGGTCCCCAGGCGCCTTTGCTCCTTAAGTTAACCAGGGGCGCAGTCTCCCTCTGGGAACTCAGCCCCGGCGCGCCGCCCTCCACCTCCAAATTCAGATCATGTAATTCGCTCCAAAAGAAACCCCCGCTCCCCCGAGGAAGAGACCCACGGTCTCTGGCAGCGCGCACATCTTCTCTGCACTTGTGCACAGACTGTTCTGTTTGCAAACAGCGTGCGAACCCGGCGCGCGCCGCAGAACTCAAGGGGGAGACACATGCAGCCACCGAAACGGTCGTTCCCATCTTTTCTCCTCTACTTAGAAAAAGATTTCAGTCCACCCCACCCCCCACCCCGACCGTAGCCAAGCGCACGAAAACTCCTTTCTATGCCCCTTCTCGGGGGCACGGGCACCTCCAATATTCTGGTCGTTTTTGCCCGCTCGGAGTGGGGTTGCGCTCTAAATTCATGTGTTTGTAATACGTTTAAGAAAAAGCAGGTTGAAACGACTTACATGGAACCCGTCCATGGTAATCGCTTGCTCTCCAGCCGCGGGGGCTACCGGAGTACTCAAGTCCTAGGAGACACTTTGCTACCTGCTACCACAGCCAACAAACTGAAGTTTCCAGTCGAAGCTGGACTTTTATAAAAACACGCTCCGCGGGCGGCGCATGCGCCGCGCGGGTGGGCGGGAGGGCGGGGCGGGGAGAAAGGCGGGGTGGTGGGGGAGAGGGGCAGATGAGCGGGTGGAGGCCGCGAGGGAGGGGCGAGGGGGTAAGCACTCAGGCGGCCCCCGCAGGCTAAGCCAGGGAAGCCCCTCAGCGGCTCCCTTTAGCTCTAGCTCTCGATCACCTCGTGAGTCTAGAGCTGTGGAGGGCGTCCCGGAGGCGTGCCGCAACTTGGGAAAGCAGGATGCGCCTGCAGGGAGGTTGAAAGCGCGGGCGACCGACGCGTCCCTGTGTGGCGCGTCTATCCTTGCTCACGTGGGTGGCATTCCAGACCCGGGAAGGCTACAGATGGAGACACTGAGGCCCAGAGAGGGGAAATGACTTGCCAGAGTAACCCGACCAATAGGCGGCAATGCTGGCATCGGGTCCGACATCTGACTCCATTCCCTGCTCTTTCAGCACATGCAATCCATTCAGGAAATGAAATAAGTAAAGCTTCTTTCTTCAGAGCACAACTGTGTATAACTAGGCATATACATCCACAGTAATAGTACTAGAGTCAGGAAACACTTTGAGAAGAAGGTAGGATGATTTGGCATAATTCTGGAGGGAGGCTGTGATAGAGAAGTAGGTATGTATTCCCGGGTAACCAATTCGTGAATAGTACGTAAAAAAAAAAAAAAAAAAAAAAAAAAAAAAAAAATATATATATATATATATATATATATATATATATATATATATATATGCTTTGTTCTCTTAGAGAAACTTAGCGAATAGTACTTTTGTAACATATCACAAGGTACTTGCACAGAATCATTCATTCCCACAACACCCTGTGGGTGTTACCATTACAGAGATGCATTTAGTCAACAGATATTTAGTGAGGGCTGACTGCATGCCACGCACTGTTCCAGGCGCTGGGGATACAGCGGTGAACCTGGCAAAGACCCCAGGCGGAGGAAACAGGAAGCAGCCCTGCAGAGATGAAATGCCAGGGTTGGCAGGAGATTCCAAGCGGAGTCGAACCCACATCTACCGGCCCCGCATCTGCAGTCGGACCCAATACGGAGGACAAGCCTTGGCAGCGGTAAGAAATTAGGTTGGAGAGCCAGGCGGGGTGGAGTTGGGGTGGAGTCTGGACGCTTAAGCCCAGACGGCTGGGGTTTGCAGTGGGCGCCCATACAGCGCTTTCCAGTCTCGCGCCACTTCCCACCCACGGAGAGCCTGGGTGGGGCCGGGGACCCAGTGAAGGACGGGGCCGAGAAATAGTGCGACCGACCGCAGGCGGGGGTGACCGCAGGAGTGACAGCGGGGACCGAGGTGTGAGCGTCAGCCGCCGGGAGAGGTGGTTGCACTGCGACGCGGACTCCAGACGCCTCCCACCCTGGGACCCTCGCGAGAAGAGGGCTTGCCCAGACTGGACCTTAAGCACCACCCCCTTTTTCTTCCAGATGAAACCTTTCAATCTGGAGGTGTTCCAGAGACAGTGGGTAGGCTGGGACCGGTATCTCTACAGAGCATAAGTTTTTCCTCTTTTGCCTGGACCCCTTCCCTAATATTTGTCGGTGAAGGTCCTCATCTACTGAAAGCTGATATTGGAGTTAGGAGGTGGGACTCTCAGAAACTGTCAATTTAGGACACAATAATGACGGGATAAAATCGGACATAATATTATGTTATGTAGATTTTTTTTTAAGTCTCAAAAGCACTTTAAATTTTGATAAATCATTAATAAAATGTCAGGATCTTCACATTTCCATAAACCAGGTAGGACAGGCATCCTATAGGCTGAAGGGCTGGAATTTCAGACAGGTTCCATGGCTTGCTTTTCTTGAAGCTTAGTAGTGGCAGAATCGGTATGTTTTGACCCAGAATGTCAGCAGCATTGTACCTCAAAACTCTTATCTTCACAATGGCTAAAACCTGAAGAGTGGAATCTCCCAAACCCACCCAAAAAGGGGAGAGAAGGTAAATCCAGAGTAAAATGATTTGCACAATAAATATTTGTTGATTGTTTGCAGACAAAAGAAAGCTCCTTTCCTTTATCTGAGCACTCCTTTAGATCCTTTTAGGTATATTGCTAGAAGGAAGAAGATAGTTAAGAGAACAATGAAATGCTATTTCGTTACAATCAAATTAGGCAAAAAATTTTCTTTCCAAAGATAATATTGGGTCTCAGGATTTGATAAGACCAACTGTCTCTCGCCTGTGGCTGGTGGGAATGTGGGTTGGGACAATCCTTTGTGGAAAACACTTTATATTCAGCA
>NW_006778881.1:402813-449187 GCF_000442215.2 Lipotes vexillifer | reverse complement strand
CAGGAACCTTAGAACAGTAATTCCATAAGTTTCTATAGAAACTTATCCTAAAGAAATAGGATTTTGCAACAAAAGTATTCACGTTCACAGAGGCATTTTTATAATAGTGAAGTATCTGAACAGCCCTAAGTGTCCACTGTTAGTAGAATAGCTGAGAAAACGTTGGTACATCCATATGTGGAATTCCATATGCCCATTGCAAATGATGTTTGCAAAGAATTTTTAATGACAGAGGAAAATGCTTATGAAACATTAGGTACAAAAACCAGGATTCCAAACTGTGTATATAGTGTGATCTCAGTTATGTTAAAATTAGGAGAAGGTTGGAAGGAAAGCCAAAGTGTTTATAGGAGTTTTCATTGGGTACAGAATTACATTTGATTTTTTACTTTCTTCCTTGCGTTTTACTGTGCTTTCCAAAATTTTTATAGTAGACATGAAACATTTTCATGTTCAGGAAAAAGTCAATATGATAAAAAAGGAAACAACCCCTTCTCATACCTTTCTACTTCCTAAAGTATTCGCTAGACATGATAACTTTTTCTATGATAGTCCTTCCCTCTTCCTAAGGAATGGTCTCCGGTCATTTTCCTCTGGGCTAATCCTACCTGAACTGATTTTTTAAACGCTCTGATGTTCTTAAAATCAAAGAACAAAAAACTCAAACATTTATTGAAGGCTTGTAATATGCAGCCCACCTCATATAATCCCCTCAACAACTCTGGAAGGCATGTACCCCCTCTACTCCACGGGTAAGCAGACTGAAGTCCAGAGAGGGTGAGGAACTTGGCTGTGATCACACAGTGAGGATCTGCACACAGTCCGTCTGGCTCCAAAGCCCAGGCTTTCTCCAACTACATCACAATGTCTGCTTTCTCTGATGCTGAGATTCACCGTCTGAAACTGCTTCCTCTGAAAGGTCATTTGGCATTTACTTACATGCTGCTTTGAGTGGTATCTCTTGTGACAATATTCAATTTTAAAATGAGTGTATAGTTTTTCTCATCTCCCCCAAATAGTCTAGGTTCCTTAAAGTGAATGCTCAGATATCCTCTATGCAGCTAGCCCACTGATGAACAAATGATGGACTCCTTAATCGTTTACTGAAGCTTTGTTTAATGAATTAATGACTTCCCTGTGTGGCTCTGGCAACAGAGCTAGGCCTAGGGGCTGTCAGGGCTTGGCAGGGTCCCCAAGTTCTCAGGCTGGCTTTAGCCCAGGGAATAACTAGTCTTGGCCGTGGTTTGGAGGGGATGCTTACAAATCCAGTGACACAGTGGCAAGCATTCTGCCACCTCCTGTTGCTCGCTCTGCAGCTGGTTGGTTTGTGTGTGAGCTTGTGTGCGTGTGTGTGTTATCTGTCTGTGTATGACAGAAAGCTGTACTCTGTCCCCAGATAGGCTCAAAGCCAGTTGGGGAGAAAGCTTAGGGACAGACCTCCTCCCGATGGTGGATGGCAGGAGGCAGCTGCATCAAAGGCCCTCTGAAAGCACCAGGTCCCCCTGTCCCCTCCCTGGGCCCTCCCCTGTCTCTGAAAAGAAAAATTGCCACTTTTGTTTTTGACAGAGAAAAAAAATACCAACTTCCTTGATGGCAGTAGGCGATACTCAAAGGGACAAAGTTAATATTTTCCCAAGTAATTTTTTAAAAAGGAAGCTATTTCTCAAGGGCCATGTAATTCTAACAGAGGGTTACATATCTCAAAGTGACAATGTTATCAAATGTCAACTATTTCCAAGCTGATATTAGGTGGGAGAAATGGTCCACCACCCCACTGCCACTGCACCCAGCCTACTCCTCATTCCCCAGCTCCTTATGTCACCAACACCTACAGGTGAAAAATGACTTTGGCAAATAAACCTGTCTTCCATCTTGCAGCTATATACCAATTCAGGAAGATTATTACTGGTTTTCCAGGTACCATTTTTATCCTAAATTTAAGTCATATCTTGAGTTTCTAAAAGGTCTGATTTCGCTAAAATGAGATTATTCATGATTTCCATTGAAGCTCTGTAGCAGTCAAAAACAGTTAACGAAATTGCCTTTACAAAGAGAAAAGCTAGACTAGTAAACAAATACAGCCAATTTAGAGTCACTCTGGTAAGTCATTTTAACAAAGCAGCCACTTAATTGACAATGCAATGATCATAACTTGACTAATTCCACTGCCAGGAGGATGTATTACTCTCAGAGTTTGCTGGGCTCATGTGGCAGGTGTGGTGTGTGGAAGAACAAACAGACTCAGTGCTGCTACCTCAAAAATTATGGTGTCAAGCTGGGAAAGAGGGCATGACTTTAGGAAATAATTGAGTGAGAAAACTCTGTTCTCCATGGAGAAGGCTTGTCATTGTTTTCCTTAAACCAGTAATTTATTGGCGGTGACCTCAGGCAGCTATGTTACAAGAGGAAGCGCCCAGAGCCCTGTGGACAGTCCACTTTCTAAAGAGAATTATGCATCCATGGCAGAGCCAGGGTGCTCCCAGAAATGTGATCTGATCACCCATACAGATGGGCTCTGAGATCATTCTACCAAGAGTTTTATATTAGCAGAAGGACAGGATGGGAAGGGCCCTCCCCTGTCTCTGAAAAGAAAAATTGCCACTTTTGTTTTTGACAGAGAAAAAAAATACCAACTTCCTTGATGGCAGTAGGCGATACTCAAAGGGACAAAGTTAATATTTTCCCAAGTAATTTTTTAAAAAGGAAGCTATTTCTCAAGGGCCATGTAATTCTAACAGAGGGTTACATATCTCAAAGTGACAATGTTATCAAATGTCAACTATTTCCAAGCTGATATTAGGTGGGAGAAATGGTCCACCACCCCACTGCCACTGCACCCAGCCTACTCCTCATTCCCCAGCTCCTTATGTCACCAACACCTACAGGTGAAAAATGACTTTGGCAAATAAACCTGTCTTCCATCTTGCAGCTATATACCAATTCAGGAAGATTATTACTGGTTTTCCAGGTACCATTTTTATCCTAAATTTAAGTCATATCTTGAGTTTCTAAAAGGTCTGATTTCGCTAAAATGAGATTATTCATGATTTCCATTGAAGCTCTGTAGCAGTCAAAAACAGTTAACGAAATTGCCTTTACAAAGAGAAAAGCTAGACTAGTAAACAAATACAGCCAATTTAGAGTCACTCTGGTAAGTCATTTTAACAAAGCAGCCACTTAATTGACAATGCAATGATCATAACTTGACTAATTCCACTGCCAGGAGGATGTATTACTCTCAGAGTTTGCTGGGCTCATGTGGCAGGTGTGGTGTGTGGAAGAACAAACAGACTCAGTGCTGCTACCTCAAAAATTATGGTGTCAAGCTGGGAAAGAGGGCATGACTTTAGGAAATAATTGAGTGAGAAAACTCTGTTCTCCATGGAGAAGGCTTGTCATTGTTTTCCTTAAACCAGTAATTTATTGGCGGTGACCTCAGGCAGCTATGTTACAAGAGGAAGCGCCCAGAGCCCTGTGGACAGTCCACTTTCTAAAGAGAATTATGCATCCATGGCAGAGCCAGGGTGCTCCCAGAAATGTGATCTGATCACCCATACAGATGGGCTCTGAGATCATTCTACCAAGAGTTTTATATTAGCAGAAGGACAGGATGGGAAGTGTGTGTGTGTGTGTGTGTGTGTGTGTATGTATGTGTGTAGAGGGAATTCATGCAATGTTCTTGCATGAGCAAGTTATTAAATCTAAAGCCATAATCAATCTGGCTGTAAGTAGCCAGAGCTACTTGTAAAGGTCTAAGGCACCAGTGACAAATTCTAAAAACCTGCAGATACTGTAAATGAATGAGGCAATAGGGAGTGGTAGGGACTGTGAAGAAATGGAGGGTACATACCCTGTCCAGAGTGGGTAGCCACTATCCTTGATTGCCCTGTGTGGGAATTTGGGCCATATCTTCCAATTTTTTAAAGAGAAGCTGAGAGTCCTGATTTGTTAAATGTGAAATCTCTCAACTTTAAAATGTAGATTCAAAACAAACAAGCAAACAAACAAAACCTTTATAAGCTTCCAGTTTACACTGGCCTAAGGTAGTGGCACTAGGAATCAAAAGACTAATTGGGGGTTGGGAGACCTGGAAGGATGGAACAGATACAGACAAGGGCAACAGTGCCAAATAATCAGAATCAGCTTCAGAACCCTTTTGCAGTAGCCTCTGTGCCATTAATTTGTCCATTACGCCAAGACTGAAATTAATCACTTTGGATTTCCTGAATTGATTCTCCCCTGTAGCTCCCACTGTACTCAGGTTAATATTTAGGACCCTGAAGAGAATTAACTTCTGTGTGACTCTGTTTTATTCCCCCAAATGCTTCCCCATCCCTAGGCTCCCAGCCTTCTTGGCTACCTTGCATGCGTGAATGCTGGGCTGTTACTCCTTTCAGCCTTGTAGGACAGCTTCCTTCGGGAAGACGGGAAGACGGACATTCCTTCGTCTTCTCTTTAAACAGGAACACTGACAGTAGAAGGAAGGATTGCCAGCTGAACAGTGAAGCTTAGTGGTTCAGAGCACAGGACTTTGGAGCTGGCTCATATACACACTTGAGTGCTGACTTCACATCTTTTCCAGCTCTACATGCAGGGGCATCACAGCTGGGCAAACGTATCTCGTAAGTCTGTTTCCTTAGCTGTAAGAGATAACAACAGCATTTCCATTTTTGGATTGTTGGGTGGATTAAATAGGAAAATGCATGTAAAGTCTTTCTCACAGCATGGGGCACATAGTAAGTGCTCAATAAACATTACCTATTATTAATATAGGCTCACATCTCAGCTGTTGAAATGTCTTTCTTGTCATTGGAGGGATTTGATTAACCAGGCAGATGGCTTTCTTCACCATTACCCAGGGAAGTGAGGTAAGGGGAAATGGAGCCTTCAGTAAAGTGTGAAATGTTCTTACTTCTAATTGTGGGGCAGAAGAGAGACATCTGATGGAGGAAGGAAAGAGAAATGATAAAGTTTCTCATATGTGCCTTGAAAGCCCCCACCTGTAGTTACAGAGACTCGGATTCAAGCTTGGGAGGGGTCTTTGAACCCATTTGGTCTCCATTCCAAGGAGTTCCTTCTACAACCGTATGGGGTGGTGCCACCTCTGAGCACTCCCAGGGATGGGCAGCCCATTACTCGGAAAGGGAGCCCATTCACTGGTGGGTGAACCTGATCACTGTTCAGCCCTTTCTCCTAGGCACCTGCCTCCCCCATTTTCTATCTACTGGGTCTAATTTAGCTAGAATTCAGCTGGATGAGATGCTGCAAGAGGAAGCCAAAGAGAGCAGAAGCCAAAACCATCCTGGAGCTAAAGCACAACCTGCCTGCCCTTCCTGAGACACTGATTTCTGTAGCCGCAGGGATGAGTCTAATGAGAGGCCTGTTTGTTCCATTAACAAGTTTGAGAGTGGAATCAGGCCAGGTTAAGGTTTCTTTTCATAAAGAAAATTATCTCCAAACATGGAAGATTTGGGGATTAAGTGACTCAAAAGATTTAGTGCTGGACTTTTTAAGGCCTCCTGAGTCTTTCCGATGTACTCGTTGTCTTGGAAAGAAAACGTGGGAAAGTGTCAGCTAATCGAGAGTGAGATTAACCTCATCTTTGCGTGATCTTACATTAGGGGAAGCCAGGTTAAAATGAATACTTAAAAAATTGTCTGAAGGGACTTCCCTGGTGGTCCAGTGGTAAAGAATCCACCTTACAATGCTGGGGACGTGGGTTCGATCCCTGGTCAGGGAACTGAGATCCCACATGCTGCGGGGCAACTAAGCCCGTCTCACAACTGCTGAGCTTGGGTGCCTCAACTAGGGCATGCTGCAAACTACAGAGCCCACGCGCCCTGGAGCCTGCGGGCTACAACTAGAGAAGAGAAAACCCGCAGGCCACAACTAGAGAGAAGCCCACGCGACAGTAGAAGATCCTGCATGCCTCAATGAAGATCCCACCTGCCTCAATGAAGATCCCGCCTGCCGCAGCTAAGACCCGATGCAACCAAAAATAAAACGAATGAATGAGTGAATAAATAAATAAATAATAAACCTTAAAAAAAATTGTCTGAAGATCCATGCCTAAATGGGTTTCTTTTTAGCAGGCACTGATGGCTGCCTGGAGAAAACCTTGCTTTCTCATCTAGCTGCCCCTTCGACCCCTTTCAATCAGAAAGCTCAAGGCGTTTCCTGGAATCTCTGTAAACTGAGGAAGGCTCTGTGTTGGAGCGATTTCTTTTTAGATGGAGGGAATGAAATCGTTTTCAGAGTTATTTAAAAATATCGAGGTGGTGTGTTTCAGGTTTTCTTTCTTGTTTTCCCAGTCATTGATCCCTGTGGATAGCCGGTTGCGACATCATCCTCCGGGGTGTTTTTACTCGGGTCCAAGTTGCCGAATGCAGCCCTGTACGGCCCTGCCTGCCTCTGAGAGCTGCGGTGGGGCAGCGCCTCATAGGGAGCAGACACCAAATGTCCCAGGTCTGCCCACTGTCCCTTTATGGTTCGGAAATCAGCTCACGTGCGGATAGTTTATTGCTTGTTTAGGGGCAGAGGAGAATGACCTCTTTGGCGACACTGAACAACTGTGAACAACTTGGATGAATCCTTTCCACAAACAGCTCTCCATTTGCATGTCCAGATTGCTGAGAGCTTTATCTTTGATGATAAATGGGAGGGTATTCCAGCTCCATCTTCAAGCTTCCCCCTAAAGTGATTTCGATTAGGCTCCTTAAGACTGGATAGGAGTTTTCTTCTCTGCCAAGTAAACTTTCACTTCAGGGTTAGGGTTCTGGCAGCTGGTTACTCTTTTGGGGGGCATTTTTTTCCAACTGCCTTTCATGCCACCTCATATGGGGTGTGCTAAGGTTTTTGTCATACATTGGCAATTTGCCAGGCTAAAAAAAGAACCACCCTCACTCCTGCAACCAAATACCTTCCTCCAGATTCTCTCTTACACCCACACTGACACACACACACCATCATAACCAGTCACCCCAGAAACCCACGTTCTCCAGCATTTCCGAATTTTTTGAGGTCCCAGCAACAGCTTCTTTCTCTCTTCTCTGTCATATGCCTGCCCTGTGTCCCAGTCTCAATTCTAGAAAAGGGCAGGCTTGCTTGGGCACTGCCATGAATTTCTACCCGGGCTTCTGTTTAAGAGTTTAAGTGCTGGGGGTCACCAGACTGGCTTCCTGGTCTCTGGAAGGTAAAGACTGCCTCTGCCCTTTTATGCTAAACATAAACATTTAATTGGCCCTTCTTTCTGGTGAGTCCCACAAGAAATCTCTGGGCTTGTCCTTGAAAGCATGAATATAGAGAAGATATTTCTTCTGCCCATTCTCCACCAGCCTGGAGGGTTTTGTTGAACTTTGTTTACTTTCTATAGTTTGTACTGTGAAACGATAGGCTATTTTCCAAATCTGAAAAAAAACCCACGATTAAGTATATTTTTTCCAACTGTATGCTTTATTTTCTCCTTGGAAATCTCTGCTTTACCCCGATCTTGAGACAGAGAAAACCACTTAGAATGCCCTGCTCTTCTGACCTGTCCCTGGCCCACACCTTTGTGTCCTCCACAAACAGAATGAGCTGTCTTTAATGAATTCTGCAGAAGAAAGAGCTGAAAGTGGGGGCATGTGAGACATCTACAAGAATCAGAAATTGGCAGAAGTAAGCCAATACAGTACAGTGTGTGTGGGGATTTCTCTCCCCTCGTCACTGTCCCACTTTGTAGTGAGTATAGAGTTTTCCTCTTTTCTCCCAACAGCAAAGGAAGTGGGTTTGACTGTGTGAGCTCTCCCTTCTTGGTGTTGCCTGGGGCAGAGGTGTATACACGTGTGTGTGTGTGTGTGTGTGTGTGTGTGTGTGTGTGTGTGTGTGTTCTTCACTGGCCAGAGGCAGTGTTGTGGGTCCCATAATCCCCCTGGTCCTGAGTCCCCTCCTAGAGTTTCCACAGAAGCAGAGGCAGCCACAGAATGCCAGGTGTGCCTGTCCGGTGACGAGCACCCCTCCCACCCCACCGGGGAGGACTCTAGAGAGTCCCTCAGGTGCTGCTACTCTGGTCCTCCCTCCAGAAGACCTGGCTTCTGAAGGTGAAGACTGTGAAGAGCTAAAAAGTGTTCTGCCCATCTGTCCACCCATTCTACCTGTTTGTCTAATGTCTGCAAAGACAATGAAGTGTAAAGCAGCAGGCCATGTCCCGGAAGCTGGAGGAGATGGGTCTCCCTGGGTGTGACTGGGGTTTAAGGGACTGATGGAAATGTGAGTGGGGACCACCCAAGACGACCTTGTCAGGCAAGTTGCTTTGCGGACTCTAGAGCGCCAGACAACTCTCAGGGAGTAACTATTATATTAACCGTTTATCTTGTGGCACTGATATGAGGACCATACAGGGTCATGGATGAGGCTACTTTGTAAACGGCAGTCACACTAAATTAAAAGCTAATTATTATAGAGATGAGATGTTTTAGTTAAATCTAGATGGAGTATACGAGGAAGGCTAGTTTCTACCTGTGAAGGCTTCATAAATCACAGGAACCAAGTTTCAGCCTGAAGATCCCAGCCCTGCTGTGAGAGGTGGGGGAGATAACTGGATGGTAGAGTCTGCCCCTGGGGTCAAATCAAGGTTGGTGTAAGTCCTCTCACGGTGCAGGCAAGTTTCCTCGATTCTTCTCCCCTTCGGATCTGGAACACACATTCTCACACTTCCCCGGGTCTGTCCCACAGCATTTTATTTAATTTTTCCATTTCTCTTTATGATTTGCCTTCTCCTCCCCTAGTGGATTCTCTTCCTGCTCTCTCTGGCCCCTTCTGAGCTCCTTTACTGCGGAGGCCTCTTCAGTACCTGTTTCCCTCCTTCCCTTCCTCCCTCCCTCCCTCCCTCCCTTCCCCACTTCCTTCCCTCTTTTCTCCTTTTCACAAACTGTTGTGAGTGCCTATGATGTACACAGCTCTGCTAGGTGGTGGGACAGAGACTAGAAGAATAGCGTACAATCCTCGGTCTTAAGACATTTGAGTCCAACATGGGAGGCAATATAGGAACATAGATAACTGTAACATAAGCCAGAGCAGAATGGACAGTGTAAGCGAAGTGGAAACAAGGTCCAGTAGAGAAGGAAGAGGTCTTTCACACAGGAGACGTATGTAGAATGGGTAGGATTTTGACTTGGAAAGAGTTGGACAGGAAGGAGGACATTCTGACTGAAATGAGAAAGCTTAAACAAAACGATCAGGCAGTTTGACTGGAATGTAGGTTGGAATTCTGTCTGGAGAGGCACGTTGAGGCTAGAGCATAGATTGTTCTATAGGCAAGGCTGAGAGGTCTGGACTTCATAAAATAACAGGAAAACTGTGAAGATGTTGAGCTGGTAGATATTATGGTCAGAACCATCTTTTAGAACAATTAATCTGTAAGTGGAGTGTAGAATGGGTCGGAAGGAGGAAGCTGAGGCGGAGAGAGCAGACAGAAACCTAGTTGGATAGCTCAGGTGGGAGGTGGTAAAGGTCTGGGCTAGGTGGATAGTGGTGGGAATTGGAAGGAGGCTAATGGATAAAAGAGATCTTGGGGAACTAGCATCTGGTGACTCATTGATGTGGGATTGAGGAGGTCAGGGTGACTGGAATTCCAGCTAGGGTGTGATGAATAGAGGTTGGGGGAGAGGCTATTGGGGAGGGCGGGGTGATGCTGTTTAGAGAAAGCCTGAAAGCTTATCTTTTTATTTTTCAAAGTGTGGGTGTTGGTTGCACCTGCCTGTGGGCTTCCTGCGGCACCATGTGTCTGATGATATCCTGTTACTGATGTCATCGGGTGACTCCATCTACGTGCACATCTTTAGAAGATAAGCACCATAGGTGGCAAAATGTGGCAGACCAGAAAAAAAAAAAGTTGGTTTAAAGATGCTTCTTAGATCCTTACACTTCTGAGGCCTTCGACTGGGTCGAAGCAAGCACCCTTGCTTCCAGAACTTTACTCCTATAATATTATAAGAGTCGCTTTGCTGAGTGTTCTGGTCTACCTTTGAATGTCCATCTTTGGTTCCTGAGTGAGGCTCAAGGCTGGCCCTAGATATAATTTGCTATAGGCAGAATTTATCTTCAGATCCACTTTCTCTTTTTTTCTTGGCCTCAGATCACTTTTCTGGCTCTTTGGTTATGCATTGGTGGCTCCTTTCAAACACTGTTGTTCCACGATTGGATTCTTTGGGGGATATTTACTGTTCGGGAGCAAGTGAGTGCAGGTGGACAGGCCACCGGGCTTTGCCCCTGACAGTGTGGCATGTGCTGGTTCCCAATCTTTGGGCAGTGGACCCCCAGGGAAGTTATTGTAAAAGGTCCAAATATTCCCAAGTCCCAAATCTTGCTTCAGACCGAATAATGAGCTGCAACTTTTCAAAAGACACATGGATGTTATTGTGATGAACGCGGGCCTCTCACTGTTGTGGCCTCTCCCGTTGCGGAGCACAGGCTCTGGACGCGCAGGCCCAGCGGCCATGGCTCATGGGCCCAGCCGCTCCGCGGCATGTGGGATCTTCCCGGACCGGGGCATGAACCCGTGTCCCCTGCACTGGCAGGTGGACTCTCAACCACTGCGCCACCAGGGAAGCCCTGAACGTGTCTTGAATTCATAATTTTGTTTGTATGGGGACTTGTGTGTGTAGTTAAGCATGTTTTTCATCAGCAGACACTAATGGCTTGACCAGCTTTCTTCTGGTGGTTCATGAAACTTTGTGGTTGTTAAAAGTGATCTTCTGGTTTGGCCGAGAAAAGGCAGCCTGGAGGGAGCAGAGTTTTTGTCTGTACCTGGAGCCTACCCCGGCTCGGGCTGCCAGGGAGAGAGCTTGGGAAATAAGCAGAGTGGAATGGGATGAAAAGAAGTTTTGTCTGTACACTAGTACCACTCGGCTTGCAGCAGGGAGCTACCAACCAAGAACCAGCCAAGTAAGAAGGCTGTTATTTGGGAGGCAGCTTCCAGGTCCTGGAAACCTACCTTCCCATCCTGGGCAGGAATCTCTCCCTGATGGAACCTCCTGGAAGGGTGAACATCTAGTTCTGCCCAGGCCCCTGCCCAACAGGTACTACTACTAGGTACTAATTCGACTACTAGGTAAGTTAATTAGGACCACTCCTATGTAAAAATCAGATCCCTGGGCCTCAACCATGGTGTTTCTGATTCAGTAGGACTGAGGCGGGGCCTCAGTGTTTGTATTTTTTAAAAATGCTCTAGGTGATTCTGATGTCAGCCAGAGTCGAGACAGAAGACTGCTAAGAAAGGACACAAATACCCTGTTATAAGGCTTTGTGTTTGTGAAGTGTTCACTAATGCATGAACAGCGTCATGGTGAGGCTTCTGCGGTTCTTTTTTTTATGTGCCTCTTCTTACTTCTCACATCCGCCCTGGTAGATAGATCCCTATTTCAAAAAACGGATGAATTAGGGCCCAGGGAAGTGAAACCAATGTGCTGGCTGGGGAGTGACAGTTGGAACCCCAGTGTACAAATGAAACCGGGAACACTGGGTGTGACGAGCTCTTGAGGAGGGATAAACAGTTGTGACTTTGAGGCTACAACTGAGATTGGCAAACATAAAGCAGGCACCAGCCCAATGGAGGGGGCTGATGCTGCTAAAATCAGGGGAGGGGAAGTGCTCTTTAAGAAGGTTCTGACACGCCCAGTTCTTCCATCCATCCAGCCCTACCTTGGGCAAAGGAGCGGAATCAGTTTAAGAGCTTGGGCTCTGGGGCTAAATGATGTGGGTTTACTAACCGAGAGGCTTTGGGCAAATAGCTGGATGTTTTAGGGCCTCGGTTTCCTCATCAAAATGATGATAATGCAAAGTGGTGCCTACCTCTTGCCACGAGTCCAGCCATCAACATCAATGTTTATGGCACACCTGGCCTGTGCTGGTCCAGGGCTGAGGATACCACTCTCTAGAAGCCGATAGAAGCCCACGTCAAGGATACAGGGGAAGGAGAAGGGCGTCAGAAGCTCACATCATTCTTCACGTGAAGGCGTGTAGGACCAGGGAAGCCAGATGTCTGCATGCTCTCTCTTGCACCCCATAGCTGGGGGTGCCTCACTGGCTTCCTCCAGAGGCTGGTGGTGAGCAGGAAGATGGCAGCCACCATTTCTTATGGCTGCTCCAGTGTGTGGGTGACAAAGCGCTGACTCCAATGCATCAGCTCACCTCCCATGTCTCCTGCCTGGTGCCTGAGGAGTGAACCTCTCATTAGGAGAGACTCTTCTTTTGGTGACATGGATCCCAAAGATCACTGGGACTTAGGTTGTTTAAGATGTCACTTAGAAGTTTAAATCTGCTCCCAGATGGGCCCCAAGAGAGGAATGGCTCCCCTATCGAGGCCAGTCATGTGATGTATCCTCATCTACATGTGGCCTTGCTGCCTTGCGTGCAATGACATCTCAGCCCACAGAACTGTTAAGGTCTCTAAGCCTATAACCTCCAGGTGACCTTCCCCAGGGGAGTAGCAGAACTGTTATGAGCCTGTTCAAGGCTCTTCCTTAGAGATGAGTCAGACTTTTCTACCTAGTCTGCTCTAGGTTGGAGTCGATGCCACCAGCAACAGTCCAGGACTGCCTAGCAGTTAGGAGTCCATAGGAATACACCTCCTCTCTCCTCCAGCCTTGCATTTTCCCGGCATTTCCTCCAAGTTAACATCTTGCTAGAATGGTGGAAGTTGACATAGAACGTCAGCTGTGTTCTATGTAATATATGGCTGCCCACAAGGTAACATTTCAGCCTTGTGTGTGAGGGAGGGGCATATTTAATATCCCTAATCCCATTGTTTTTTAGGACCCTTTGTTCCTCCTTCACACCCCATTCTCAGGCAAACTCTTTTGCTCCTTGATTTTGATAACCCTGTGGATGGGCCATAAGAGAGCAGAAACCGAGCCCTCTCTGCTGTTGATAATTATAGTTCTTCTTCTCGGAACTCCTTTCTTTTTGTAAATGCGTACCAGGTGCCCCCGAGTAAAAGGTGATACTCTGTCTGTTTGGTAAAGGCATCCAGATAAGAGCAGCCAAAACCGTCAGTTCCCCACAGAGACGCGGTTTCCTCGGCCCCTGTCACCACATTAAATGTTCACTCCAGCTCACTGGCTGAAATGAGTCAGTGGTCCTTTCGGAATTCCGTTTAGCACAGGGTTTCAAAAAAATCTGTGATTGAGATTGTGATTTCAATTTTTTTTTTCTTTACTGCAGCTGACTATTTGCATTCTCCTAAGGTGAAACTCAGCCTGTCTTTTCAGGTGTTGAGAAAGAGACAACAAAGCTGAGAAGGGGGGAAAACCCCAGCTACCAAAGGAAAGCCTGAGAGCTTTCTTTCCAAGTGTATGAAAAATGCTTCTCAAAATCAGATTCTAAAACTGAGCTGAGTGGTTTGCTGTGTGCAGCTTTCTCCTGGCTTGGATTTTCTCTAATTCTTCTCTTTATAAAGGGCAACACATCTTCCTTCTGGTTGCCGTCATCCACTCAGCCTCCCTGACCTCCCAGAGTCTGGCCTCATCTGACCTACCCAGCAGCACCTTCCTGGCCTCTTCATCAAAGATGCCTACTCCATCCCTGGGGTCTCCTCACTGACTTCTCACCAGCCCAGGTGGTGGTGACTTGTCTATGGGGATGGTGTTATCCACCCATTTCTGGACCCCCTTCTGCATTGATTCAAATCCTTCCCATTTTAGAGCCCATCTCCAGTCCCACTTGATGGCTAAAAGGTTCTCAGTTGACATTCAGCTCTTTTCTTCCCCAGACGTTTACTGAGCACCAGCTATGTTCCAGGCACTAGTCATGGGAATACCCATAGCCAACCAGGAACCTGTCCTCACAAGGCTCACAGGAACCCAGACAAGTGCACAGGCACTTTAGGGTCCAACCTGAACCAAACCCAGGAAGGCTTCCTGAGAGAGGCGACCTCAAAATGAAGACAAAACGAGTAAGTTAACAAAGTGAAGGGAGTAAAGAGGGAGAGCATTTCGCTTTTTTTGTATGAGATGCTGTTAAGCATTTTGCACCCTACTTTGCATTCATTTGTATTGTTTCTATGCCTAATGTGTACATGTTGTTACCTTCAAGATATTATGACTTCTTGAGGGCAAGAGTCTATGGTACGTTTCCACTTAACCTTCCTGGGGCTTAGCACAGTGCTGAATACTTTGCAAGGAAGGAAAATAGCATATATTATGCCTGCTCTGTGCCCACCAAGTTGTGTGCAAGTGGTGTTTCAGTTACTATGTTACTGAAAGGAGTTGGAGTAGTATGTCTACGGCAACACCTGCAGCCTGGAAATCAGGAGGCTGGGTAGTTGTGCGACTTTGGGTGAATCTCTAAATTTCCTCTGGGCCTGGATTTCTTCATCTGTGGAATGAAGGGATTCCACTACAGCGTCTTCCAGCTCCGTGATCTGCTTTTGCCTGTGGCCGTGCAGGGCCATCTGGTTGTCGTTGAACCGGTGGGAAGACAACGGCAGAAGATGGTTCAGGGGTTAAGTCAGGAAACCCAACGTGGAAATGAGACCGCAACCCCAAGTGCTTCAGTGCTAGGCCAGCTGGAGACCAAGGAAAGGATGCCCCTGAAAAATGACCCCAGCGCGGGCCTATCGCCTCCCTCCTCTTCTCTGTGCCCGGTGCCTGACGTGCTCAGTGCGAGCTGTCAACCAGGGAGGAACAGTGGTCGCATGGGCTTTGTTCTGAGGGGCCAGTGGAGCATCAGCACCTGCAGTCTTGTAACCTAGGCTACAGAAATAGCAAGTGGGTGTGCAGAAGGCAAGTTGATGAGATAGACAGCGCTAGGTACAGACGCTTACAGCCGAGCTTTGGTGCTAAAAACACCTAGTTCAGGACATCATGTACTAATTCAAGCGGTGGCCCCCCCTTCTCTGTCTCTCAAACTTTTCAAAACAGGAAGAAAGTTTTGTTAACTGCAGATACCAATAACCCATGTCCTTCTAGAGAGATCTTTCTGGAAGCCATCCAAGACAGCTACCTTCACTAAGGGGATGCTAATCACTTTTTTTTTCCTCTTTACTCTGAACTTCTGGTAGCATTTGGAAGGTTGGCACAAGGCCATCTGAAACCACAGTGAGGTGTTAGGTAATCATGTTCTCATTAAAATGCTGCTCTGTGGTTTAATTTTCAACGGCTTTTCTGCAGCTTGGAAACACACATACTATATTTTTGAGGCAAAGAGAGACTTTGTTTACAGGCAAAAAGGTGGGAAGATGGGCAGCCCGTAAGTTACTTCCTTGTGTGTTTCCAGAAAAGAAGCAGCCTCTGTCATTCCAGAGAAGGCAAACTGAGCATTAGTGTAGCACTCCTGGGGCTTTTTAGAGATTGATGCTATTTAATTGACCCTGGGGACAAATATCTTAAAAACATCCTATGACAGGTCAGATTGAAAGTATCAGGTAGTATCTATTCATGACCATTTGTCCACTTAGTCACTGAGTTGAGCACTTTTATTGAATGTCTACCAAACACCAGGCACTGGACTAGGCCCCAAGGATGGGGAGATAGAAGCCACTGCCCACCACCAGTTGGGGTGGCAGGGAGTAATTGGGCACGCACTACAGTGGGGTGAGCGAGCCCTGTCTCTTCTCATCCCCACCTCTGAGGATTTCCCACTTGGGGCTCTTTGAATTTTATCAGTGAAGACAGCGAACTAAAGCCCAGGGTTATCATTTTCTTTTTTAAAAAGACTATAATAAAGCCCCCAAGCGCTCCCATTAGACAATCTTCCAGGAAGTGCCTCCGACCAGCTGGGCTCTGTGACCGTGACAGGTCCTTGACTCAGCCACTCCGGCTCTGCTGTTTGCACGTTCCCAGCAGTAGGATCTTGGCTTCCTTCCTACTTCGTCCATTTGACTCTCAGCTTCCCCGAGGCCTTACAGAAACTGGGCTGGCCCCTGTCATATCCTTTCAGAGACACAGACAGAAAAGCCCCTGAGTCGCTGTGCACATAAGATGATGGCCCCAGGTAAACTGACTAAATTCAGCCCTAGGTAAACTGGACAGACCAATTCGACTCCAGGTCTAATTTGAGTACTTCAGACCAGATCTCTTCTGGCAATAATAGGTAAAAATTCTACCTGATCCAGAAATGGGTGAAAAAGAAATTCATCTTTGGATCTTTCTTTCCCCTCCAACTTTCTTCCTTTTTCTTTCCCATCTGTCCTCACTCTTAGAGCCCTTTCTCTTTCTCTCTCTTTGGTTTGACCGTGTTATTGTATGCATATTAATGGAGAAATTTGCATAGTTACTTTTGGCATTTATTTTGAGGGATTCAGGTTTTCACAAAGCACTTACCACAGGTTGAAATTTAGAAGTGCCTTGTTTTTCCTCTTTCACCATTAAATACTTGACTGAATTGAGACATTCAAGCAGGGGTCTTTAAAAACATTTAAAAATCATTGTGAAGGCTTTGGATTTAACTAAAACCCCTCTCACTGGTGAACATTTTTGTGGCAAGTCAAATTTGCAACACTTCACTGGAGGTATTTTATATGCCCCAAAAGGTGAGTGTAGAGTGCACTGGACTGATTTCATGTTAGTTTCTCAAAACATTGACATTAAAGCAGGTAAAAATCACTGTGGTTTTCTTCGTGGGGCGTTTCACTTTGACTTTCAACCCTGTGTCTGAGGGTTTGATGAACCAGAAATGCAAAGTGAAACTTGGGAGTGTGAGTACATATCATGGCACACAGACTTCTATGAATGGGAGCTGAGTTCCTGTTGAGTTTCTTATCAACATTTACTGTTTGTGAGATGTTACCCTCTACTCTTCATAGAAAATATGGTCCTTTGCCTTGAAGGAACTTACTTTAAAACAGATGTATTGTCAGTCAACCATGTAGCAAGATATTTTCTAGTTCTTCTCTTCAAAGTTTCATGCTCTTATGGACTATTTTATTTAAACCAGAGGTGCCATCTTCGAAAAGCGGGTTGCAAGACCTTCCTGGCCCCTGTCATCTGGAAGATTAGAGAAAAGGGATTGTGAAAGGCGAGTGCTCTGCCTAACATCATTACCATATTTGGATAAAGTGCCCCTCTGCCCACAGCCTCCCCCTTACTGCTCCCCAACCTCCTTTGGCTGTGGCAGCTCTGGAAAGCAATGGAAAGGACAGAAAATGTGGAAGAGCAGCCTTGAGCCACTGAAAATGCATTTTTTCTGTCTTCCCACTTTTGACTGCTTGGGCTCAAGGAAATCAGTAAAACAGCATAAAGGAAGCCCACCCAGCGTATTGCTCTTGTGTGTACATTTAACGTCTCGAATGCTGAATTCACTCAGACTCCTGAAAGTTTTGTGTAAAAAGTGGAAAATGTACAGAAGAACTTTTTTCATAATAGTTTAACAAGATTTAGGGTTCAAGGTGGATGTATGGGTGTTTGCCTGTGAAATGAAGGTGGCTCTTAGGTCCTGAAATCCCATTGAGTACCTGAGTTGGAAAGGGGCTCCATCAAACCTCCCCCCTCCCCTCAACTGCTTGCTTACAGTTGTTAAAGTTTAGCCCAGGAGGGATGAAAATCAGCGATCGAATGGCAAGGTGCTATTGTGCTGTCTCAGTGAGAGAGTTTACACTTGCTCAGAATTTCAGACGTGATTGACAGAGGAATGTGTGTGAATCAAACCCCTTGTTCTGTTTTGCAGTCACAAAGAACCCTTTCCCTTTGAAACCCAAGAAGGTCTCCTTCTTCCGACCTGTGGAGGGAATTAGGTAGCAAATAACCATGAATATTTTTAAAAAATCCATTGAAAGTTTAATTGATGGAGCATTTATGGAGCATTTAGGAATTTTAGGATGGCTTTCTTAACCTACCTTCCAAATGCAGCCACCTAATACTAATACTAAGAGGTATATTTTGTTCTCGAAATCCTCCAATCTGACCTTGGTTATAATTTAAACTTTAAATACATGTATTTTTATCTAATTAGATGATATTAAGAGAAAACTGACCCAACGATCAAAAGCTTTCTTTCTTTCTTTGCTTGATAATAATTCAGAGCAGAATCCTATATAGAGATTAGTGATCCTGTGGAACAAAGATTTTGTGTTTGGCTTTCAGAAATGGTTGTGCAAATATTCAGTCTGAAAGCCCTTTTAATGGCCAAAGATGGAGGAATTGACAATTGGGAAAGGCCAGGTGGACCTGAGCCGGGATGAGTGGTTTCTTGGCCGAGAGCCGATTTCTCATGATGAAAGCTGGGAAAATTCGCTCGGGGAGAGTAATCCAATGATATGAAAGGATTAGGCAGGCTTACATTTAGCAAAGTGTGTAAACCATGAATCTGAATGGTGCACCTCTTCCCCATACAGACAGCTGCTTTGCTTGTAAAATTGTAAAAACCAAAATTGAATAAGAGGAGAAACTAAAGAGAGAGTGTGTGAAGAAAGAAGCACCGGGTGTTTCAAAATAATATTGCACGCATACAAACCGAGTTTGCCGGCAGTAAGTCCTGGTCAGCGCTAACAGAAGACTCATCTCAGCAGAGAACAGCTCCTCAGTGACAGTCGGAAACTTCTACCACCTTGAACCTGCACAGACTCCAACTTCACCTTCCACCTCTTGCTCCTATTGGTCCAGCCACTTAATTATTTCACCTCTGAATACTTAGCTATTAGTGACACTAATTAACACCTGCCTTGCCCTTAGATATATTATGAAGCTGTTTGTAAAATGCTGTGAAAGCAAATTGTTCCAAGAGCTATTAATTCTGGTAAAGGCCGTGTCAGCTTCAGTTACGTGCTCATAAATGCAAACCCAACTGGTCAGTAATCTCCAGGGATGGTCTAAATTGCACAGCTGGCTTTTTAGAAGATGTGTGTGGAGGAACATGTAAAGAATGCTGAAAATGCCTAAGTAAGGTTAGATAATAAATGGAGTTGTACTGGGCAGGGGGAGGCCAGAACAAAGAAGTTATTATTGGGCATCAGATATATACTGTCTTGTACAAAGGGACGATTTAGGCTGGGTTGGTAAGGTATTTGGGAGGAGGTTATTAAGATATGGAGTCAGCACAAAGCATAATAAGATGGATGAAACAGGTGCCTGCTCCAGGTCCTTTTCTTTGCTGGCCGTCCTTCTGTCATTACCACCTGGAAGAACTGAGGACATGAAGTTGGAAGATCACCAGTTTCTGTGTGTGCGTGTGTGTGTGTGTGTGTGTGTGTGTATACACGTGCACACTTATGGGGGTGTCAGACCCTTATCTGCCAATCTAGGTAAATTATAACAAATTGACTACAACATTGTCCTCATCATAAAATAAAAATAAAACAATATGTTAAAAATCATATGATAATTGTCTCATTGCATTGAGATAGATGATGTTGCTGGCAATCTCCCCTTAAGACATCTATAATCTGTTTGTATCAACCACTTGAGTCATTGCTCTGAGCTGCACCAAGTCGCTTTCTTTACTTACTCTGCTTCTTTCATCTTTTCATATTTCTTTTCTTATATTTTAATTTATTTTCCTATGTTATTAAACTAGAAAACCATATCTTACAATTATGAAGGTTTGGGGAAAGGCCCATATATTTTTGCCTCTGGATATTTCAATCACACACAATTATGATGAAGGCTCTTTCTGAAGAGTGCATCTGATGTTTGTCAGATGCTCAATGAATGAGCTTATCACACTCAAATGTGGGACAGTTGGATGGTACAAATCAGGAGATAACAGCAAATAGATCCCTAGTCTATTCTTGGGTTCCATTTGGCTCTGAAAAGTATTTATGTCATATTGCCACATTCAGGTGTGTTTTTAAATATTTAAATAATACATGGTAGGTTTTGTTTTCCAATGAGTGAGGGGAGCCATTAAATGCTGGCAACAAATCAGGTTTGTTTGTTTTGCATTTTTGAACTCTTTATACCATGGTTCAGTCTTAAAAAATATCTGGATATCTTATCCTTCACATGACCATGCAGGTTCAGGCTGTCCAAGATACTGAATATATCAGTGAGATATGCTTTATAGCAAGACACTTGAACTCACAGAAATGGTCATGAAGAAATTACTATTTATTTTTATGTATTTATTTATTTTAGTTTTACTTTAGTTAAATTACTCCCCACCCCCATCCCCTGCCTCTGGCAACTACCAATCTGTCCTCTGTATTTATGAGCTTGGTTTAAAATTAGAAAAAATTTTTTTTAGATTCCACATATAAGAGAAATCATACAGTGTTTGTCTCTCTCTCTCGTTGACTTATTTCACTTAGTGTAGTCCTCAAGGTCCATCCATGAAGACGTTCTTTTTATCTCATCTCTCATTTCAAAATCTTCCTCATGAATAGCCAATATTACCTATCAATGACAATCAGTGTCTATCAGTATCTGTCAGTGTCATTATCTATCAGTGACTGCAATTTCATCATGTTTTAAATTTTCACCATTTTCTTTTTTGTGGGCACTGTGATGTCCACCACCCAGATCCCCCTCCAGGAGTGAAAGACTTGTTCCCTATCCCCTGCCCCTCCCAGTTCCTGGGAGTACAATTGGAAGACAGCTCTCAGCCTATAGCCCTCTTTGAGAGATGCTTCTGCTGAAGAAAAATGCCTCACCCAAGGTCATGTCTCCTTCCAGGGGCTGACTGATCAGTGGGGGTATGGACAGGTCCCACCCCCTCACCCCATCTTGGGACAACTGTACAGTGTTGTCCCAGCCTCAGAACTCTCCATGGGGTTGACTTAGGACTGGATCACAGCTCAAAATTTCCCTCTGCCCAATCCTGCTTCCTTTCTCTCTTTTTCTTAAGTATTGATTCTAAGAGTAAGTCTTATAATAAATGTCCTGCATGTTAACATCTGTCTCAAATCTTCTTCCTGGGGAATCCAACCTGTGATAGCTGGTGATAGCTGATAGAAGAGATTAGGAGGAAGCAGTCACTGGGTGGGAGTTTGGGTCTAGAGCACATGCTGCCTGGTGGCAATGACAACCCCATCACTGGTGGTAGGTGGAGCACAGATAGGCCCTGGCTCGATGTGGCAACACAATAATTAAAACTCTTACCAATCATGAGCAGTGATGATACACAGGTGGGAGACAATGTGGTGGCTCATGCATTATATCAGGCTTTTGAGAAATATGGGGGAAATGGTAACTTTAAGGACAGTGAAGTTTGGGGGTTATAAGTAATAACTCCACTCTGGAAAAAGAACTTAAGTCTGAGAGTGATTAACTGGCAGTTAAAAATCTAAAGGTGAGTCCAGAGGGCCTGCCTCCTTGGTAGCATACAAAGAGGGCTTCATCATCTTCAGCAGGAGAGAAAGTTGAGGGTCAGCTCAGGATTTGGATTTAATTGTAAGAGTAACTGAGCTCTCCAGAAAGTTAAGCTCCCCAAAGTTACAAGTTTAAGGCCTTGGTTGGGAAAGAATGGGACCCTGAGATATGGACTGGGGACATCTGGGTTCCTGCATCCAAATATCTTGAATCCGGGATTCATACCCTCTGAATCTGCGCAGGTGGCCCACATCTCCCTGTGAGGGACTGATGCTTCCCCCTTGCCTGAAGATGATGGAGAGACCTCTCCTTGTTAAGACAACATGCATCTCTTCCTTCCCCTCTTTTTCTGTCCATTAAGCCAATGACTAGGGCTCAGTCACAACATAATGCAGCTGAGGACGTGAGGGCCTCATCATGGAAGGAACCGCAGGACTTAGCCAACTTGTACCGGCAGAACCCAGGAGAAGATTGGATTCTGAGGATGCAGGGCTGGGAAGGGCAGAACATACATTTGATAAATGAGAGTTTGTTGATATGAGAGCACTCTTCTGAGACACAGGACTTAATACTCTGGTAAAGACCCCCAGGAAATGGTACAAACACACTGCTAGGATGGCTCTTAGAAGCATGGAAAAAGTGGTGATCTATACTAATTGGAGCAGAAATGACAGAATTGCTGTGGCAGATGGTGGACGAAGAAATGAAAAGACTCAGAGAAGTGGGCCCATGAGAGTGGATGTACTATGTAAGGGTCAAAATCCCACAAGATGACTGTGGTCTATGAAAGGGCCAGGAGGACACACCATTGACAAAGCAATAAGGAATGTGTTGGAGAGAGGGCACCAGCAACACTTAGAAGCTCAGTGGTGCTTGTGTTCTGTATCCCAGGCCTGACAGCAGGAGATGCTGTTACAGAACTGGGTTCACAAATGATACTAGGGATCAAAGGAACCCCAAACAGGAGAGGCCATTGACAGTGTGTTCATGTCAGAAGCCAGGTGGAGACAATTATTGTAATGAGCATCAAGTTCGAATGGCATCTATGGGGGCCTGACGCATAGATGGTTGTAGAGGTAGTTAATAGAACTCAGTATTCTTAGGGGCAAAATATTAGATGGGCAGCTCATAAGTGGACTGCTCTAAAGAAATCATGGGTGGATGATCAGGGGTCTGAGAGTCATTGTTCCCATAAAAATTCATGATCCCTTGCCCAATTTCTGGACACGAGTCAATTTTTAAACCAGCAACACATCTAGTGAGGGAGAGTTCAGGTCCCCAGGAGGAAGGATCCCGAAACAGCTCCATGTGTTTAGGAATGAATTCTCCCAGTCTTTCCCCAGAGGGACCTATGGTCACTTACTCTGGTAGCTTTACACTGGGAAAAGGGAAATATCCAAATATTTTCAAGGACTGTTGAACACAGGGTCCGAGTTGCCATTGATACCTGGAGACCTGAAGCGTCATTGTGGGTCCCCTTTTACAGTGGGGGTATGTGAGAGCTAGGTGATAAATGGGGTACTGGATCCGGCCTGGCTCACAGTGTCTTCACTGGATCATTTCCAGCAATCATTTCCCCAGTCCCTGAATGTGCAATTGGAATAGAGATACTTGGTAATCAGTACAGCACCACACCGGCTTCTTGGCCTGTGGGTGAAGAGATATGGTTGTGGAAAGGTCAAATGTAAGGTCCTGAAATGGCCTCTCTTTACCCTGCCCACCAACAAGATAGGAAATTAAACATAATATTACATTCTGGGGGTAATAGCAGATATTAGTAGCCCCCTTAAAGATACCAGGTGGTGGTCTCCATCATATCACATTTAATACACCAATCTGGCACCTGAACACAGCAGATGGATCCTGAAAAATGACAGTGGACCACTGTAAACTTAACCAATTAGTAGCCCCAAATGCGATTTCTTTATTGAACAGATTAGCATGGCCTCAGGTATACGATATGTGGTCATTGCTCTGGCTAAGGCTTTCTTTTTCAACCCTATTAGGGAAGAGGATCAGAAATAGCTTGCATTGACTTGGAAAGGACAAGAATATTCATTTGTGGTTTTGTCCCAGTTAATGCTCCTGCCCTCTGTCATAAAATAGTCTAGATTATCTGGACATCCCATAGAATATCACTTTGGACCACTATATCAATGATATGCTAGTCAGATTAGGTAAAACTTACCTTGATAAAACATACACATTTCCAAGGTGGGAGATAAACCCTACAAAGATTCAGGGACCCACCACATCAGTAACATATTTAGGGGCTCCTACTCTGGGGCATGTCAGGTTAACCCCTCAAAAGTAAAGGACAAATGATTACATCATAAGCCTTCCACCTCCAAGAAGGAAGCACAATGCACAACTCCTGGTTGGCTTCTTCTGATTCTGGAGTCTGCATATTCCAAACCTGGGGGTACGGATCTAGTTCACGTAGGAGGTGTTATGCAAGGCTGTCAGCTTTGACTGGTGCCCAGAGCAGAAAAGAGCTCTGCAGCAGTTACAGGCTTGGGCTATATGACCAGGTAGGCCCCATGGTACCGGTGGTATCAATGGTGGGAAAAGATCCCTTGTGGAGTTTATGGCAGTAGGACAGTTACAGTACAGACCCTTAGGTTTCTGGAACAAGGTGATGCTATCTTCAGTGAGATGTATATACCTTCTGAAAGATAGCTTGTGGATTCTAGTAGAGCAACAGTCATCAAGTTGATTATATCTCAGTAAAAAAAGAGTCTGTAGATAGTGGTGATATTGCACAACATTGTAAATGTATTTAATGCCACTGCATTGTATGCCTAAAATGGTTAAAATGGCAAGTTTTATGTTATATATATTTTATCACAATTTTTAAAACCCATAATGTACCAAATATACCATAATATAGCAAATATACCATAATATACCAAAAACCAATTACTTTTTATACTGTAAGTGGGTGAATTGTATGGAATATGGATCATATCTCAATAAAGCTGTTTTTAAAAAAGATTTGGGGGGGAGGAAATCATCAAGTACTTGTCTTGCATACAAGTGCCCCACACCAGAACTGAATTTTGTCCACATATAAAGTGAAATGTCTGCACAGACATGATACCACCTTTCTCCCACATTACGCATAGTTGACATTTTGCAACATTTACCAATGTTCTCTGACAAAGAAGTTTTCCTGATTGTTTTGCTTTCTTTCCAAACATAATATTTATCATTCCCTTTGTAGCTGGTTTTATAAACTTCTTGGCAATAGTGCGGTGTATACCTATTTTTCTATGAGGAGTGCATCCTTTGTGATGCCTCTGTAGTTTTGGTTACTCCATCACCTTGAGCAATACAATTTATCAGTTGTATATTGGGAAACACCGTGTTTGCACTTTTTCTGCAAAATCTTTATTGCTGTATCAGAGAAGTTGGAAAATAACACTGAAGCTTTCGTGGCTTCCTACTGTTATTGGAAAACATTTTTATAAAGGATGCCACCTTGGAGGTCCAGAAGGAAATATATCACCAGTCAAATACAATTCAGTTTTCAGATTTTGCTGGTCTTTCCTATCCTTGACTTACAGACTTAGATTTCTCTTAACTTGATCATCACAGTCATATTCTCACTTCTCCCAGCACTTACTGGGTCACCTCCCTTCATTTGTCCTTAAATCTGTTCTTTACATTTAAGATGTTATCCTGAGTTGTGGTATTTACATGAGTATTTTCATCATCACCACTTTTGAGCTGTTGATGGTTTGCTGGGGTAACCGAGGCTCTGAGAATCCCGTTTTGAGCAACCACACCTGGTCTTTTCTCTTTTCTTCCTTTCTTTCCTTATTGGTCCTAGCTGAACTCCTCACCTGTCTTATTCCCCTATTCCCCTTCTCTCCTTTCCCCTGTTCCTCTGTTTCCTTTTTGAGAGTTATGGCATTAAAATGGAAAGAGAACTTGGAGATCTTTAAATCTGATGACTTTATTTTACAGATGAGGAAACTGAAGTCTAGAGAAGTACAATGAACCAACCCAAGTCAGAGCGACCAGAGCTGGTACCCTGCCTCCTCTGACTTATGGCCAATGTGTTTCCCTTTGCCATGAAGCCACTAAGCCTTCTCCTTCAGCTCTTCTTTCCAGTCCTCTCTTGATGCCGACAGTAGTTGGACCCATAGTGATTAAGGTGGTTTATTTATATCAGGGCTAAGGAAGTAGGGGCTTAAGGGACTCAAAACTTCCCTCCTTTGTTTCCTCTCACTCTGTGCCCCATGAATAGTCAGTAATTCACACTCTCTCTGCATTTTCCCTCCTAAAATATCTGTCAAAATTACACACTCCTGGGGCTTCCCTGGTGGCACAGTGGTTGAGAGTCCGCCTGCCGATGCAGGGGACAGGGGTTCGTGCCCCGGTCCGGGAGGATCCCACATGCCGCGGAGCGGTTGGGCCCGTGAGCCATGGCCGCTGAGCCTGCGCGTCCGGAGCCTGTGCTCCGCAACGGGAGAGGCCACAACAGTGAGAGGCCCGCGTACAAAAAAAAAAAAAAAAAAAAAAAAATTACACACTCCTTTCTGTACTGGTACCATTGCCTTAGTTCATGCTGTCATCATCCTTCTCCTGTACTATTTCAACACCTCTTTTCTAATTTCTCTGCTTTTAAGAACTACCCCTCAAGCCCAAATCCAAGTATTCATCCATCTATCCATCCATCCCTCCATCCATCCATCCCACTGCTGCCAGAGTGGTCTCATACTCATCTCTATTCTTTGGTGATTCTTAAATCCCTGCAAGATAAAGTCCAATCTTTGAGCAAGGAACCTGGCAGACAAGTCTCTGTGGTCTGGCCCCTGTCCTTCTGTCAAGTCTTATCCCCATCACTCTGTATATTAGTTGTGCTGGGTTATGATATATTAGCAAACAACTCCAAAATCTCAGTGGCTTAACATAACAAAGGTTTATTTCTTATTTACACAAGGTCTGTTGCAAGTTTGGGTGACTCTCCAGAAGACCTGTTTTCCATGCGGTAACTCAGAGATCCAGGCTTCTTTGACACATGATTTTTCCATTTCACCAGGTTTCCTCCATGATTGCCATAGAGGAGGAAGAGAGAGCTGGAAGGTGGGCTTGAGCTCTTCTGAGCATCAGCTCAGAGTTTGTTACTTAACTGCAAGGGGGATGGGAAATGCAGGGAATGTTTGGTGATTACTACTGTTTCTACCATGGTCCCTCTTTGCAATTGGAGCACTGGAAATATCTGACTACTTTTCCCCTGAGTACAAACTCTTTTAAAGCCTCCGTGTTTTTCTACTGAGGCATTCTACTCTGCCTAGAATATCCTCCTTGCTGACTTGACAAACTCCTCAAACCCAAGTCTCTATTTACTCTAAGAAGCCACCCCTGAATTTACCAGGCCAACTTAGTGGTTTCTTCTCCAATATCCCCACTGCATCTTGCAGTTACCTCCATCACAGCTCTTTTTATATTATTATAATCATTTGCCTGGCTGTTTCCCTTTAGATAGAAATCTCTTTCTGGATAGAGAAAGTATACTTTCATGTTAGGGTCCTGAGCTTTAACACAGTGGTACACAGAGACTCTTCATATCTGTGGTTGAATAAATAAATGTACAAATAAATTAAAGAAATGACTAAAGAACTATCTAGTTTCTCGTTATGTTCACATCCCCACCACCACTACCTTAGCCTAAGAAGCCACCTTCTCTTGCCTGGGCAATCACATAGCCTCATTCTGATACTCCTCCCCCATTCATGCCCCTGTCCAATCCATTATGAGGCACGAATCAGAATGGGGCTTCCTATTTCCTTAGAATAAAATCCAAACATCCAAATTCCTTCCCACAACCCCCTGCCTGCCAATCTGGCTTCAGTTCACCCTCTTATCCTGTGGCTCCCACACTGGCCTCCACTTAGTTCCCTGAACACACTAAGATTTTTCTTTCCCCAGCACTTTCTCAGGGCTGGTTCCTGTGCCTGGAATGCTCCTACATCCTCTTCTCTTTTGGTTAGTTCTCAGTTTCCAGCTTCAATGCCACTTCTCTAGCAGTTACAATTATTTTGTCTTGATTGCAAGTCAGAAAATCCCACTCATACCATCCCAAATAGTAAAGGGAATTTACTGGCTCCTATATCTAATAAGTCCAGAAATAGTTCTGGCTGCAAGAAAGGCTTGATCTATGTCACTGAGGACCCTGTTTCTCTCATTTACTGTACAGGTGCTCTTTCCTCATGGTCACAAAATGGCTGTCACTGTTCCGAGCTTAACATCCTCATACCACAATCTCCAGTGTAGAGAGAGGGTCTCTTCTGGTGGTTTCTGGTCAAGTCCAGGGATTCATTCTTCCTCATTGGCCTAAACTGCATCACATGCCAATGTCTAAACCAATCACCTTGGGAGGGACATGAAGGTAGGGGGAGGGATTAGACTCACTTAAGCCAATCAAGACCTTTACTTGGAGCTGAGGGTGGGACCCCACATGATCTAACAGCATGGCTTCATATGGGGGAGAGTTGAAATTTCCAGATGATAAAGAGTGCTTTTGCTGGGATAAGTGGGAAATTTATTTTAGGAATACAACAGCAACAACAAAAGTCCATCACACTTTTTCAGAGGAGCCGTCACTGCCCACCCCATCTAAGGAAGTCCCCTCTGTTATCTTCTATTACTGAACACTATGCACTTCCCTCAGAGCACCTGCTACTGTTTATACTATTTATTTTTGTTTTTTACTTGTTTGTGATCTGAATCTCCCACTAGGCTCTAACTTCATAAGACCAGATGCCATGTCTGATTTGCTTACCTAGGGCTGGAACATACTAGAAATTCAATAAATCTCTTATTAATGAGAGAAAAATGGAGCTTCACAGTGCTTCTTTTCCAATTTAGCCCTGGTTTTAACCAGGGGATGCAGGAGAGGAGGGGTTGGAAGGATAAGGGTGACTGTAAGCACTGTGAGTGTTAATTTGGCTTTTCTTTGTCTAAAAGCTTAGTCCTCTGTCCCTTCCAATAATCCCTCAAATTCCCCATCCCCAGGCCTTTGCTTATTAATCCACCTGCTCCTGACACTCTGGTAATTTGATGTTTCTTTTTTTAAACCTAGCTTGAATTAGTGTCTTAATAGAACTTGATTTTTAAGAAAGAGTTAGTTAAATTGTGTTTTTCCAGAGAAGGTAGGAACCAAGTATTTTCTCTTTGTATTTCTCCAGCACCTACAGATGTAATGGGTGTGCTTTACTGGTGAAAATACAATCTCCTTCATGGAAATTGAGACTGAAGTCAATGCCAGGTAGTAGAAAGAGAGGAAAGTTGGGAGTGAGCCAGGAAAAAGAAAAAATTGCCAGGAAAAAATAAAGTTTGGCAAACAGTGAAGTGGGAAGTCTTTGGGAAAAAAGGGACATAGCTGAAGAGAAGGAAAGTTAGAATAAATTTGGGAAAGGGAGTAAAAACTTACAAAATAGAAATAGAACTGGTGGAATCTTCCTTCCTTCTTACATTTATCCATTTATTCATCAACACTTATTGAGCAATTAGTATGTGCCAGACACTCTTCTGGGAGCTGAGTATATAGGGGTGACCAAAACATTCCAGTCTTTGCCATCATGGAGCTCATATTCTAGTGAGAGAAGATAGTAAACAATTAAGTAGATAGCAACTATGGGCTCCTGGATAAAAACACAGAGATTGAAAACACATATCTACTTTTACTCCCTCCTGAGACCCCTCAGAATGAAATAAAGGCACGTTTTAAAGGCATAGATACTCATGGATGAGGAAAAGGGGAGAGGAGATGACAGGACCAAGTGTGGGAGATGGAAAGCAAACTTGTGAAAACCGCGTCCTCCATGGGCAGAGGAGAAAGCTGAGGACAAACCTGGTTTACACGAACCACCTCCCAGAGTTTTGGCAGTGGGTGTGTCAGGGGAATCTGGAATGGGGAGTGTGTGTGTGTGTGTGTGTGTGTGTGTGTGTGTGTGTGTAGAAGACAGAAGATAAAGAGGATCAGTTCAGATTTGGCTCTCCAGAACCTCTCCTTTTCTCCACAGAGAAGAGCCAGGCACCTCTGGCAGAAGACTGGGGCTCTAGTCCCTGGAGAAGACTGCCCGCCCGGCAGAGGATGGGAGACTATCTGGACACAAATGGGGGATTAAGTGAGTGTATGTGTACTGGATACTGAGGCCCCCTTTCCCCATGAATGATGTCAGCCAGGCCTACGCCCTCCAGCAGGAGTTTGGATAAATGTTCTCTGGAGAGTCTGACCACCTCAAAAGAGAGAGAGAGAGACCTAAAGATATCGATATTGGAGTTTTCCAACCAAAGCGTGCAGCCCGATCGCAGCATGTAGTGCAACCCTCCAGTCAGCAATCCCCACCTGTGTACTCAGAGCTACCAGTCAGCATTTTGGTTCCCTGCTCCTCAGAGGAACAGATGGCCAAGGATTACCAGACATCTGAGGAAAGGTTCTAATAAGAAAGACCAAACAAAAGCCAAATGCACAGAATAAAAGCAACTTGGAGGAAACAGACTATGTAAGGAGAAGAAAACCTGTAAGAGAGAGGCAAAAGGAGGGCGAAAATTCTCATTGAATACTCAAAGAGGTAAAATATATTGCAATCCTGAAATAAGAACAGAATGCTCTCTATATCAAAAAGGTAATATTCAGAGAAAAAAAGAGCTGTTGGAGATTTAGAATATAAAAAGTAGAATAAAAAGACAAAGAGGTGGATAAATTGGGGAGAAAAGATGACAAAATTAGAGGAGTAGCCCAGGAAGTCCATATAATAGGGATTTCAGAAAGAGAGAAAAAAGACAACAAAGGGAGAGGGGGATTGTCAAAGAAAGAATTTAATAGAAATTCCTAGAATTGAAAAATGCCAGTTTCTAGACTGAAAAGGCCACCAAGTGGCCATCACAACAGCACAATGGGTGAAAAGAGTCCCACACTTACATCATCATGAAATTTCAGAACACTAAGCCAGAGAAAAGGCTTGAAACGTTCCAGACAGAAAAAATACATCACTCACAAAGGGCCATTAATCAGAATGGTTTCTATTGAGAAACCTCAGGAGCTGGAAGACAGTGGTGCAATGCCTTCAAAAAGCTGAAGAAAAATGATTTCTGAGCTAAAATTCTACTTCCAATTTATCTATGAGTTGTGAGGATAGAACAGAAACATTTTCAGAGGTACAGATTCTCGAAAAAAATGTGTCTTCTATTCAGTCTTTCTTAGGAAGCTTTATGCAGCACGTGCTCCCCCAAACAAGAGAGTAAACCAAGAAAAATAAAGATGTCAGGGTCAGGATGCCAGAAGATGCCTAGGATGATGGTGAAGAGAAGTTCCAAGAAGTCAGCAGTGTCCCAGATACACGGGGAAACCGTTTTATATTGGACCACGTCAGAAGGCAAAGAGAAAAGAGTTCTTCAAGAAACAGGCAACTCGTGAAGTAGGGGTTTTATTACTGGTGCAAACAGAACAAAAGAAACAAAACAGGAAACTAGACAATTAGTATAAACTCAAGGAAAAACAGAAATAATTGGAAAGAAAAAGTAATAATATAATACTATATGATGCATAACATTCGCATAGTCATAATTATGTAACACTCAATGTTGACCTATCCCTAGGTACTATATATTAGGGGAAAAGAAGGATAGAAAGTAAGTGGCTGTGTGGTGAGGGCAGAGAGAAGAGAGAAGCTAAATTCTCACCTTCCATACTAGAAATCAATAGACAATGCCTGAAAGTGTTCTTTAAATTTTTTTAAAATTAATTTCTTTTTGATTTTTTTTTGTATTTCTTCCTAAAAACTGAAGTATAATTGATTTGCAATATTGTGTTAGTTTCAGGTGTACAACATAGTGATTCTGGTTTTTTGCAGATATATTCCATTATAGGTTATTACAAGACCTATACAAGGAATTATTGGGTATAATTCCCTGTGCTATACAGTAAATCCTTGTTGCTAATCTACTTTATGTATAGTAGTTTGTATATGTTAATCTCATACTCCTAATTTGTCCTTCCCTCCTCTCGCTCTCCCATTTGGTAACCATAAATTTGTTTTCTATGTCCGTGAGTCTGTTTCTGTTTTGCTATATACATTCACTTGTATTGTTTTTTAGATTATACATATAAGTAATATCATATAGTATTTACCTTTCTCTGACTTACTTCACTAAGTATAATAATCTCTAGGTCCATCCACATTGTTGCAAATGGCACTATTTCATTCTTTTTTATGGCTGAGTTATATTCCATTGTATATATGCACCACATCTTCTTAAGTCTGTTGATGGGCACTTGGGTTGTTTCATGTCTTGGCTATTATAAACAGTGCTGCTATGAACATTAGGGTGCATGTATCATTTTGAATTAGAGTTTTCATTTTTTCCAGATGTGTACCCAGGAGTGGAATTGCTGGACCATATGGTAGTTCTATTTTTAGTTTTTTAGGGAACCTCCACACTGTTTTCCGTAGTGACTGTACCAACTTACGTTCCCACCAACAGCGTATGAGGGTTTCTTTTTCTCCATGTCCTCTCCGGCATTTATTATTTGTACACTTTTTGATGATAGCGCGTCTGACCAGTGTGGTTTTGATTCACATTTCTCTAATGATTAGTGATGCTGAGCATCTTTTCAGGTGCCTGTTAGCCATCAGTATCTCTTCTTTGGAAAAATGTCTATTCAGGTCTTCTGCCCATTTTTTGATTAGGTTGTTTGGTTTTTTTGATATTGAGTTGTATAAGCTGTTTGTACATTTTTGGATATGAACCCCTCTTTGGTTGCATTGTTTGCAAATATTTTCTTCCATTATGTTGGTTGTCTTTTTGTTTTGTTGATAGTTTCCTTCTCTGTGCAAAAGATTTTAAGCTGAAATTAGGTCCCTTTTGCTTATTTTTTATTTTTTTATAGATTTGTAGACAATTGTTAAAGTTGTTGAAAGTGGTTGCCTTGGGTAGGGACTGTGGAAGGGTAGGAAACTGTTGCTTCTTATAGTAAGCTTTGTAGATCTTGTTGATTATTTCACTCTGTGCACAATTAACATTGAAAAAGAATAAAACCAAAAGAAAGGAAAAGGAAAGTACTAGAAAGAAATACAGCAAAATGTTAATTGTTTATCTCTGGGTTTATGGTAATGGATTCTTTTTATTGTCTTATTTGTACTTTTTCATATTTTCTACAGTTTCTGAAGTGAACATGGCCTAGTTTTAAAATCATAAAATACACATTTTAGGTTAAGGAGAGAGAGAGTTATAATGAAAAGAACCAGTTTTGATAGGAGGATTTGGAAAGGCTTCACTGATGGTGACATTTGGTCATATCTTTGAGGGAGTAACCACGTGGGTACTCAGAGGAAGAGCAGTCCAGAAAGATGTGCAAATGTCCCGGGGTGGGGAAGGTGTGCTTGAACCATGCTTGGCGCCTGTGAGGAGCAGCCCGGGGGCCAGGTGTGTGATAAGTGTGGAGGGTGAGAGTCAATGATGTCAGAGAGAGGGCTTGGGGCCACACCCTGTGGAATCTTGGGGACATGTTAAAGATTTCAGACTTTATCCTGACCACTAAGAGAAACTGTCAGTTTGGAGAAGAAAAGTGGCATGACCTGATTTGCATTTTAACAGGATCACTGTGGCTGCCGTGCGTGTGTGTGTGTGTGTGTGTGTGTGTGTGTGTGTGTGTGTGTGTGATGGAGGAGGAGGGGAGAGGAAGGGGAGGGGGAGGTGGCAAGAGTAGAAACTGGGAGACCACTTAGGAGGCTTTTGCTGTAGTCCAGGTGAGAGATGCTTCAGGGTTATGCACGAATGTTCAAAAAGTTGTAGTTTTCTTTTATCAGCAGAAACCTTTTTTCAAAGGAAATCTTATGTTGATCTCTCATTTATAAAACATTATTGTGGAGTATAAAAGTGCAGGGGCTTGGACTTCCCTGGTGGCGCAGTGGTTGAGAGTCCGCCTGCCGATGCAGGGGGACACTGGTTCGTGCCCCGGTCTGGGAAGATCCCACGTGCCGCGGAGCGGCTGGGCCCGTGAGCCGTGGCCGTTGAGCCTGCGCATCCGGAGCCTGTGCTCCACAACGGGAGAGGCCGCGGCAGCGAGAGGCCCGCGTACCGCAAAAAAAAAAAAAGTGCAGGGGCTTTAGCTGAAGTAGGAAGTAGGGGGTCAGGGCTCCCTGCCCCATCCCCTCATCCCTGCCTGCTCATCCTGGTGATGCCTGGGAGGTGTGCCTTTGAAGAGATCCAGTACAGGGAGGAGTTGGACGAAGAGTGGGGTTGGGCAGAAGTGCTTCCCAGCTGGGGTTCGTGCTTCCCAGCTGGGTTTTGTGCTTCCCATGTGGGGAGGCAGGAAAAGAAGAATCATGCTCCACGCTCCCATGGGGGAGAGCGATACCCGGGCATCTTCTCTCCAGTTCAGGGCGCTTCCTACTGCACTGTCCTGTGGCCGCTTTCAGGCCAAGTGTAGTATGTCAGGTTTTACCGTCTAGCTCCGCACCCCCATCCCTTCCCCAAGGGGACTTGCTTTGATCCAACTTGAATCCATAAGAAAAGCTGGGGTGGGAGTTGGGGACAAGTGAGGAGAGTGGGTGAGCAGCAACCTCATGGCTTAGAGAATAGTAACCTGTACTAGCATAATTAGAAAATGATGAGTTTTGAGTATTTGTTACCTTTACTTTTAATTTAATTTAGCTTTCTATGGCTGTCTTTAACAGTCAGCTGGCATAATTTCTGAAAAGTTAGCACTCACTCAGCTCTCAGGAGCAAGGTTGAGCGAGCACCCCACCGTCCCACCTCTCAAAAAACCCCTCTGAACTTTGAATAAAAAATTTCAGTCTGTAAACAAACCGTGGTATATCTATAGAGAATAACATCACTCAGGAATAAACGGGTATGAACTACTGATACACCAAAATCGCAAATGACTCTCGTAGGCATTATGCCACATCTAAGAAGCGTGTATTAAAGGTTACATAATGTATGACCCCACTTTTCTGAGAGACTTGAAAGATAAAACTGTCATGATGGAGAACAGATCAGTGGTTGCTAGGGGTTAGGGGTGGCAGGAGGGAGTGACAATAAAGGGGTAGCATGAGACAGATTTTTGGCATGATGGAACTGTTTCTATGTCCTGATTTGGTAGAGATTACATGAGCCTATACATGTGTTAAAATTCATAAAACTGTATAAAAAAGTCAGTCTGTGTGATAATTTTAAAAAAAGAAAGAAAAGCCGGCGTATTGTTTAAAACAATAACAACAACAACAAACAGAGTTTCAGTCTGAATTGGTCAAGTTATTTTGGGCATCCTTAGAATCTGCTGTGAAATGAAAGGTCTAGATGGTCAGAAGCTGCAGGTGCCAATGCCTGTGAGGGGGACAGTGGATAATGTAAATGGTCTCAATAGGGAGAGGTGGGGACTGTGGAGAACTGGTGAGTTTCCACCTGCTTATATGGAACAGCTTCAATTTCTGTCTCAGCTGATGGCTACCGTGATGGATTATGCACCTAATTTGTCTGATCTTTTGAATTTCAAGATAAGTGAGGACTCTGGATTTTTAAAAGGTAAAGTTTCCTTATTTGTAAGCACTACCAGAACCCAACAAAACATGTCGGTGAATCGTAATCAGCTGAGGGGCTGCCAGTCTGCAACCACTGGATAGAATGCTCTGTACCATCCTTTTGAACTCTCTGGGCCAAGATTGTAAACCCTGATAAGCAGTTTCTTTGTCAAGAGATTGCATCAGAGATTTGAAGTAACTTTGAAGTTTCTTGCACTTACTGAATGTAAAACTGAGCCCCGCTTTTCCCCACTTAAACGTTGTGCGGTTGGAGTGCTGTTATTGTGGTTGTCAGAATCCATGCACGGGGAAGAGAACCCAGTGCTGACACGGACTCAGATGGCTCTCCTCCCCTCTTGGCGGCCGTGTAGGAGCGCTTGGCAATGTGACATTTAGTCTGTTACCGATCATAGCCTCTCATAAATGGGCCTGACTTCTCTGCACACATTACCAACTTTGTGATGATGAGTGGGAACTGAGTTCACCTTTCGTCCCCATTGCCAGACCATGATTGACGTGCTTGCACGCTTAGATTTACACTTGGCATGTAGCAGCAGAAGGCCCATCATAAAGGGCTGAGAAATGGCACTGGGGTAGGGGACAGTATGCACCCAGAGCAGAAAGCCGGGGAATGGAGCGCAGACATGAGTAGGACAGATGAGCCCATGAGCTGGAGGGCCTGGTCTCCAGGGGCTGGAAGGATGGCACCCCTCCCCCACTGTACAACTGCATTACACACCAGCATTGCACACTAAGGGAAGAGCTCTGTTTGGGAGTCGGTGGGGGCAGGTCTAGGGCTGGGAGGGGACTGGAAAGGGGCTTGCCTAAAGGTACTTTAGTACTCAGAGTTGCATCCCCAGGAAGCCCAGACCCAGGCTGAAAGAGGGTAATAGGAAGAAATCTGTAGATTCAAGAGTCTCACTCCTGGGGCCTCAGAGCCCATGAAAGGAAGTCGGAACTTTTCTTGCTAGTGAACTCTGGCAGCCAGAGCTTTTGCCCAACAGGGGTTCCCTTCCGTGCTTAATCTGACAGTCAGAACTTGTTTTTCAGAGAGAACCTATTCTGTGTAGTTTGCGAAGAAATGTGACCTCTCTTCCTTCCAGAAAAGGGCATATAACCAGGCCCCTCTAACCAGAGCACCCATTCCCCTTGCTTCATGATCAGTTCAGGGATGGACTTGTGGCTCCAGCTGGTGTAATCTGAGTTCTTCCTGGTACTTGTACTATAACTAAACAGAAAGAGGGACTCTTCTCTGTGAGTATTAGCTGTAAGAATGATATAACCTAGAGCATCTTGCCACCATATGGAAGAGTCATGAAAGGAACATTTAAATGATAAGTGCATTTAAATGGTCTTGATGCTATTGATGGTCCTGGATACAGTCCTACCTGAAGTCCACCTCAGAACTTTATAGTTACATGCATCCATTTCTTGCTTCTGTCCTTTCTTCACCCTTCGTTTTCTTTTATCTTAAGTTAGTTTGTGCTCAGTTTCTGTCATTTGCAACCCAAAAGTCCTGATTACTATATCTCCTTACATATGTGATGAATGCTAAACAGGTTGATGCCACACACTGAATATATTAATAGTAAATTAAATCTTATATGAATATAAGGTCTAGTTTATTTATTCAGCTAATGTATACTATGTGCCAAAACTGTGCTAGATACTAGGAATCATATTATGAGCAAGACAGACAATATGGTATTAGGTATTTTGTGACTACGACATTCAAATAATTCACTCAACAATTGCCTACTATATGCCAGGATAATGCTGTGATAAAAGAGGGAACAAGACAGATATGGTTCCTTTCCTCACGAAATGTAACATTCTGCCTTAGTTTCCTCATCTGTACAACGGGTATAATACTTGTCCCTACTTCCCAAAGTTGTTGTGATGAAATGAGATATGTAAAATGCTTAGCATAATGTCTGGCACATGGCCAGTGCCCAGTAAATGGTAGATTGCAGTTTCTAGTACTGAACTTTTGGGATATTCAAGGGTCCTTCTTTCTTTTTGAAGTTTGTTTTCTTTTCTACTGCAGCAAGAAGTAGTTTTGGGGGTCAGATAGAACTAGTTCATATCCTGCTTTTGCTAATGAAGCTAAAGAAAAGGCTTTGGGCAAAACACTTAATTTCTCTGAATCTCAATTTACTCATCTGTAAAATGTAAAGTGGAGTAATAATACCTTCCTTGAGAAGCCACATAGCAGGCAGTTAATTATTATTATTATTAATCCATCCACGAAATATAATGAAAATATCACTGGAGAAAATTTATCTCAGAGGACGTAGTAATTAATAACTAGTATTATTTTTGTAAATAGCATTTAGAATCATTACTTAATACAGTTCTCATTCTTTTCACCAAAATACTTCTGGGAACAGAGGAGGGAAAATTATCCTGAGGGTGGGAGTCTGGGGGAAGGCAATGGCCCAAAGTGGCCTCCTGCAAATTAGAAATCAATTTGTCTAAACTTATGAAGTTTTTTTTTTTTTTTTTTTTTTTGCATTCCAGTCTGTGGTCAATTCAAGCCTGTTTTAACATGAAGATGTTTTGAATTACCTACCAGTTAAATTGCTTGCAGCCCTCTCCTCCCTACCTGATAGGTCAGTAGGAAATGGCTGGTTTATCCTGTGGCTTCATATGCCCCCCAGCCCCCAAATCCCATCCCTATACTACCACCACTACCACCCAGAGGAGATCTGCACCACCACTTTGAGACACACAGCCTTAGAGCATTCTGAGTGATGGTGGGCTTGGAAGTGATGTTCTACTCAGTGCTGTGTCACAAAGGAGTGCCCCCCCAAGACCCCTATAGCACAAAAGTGGAAACAGGGGTGAGTGGGCCCAGGTCAGCCCTTCCCTGCTTAATTTGGTAAATTTGTTCCAGAGGCAACATATACCATGTAATTCTGTCACCAAGATGGAGAGAAGACAGGATAGAGATGTGGAAAAGTACATCGGTCAGGCCAATAAATCCCTAAGGAATATCCCCCTCCACTAGGCTGTCCCCGAAAGATGCTGGCAAAGGCAGACCCAGACACCACAAACCAAGCCTGAGAGTCAGTAGACGAAATGGAGACAAGAGAGAGAGGAAGGAAGGCAGCTTGGTCATCGAGAGTGAATTGCACGCATTGTGGGAATAGGGGTGATGAAACACTTTAGAATTGGGCACACCACAGTCTTTTAATATGATCAGGATGAGACGTATGAGCATTGACTTTGCTGGAGTTAACGTGGAGCTGGCTGCATGGGCCATATGGTTTCCCTGGCCCATAAAAGTCACTAAGTGAGGAAGTAATTTATTGCTAGAGATCACTGTCTGCACCAGAATATCCTGGTGTGTTCGGTTCATTGTTTCCTTAATAAGGGAATGGGGACAGGAGCGGGCTGGGAGGGGGCGGGGGAGCGGAGAGAAGAGCTTTGGGTTGTTTCTAACAGTTAGACTGGGTTGGTGGGGTGGGGGAAGAGGAAGATTGGGAAGACTGATGCTTCTGCCGCTAGGTTCACAGGGGTCTTTCCTGCCTGGCAGCTCAGTAGATTGTGGAAGAGAGAGAGCTGGGAACAATGAAGAGGAAAAAGGGGTCAGGAACTTCAAATGCTTAACTTGGGATTTGCACAGTTTGAAGAGAGGGCATTTCATAAATGACAGATCATTCAGGAGCCCGGGGAAAGCGGCCAATGAGTTCTAATGAATTGGTGCCATAAAGGAGAGGACTGTTTCCTCCCTACACACTGCACACGGAGAACCATCAAAACAATAGCTGCTGATAACCTTTCAGTGGAAGCAGAAATTCCGACCCTGATTCCTTTGCTAGGGTAGTTGCCCTGCTTAACAAGGAGCTTCATACAAAGGCTCTGGAGCTGAGCTGGAAGACCAGGCAGCAGGCAGCCCTGAAAATTTGCTGGTACACTTGAAAGTCTTTTATTTCTTCTTCTTCTTTTTTTAATAGCCCCAGGCTTCTCAGCAGCAATTATTTCAGTGATTGCGTCCTGGGTTCCTTACCTCAGTCTTCTCTGAAGATGTTATCGTATGAACTTGAAATAGGAACGCTCCAACTCCTTGTCTGATCTGCTTCTGCTTTTTAGTATCGAAACACATGTACTGACAACTCAGAACATTTCTGACTTTCTGTTTTTCAGGCTGTGTGAAAACAGATTCTGCTGAATTCCTATCTGGGTATTAAAAAAGCTCTCTCAGAGTATTCCTGACTAGGCCTGGTAATTTTAGCTATCGCATAGGCTAAATGAACCCTGGGGTCATTTGTCAGCCTTTTAGCAAGTAGGATTATACGAGTTAGGCCTAGTTAAAATGTGTCCAAATACTACCTCGGAAGGAATATTTCACCTGTGCCTTTGAACCCACACAACCCATAGGGCCTCTGTCTCCTCACAGATTGAATCACACCAGCCACATTCTCCTGGGCCCCTGCCCGTGGATCTTTCCAGCTTCAGGTAATTAAAGAACTAGGTATCACATGGAAGGGTTTGTAGCTGGAAAGGTGGAGATAGAAATCTGGAGGAGAATGCAAACTCCAGTCCTGTCCTTAAACGGCAAGCATTTGTCCTCTGAGGGTGGTCTGGGGAGGACCAACTCAGAAGAGAGAGAGGGTTGTGGGTGTGCTCTGCCCTGTGTGCCTGTTTTAGCTTTTGCAACATTTTAGCTTCCCAGTGATATTGTTTTGCCATATGATAAGATCAGGGGCTGTGGAGTCAAGTGACCCGGGTTTAAATGCCAGCTATATTACTATCTAGCTCTGTGACTTTGCGCAAGTTTCTTAAACTCTCTGAGCCTTAGTTTCCCAAGCAGAAAAGCAGGGCTCTTAATACTTTCCTTGAATGGGTTGTTGTGAAGATCAATATCTGGGGCATGCCTGGGAAGAATCTTGGATCATGAGTGGTCCAGCAGAGGGGTTTCCCTCTTTTTCTCCATAATTACAAGAGGCATCGAGGTCCCACTCATTTCATCGATCATTCCTCAACTCAAAATCATGTCCCTGAAACTTTCTTCTCCTAACGTCGTTCCTTCTGTGGGTAAATTTTCAGAGGTTTCGTTAATAAAACAAATATAGTCTTTAGAAGGGATATCGTCCATTAACACTTTAGCTTGAATTGGTTTAGGGACTAGCTAGATTGATGTTGACAAAGAAGGAGAAACAACAGAGAGGGCTATGGAAATCAAGTGACGGCTTTTTCAGGACAGGGAGCTCAGGGAAGCAGACAGTGGGGAGGGACTCAGGGAAGTGTTGAGTAGAGAGGGAGAAATTGAAAAAGAATCAAGAACCGTGAGAAGATGGGAAGCGAGTAAAGAGGAGGCAATGATGGGCAGAGGGTGGCTATTCGCCCCAGAAAGGAGACACCATTCCTCCTGAGATACAGGGAAGGAGAGAGAGCATGGGGGGCTGAGAGAGAATCCAGGGAGTGAGCAGGAGACTGGCAGAACCAGTTCAGTGGGTTAGAGGGTGAAAGGTGAGACTTTGGAGCCAAGTAGGCATAGATGTGTTCCTTGTCTGGGACACTAGTCATCCGATCTTGAGCAATCTATGTATTTCCAGTGATATGTCAGTTACTGCATCTATAAATGGGATATCTAACTGGAAGAGCTGACTCAGTGAAATACTACAGAGTGCCCAAAACATGCAGGCTCTCAACAGACGGCCCCCTGCATATCATTGCCATCTTCATCCTCATTGTCTGCTGACAGTGGGGACTCTGGGTAGCCTGGGACTTAGAGGAGCCACTGTGGGACAGTAGTAGAAGGCTCAGTGGAAGTGAGATGGAATGGATTAATAATGCACCAAGTTCATGGTGCCCAGTGATATCCAGCGACATACCCAGCCCCAGGATCAGAACTAGAGAGCCAGAACCAGGTGAGGGGATCCAGGACGAGGGCTTTGCCTTCCGACCCGGCAGACTGTTACAGGAGACAGAGAACAAGTTGCTCATGTGGTCTGCCCTGCCAACAGCTGCACAAGGGGAATGAAGAGGATTTGAGTCCAGAGGGGTCCTAGTGATGGTGAAGAGCTGATGCCACGGTGGAGTGGAAGGATGCTGTCAAGAGGGAGAGGCCTCAGCTGGGCAACCAGCAGGGAAGCAGCCCAGAGATACTCATGTGAAGTGAGGCCATGATGCAGGGACAGTGAGGTCAAGAGGTCTGATGTGTTGTCAGCAGGGGTGTTGCAGTCTGGAGAATCCCCGGATGCCCAGAAACAATATGGATTGCAGCTGTCCAAGAATGAAGAACTGCATCATGGGGAGGGTCAGCGGTCAGGAAAAGCCATGAGGTGAGGAGACGGCCTTGCTAGACCTAGCAAGTCCACTAGGGACAGGGATATGTTTTGGTGGGGGCCTGAGCTGAGATGTGCATATCGTGTTTGGCTTGCATATTGTTTAAAAAAAAGGACGGAGACAACATTTACATATTGTTATGGGAAAAAAAGTCTTGATTTCTGACTTCTGTAGAAAAATAGGATTTTCTGCTAATTCTGTGTCTGTATTCCTGTATGTTAACACTTCACTGTACCCATTAGAAGGGGGTGTAATTTTTCAGTTTGCCACACCCCTCACCATTCCCTGTTAATCCCCAACAGGTTAAGTGTCATTTGTTATTTGTTCTTGAACTGTCCTTGGTTTCTCTCTGGTAGGGAAATAATATTATGTGTATATAGAAATACGCACCTGGAGGCATTGAGTTCGTGACCTTGATTTGAAATGAGGGCTGAACCAATGAAGCTAGGCCTGGATCCTGTGCCAGAAAAGGGGCTCTAACTGCCCCAGGAACTGTGACCATAGTGGCGCATAGAGAAGGGGCACAGGGAGACAGAAGTCGCGGGTCAGAAGGGACTGAAAGAGGGTGAAGGAATGTTAGAAAATGAGGAAGCCACTGTTCCTAGAGCTGGCTACTTGCTTGGGTCCCTTGAGAATCTTGTTCATCCAGAGTGGTTGTATCTAGCTTTGCCATGAGGACTGAGCCTATGAGACTGATGGCTTTGTGGCAGATACTTCTGGTTACCTGTCCAGTGGGGAGGGGTGTGAGACTCCCACCCATCTACTTCCTTGCTGGCAGAACTCACCTTCTACTACAGAAGCTGAAAATGTCAGATTTTCCATTGTCCGATCTTTCTTGCAACTAAGGCTTGGGCACTGTATTAATTTGTTTGGGCTGCTAAAACAGAATACCATAGACTGCATGGCGTATAAAAAAGAGACATTTATTTCTCATAGTTCTGGAGGCTGGGAAGTCCAAAATCATGGCAGTGGCAGATCTAATGTTTGGTGAGGGTGAAACCAAGTCCCCCTAAAATAGAGTTCCCTTACTGACTTTATGATTAATCTCTCTATCCAGAACTTTATTCCCTTTCTTATCCCACCCTTGTTCCCTTCAGGATTGAGGAGTGTCAAAGAAAAGGAGGGATTTGAAACTGAGCAGGACCCTGTGGGGCATCCCCAGGTACAACAAGACAATGGATAGAGAATGGACTTTTTAACGGGTTACATAGACCAGAGCTGGGCTTTTTAATGAGGTATATAAGCCAGTGAGCTGGGGATATGCTCAGAAACAGGAGAACACAGTGTATTTTCCTAGTAGATTTGTTAACTTGATGATAGCTTAAAGAGCACTTTCATATGAAGACAAACGTGGATAATATTGGTACAGAGTGTAAAATTCACAAGATAAAACAGAAGTCTTTTTTTTGTGTGTGTGTGTGTTACGCGGGCCTCTCACTGTTGTGGCCTCTCCCGTTGCGGAGCACAGGCTCCGGACGCGCAGGCTCAGCGGCCATGGCTCACAAGCCCAGCCGCTCCGCGGCATGTGGGATCCTCCCCGACCGGGGCACGAACCCGTGTCCCCTGCATGGGCAGGCGGACTCTCAACCACTGCGCCACCAGGGAAGCCCAAAACAGGAGTCTTGAGACTTCTTCCAGGCAAAGATTCTAGGAGCTTGAGATATTCTGTGATGTAAGTATGTAGTGTTTCTATTGAGTGCAAGACATAAGACAACTCAAGTTAAATGGCAGTTGGAGGGACTAGGACACAAGGAAGGATTGTGTCTACTGTGATAATTAAAGGGATTCTAAACTGGAAGCACAACAGGACAACGGAATATCAGAGCTTTGGATGTTTTCACAAGATGGGTATTGTGGTTTCAAATGCAGTTTTGCCTGGACTAGTTTTCTCAGCTTTCTGGGTCCTTGTCAATGTCTTGCCATTGTTCTGTATTTGTGAAAAATAATGATTTTTTTTTTCTTAGATGATGACTGCATTCCAGACCCTCCAATGCTTCTTTGATGATTTATCCTTTGTTTTAATTCATTGTGCTTCTCTAAGTGCTGCCCTGGAGTTTTTCTTTAAGTAGTTAATGTGAATGAAAGCAGAAAATTGCCAGGAGTCAGCCAAATGTTGAGACAGATTGTAAATACCTGAAAGTATTTAAGCATTTCCGATAGAAAGGATACTGTAAAATTTACATGCAAGGGCTCTGCATCAAAGCCCCAATCCTAGCTCTTCTTCCCACTTTGAGATTTAGACAAGGTCAGCACAAAGGGTCTACTGTTTCCACAGGCATTTACATCACCACTCTATCTTGTTATTCCTGACTTTTTGCCAATCATATTGAGAATTTCTGCAGGGGAGCCAAACAGAATAACCAAACCAGCTTTGCCTCCTTGACAGAGAAGAATAGAAAGAAAAGGCTCTCTCCCAGAGACAGCCTTTTCTTTTTCTTCTTTATTTTAGCTGTGTGTTTTAACTTGACACTCTGCCTTTGACAACCGCAGGAGTCCAAGGTGATGAAAAGCTGAGTTAATTTTCTCTTCCACAGCTCAACCTCACATTAATTTTCTTTTAAAACAGGAATTTTGGAGGGGCATTGGTTTAGGGAATAGGCCCATCAGACTTCTCTGGGGTATAAACCCATACTCTAGGGTTATAAACCCATCCCCCTAGACTGAGGGCGTGGTTACTCCCTTTGGTTCTGTTGGCAGTGGCAGGCGTGGTGGATGACAACTGGAGGGTGAAAGGAGGGATGGAGAGGTCTGACAAATGCGTTCCAGGGGCATCTGCTCCCCCTTTGGGAGAAGGTTTATCTCGTGCCAGCTTGTTTCTCTGGGCTAGACCTGCTCTTTTCTCCTCCAGGAATTCCCTGCTTCAGTCTTCAGCCTCTGGGCAAACTAGACTGGTCCTTCTTCCATTACCCACTCATTCAGTCTTTCAACAAATTGATTAAGCACCTAATCATTGCTGTGGTGTTAGAAAGCTAACATTATGCGGACCTTCTATGCCCTTTCTCACGAGGAGGAGTGGAGTGGTTAAGAGCAGGGAGTCTGAAGCCCAATTGCTTGGGGTCGAATCCTGGCTAGCTGAATGACCTTGGCCGAGTTCCTAAACCTCGGCAGGTCCTGGGTAATAACATCCCACCAGCTTCTTGTGAGGAGTGAATGAGGTATGGCATCCTCAGAGCTCAGCCAGTACCTGGGAGGACAAAGCAAGCTGGTAGATGGTCGTTGTTGGAATCCTTGTCATTGTCACTGGTGTTTAGGAACCCACAAACATGGCGGCCCTCCCCTGGAGCTGTTCTCCTTTCTTGGGCATTTTCATGCCTTTTCTCCATCCTGAGCTCTCCTTGGCCAACCTCAGTGATTCACCAAGTGAACATTCAACGCCTGCCACGAGCTCTGCACCTGTGCTCAGTGCTGTGGGTGACAAAAGACTGGGTGTCACCGCGTCTCCAAGGGGGTCTGCTTTTTGAGGGGAGCTATATGCTGACACACACAAGGCCAGGCAGGACTCAGCATATGCTGATTTGTGTGCTAACCAGTGTTGGGGAGCTAGGGGGCGTCGGCGTGTTAGGAAGTGGGTGAAAAAGAGCTGGCTCCCCCTGATTGGCCATAGAACCCTGGATACATCATTGTCGCTCTTGGACCTCACTTCCCCCATCTGTAAAACCAGAGGGTTGGTCAACCGTTTTCAAACTTTTTAGACCAGGAGCCACAGTAAGAAGTGTCCACAATTTTACGTCGTGACCCTCAGGACTACATATATAACTGAATAACAAAATTTTATAGAACAGCAATTACTCTTTCTACGTGAAATTCTCTGTTTCTCTATCTTTAAAAAATGTCAGTCATAACCCTTTATGTTGACTTCCTGACCCCTTCGTGGTTCAGTTTGAAAAACACTGGCGTAGATGATCCCCCAGGGGCCTTTCAGCCTGTACTTTCTATAATTTTAGATCTACATGGGCTGTATGGATTTCAGAGAAGAAGAAATAATTAATTTCCCAGGGTGATGACTGGCTAGAGCCCAGCTAGATCAATTTAAAAGAAATTATACGTATGGTTGGCTCCCTATACCAGCTTTCTGGAATTCAAGCGCGTGGTCTAAAGGAAGAGAATAAGCTAATTGTGGCAATTCGTTTGCTGGCGTGGGGTGAGGCTGTGAAGAGTCACCGTGTGCACTGCTCGTCTGGACTGGGTTTTCATTTGTGGAAAGAGAAGAAGGAATCCTGTTATCCAAGTTTGCTCTTGCTCTCTAGAGTATGAGAATTCTGGAAGGAATCTACTATCTTCGGGGGGCGGGGGGGAAGCCAGCTTGTTTTAATCCCTAAATGGATACAGTCTTGTGAATTAGGGGACTTGAGAGAAACGACTTCCCTGCCTGTGTAAATGTTTGTTTTTCCCCTAATGTGTTTGTCCATTTGCTTGACTGCCCAGGAGATAGTCATCTAGAAACACAAGCTTCAGGAGAAACTTAAAAAGCAACTAGAACAAACAAAACCCAGCACCCAACCCCCCAGACCTGCGACCTTCCATGCCAACATCCTCAGTTTGTAGAGAAAACTCACATCCCAGTGGGCCCTTTGAGAGTATGCTCTGTACTGGGGCTTACGAAATGCCTGGGGCTTACGAACACCCAGGCATTTCAGTGGCACACCTCCATGTTGCCCTGAATCAAATCAATTAGAAGATGTCTTTCTCTTTCTCTCTCTTACGTGTGGCTTTCTCTGGATTTTTGCATCCTAAGGAAACGTGTGGAACTTCCAGTGACTTCTTTCTGAGATCAAATGCGCTTTTTAACCTCTTGAGCCTTTCAAAGTGCTTCCCTCAGTCTGGACTGAAGCCTGATCAACACCTGCAGAGACGGGCCCTTTGGGAAAGCATCAGCCAGCAGCCTTATGGGTGCAGATTTTGGCCGGAAGAAGTCAAGGCTGCTTTTCTGTCCTTCTTGTCTGCTGTCTGGCTTAGATTTTGGTTAGGAACACTGGGTTCTGAGTTAGTGGGTTGGGCAAGTTTCTGAACCTCCCATGTCTCTATAAAGTGCGGTTAATAATAGTATCACATTTATAGGATTACATTATATAATGCATATCAGAGTGTTTAGAACCATGTGGTAAGTTCCTCAATGAAGAGCAACCACTAATTTTATATACACAGTATCCCAGAAAGAAGGTGGAAAATTCTAAGATGGAGATGGACCGAAAGAGCTAAAGGAGGTACCACTCGCCTAAGGCCATATTGCAAGGCCAGGAAGTTGGAACCAAGACGGTGTCCGGCTCCTCTGATCCAGCCCATCCATCTAACTGGGGCATGGGAGGGAGGCGGCACGTAGTCCT
>NW_006778881.1:400011-402735 GCF_000442215.2 Lipotes vexillifer | reverse complement strand
CCTGCTCTGCTGAAAAGGGGCCTAGAGTGGGGTCTTTGGGTAATGAGGACAGAGACACCAGCCCTGCAGGGTTGCTAAAAGGATGAGCAAACCAGTGGATAAAGCATTTGATTGGAACTTGGCACATAGTAGGGGCTGGATAAACAGTGCCTATAATAATAGCCTTCTCTTCCCACAGCTGGGCCCCTTCCTCAGAGCTTTCTGAATTCAGAGCCTTCCTCAAGGTAAGGAAATGGCAGTTTGCTTGAATACAATGGTCTTTTTAAGGCAGCTCAGATGTTTATCTTATTCCAATATTTACCCTATTGAATAGGATTTGGGGGTGGCTTATTTTTTATTGCTCTGGGGAGTGAGGTTTCATGGTGTTAAGTTGAATATCAACTTTTAAGTGAAAAATGGATAAAAGAGAAAAACCCTCTTCTGACCCAGGGGAGAAAAAGGCTCTGGTAAAATCTGGCCTGGATTCTTCTCCACATACCACCTTGGGGACCAAGAGCCCAGGAGAATAGCTGAAAGGGGTTCGGATTGCTTCAAACAGGTACAGAGGTTTAGAAGGAATCCTGTCCAGGCCTGCGGCCAGGAGCATCTGGGAAGTTCTAGCATCTGATTGCCTATCAGCGATGGTGCCTTGTCCTGAGCCCAGAGCAGCTGCAGACTGAGCCAGAGGTCTCACCCTCCACTGCCAGGTGGCCCTAGGTCTGGCTAGCCTTCCTGTATTATTTAGCCTATGTTAAATCCTACATCATTATTTTTTTCCATTTTGGCTGAAATAAACCCCCAGGAAATAGGACTTATGATAACAGCTTCTTCAGAGAAGCTGGACAATGACCAAATTAGCCTACATTGTGGGTGTAGTATATGTTCAGCTGTCAATACTTCCCCTTGGAACAGAAGACTTTACAGTATCCTTCAGAACCGCCGCCAAAAGTTTTCCCTTCAGGTAAGACTCAAGACGATAGGTGTGTACTCAGAATATCCAAAAGTTTCGAGCATTTCTTCTTTGCCTGCAATGTCAAGCACTGGATATATTTTTGCTCAGTTAATCCTCTCTCTCAATAACTCTATAAAATAGGGTTTTACAGATGAAGTGACTGAGGCATAGCAACGTTAGGTCACTTCAGGATTAAATAGCTAGTGAGTGACAAAGCCAGGGTTTGAAAGTGTGTCTGCATAACTCTCAGAACAATAGTCCTCTTGGGGCAGTTCTTGGAAACTAAGCATCTGTGGGTATGTAGAGGTGGTGGGTTTTATTTCCCTCAGTAAGCTTCCATCGGGTTAGAGGGACGGGACTGGCCAGATGAGGTGAGAAGAGAAAAGTATTGCTTGTAGGATTAGGATTTAGATCCCAGCACGTGTTGTCTATATGGTACAAACTAAAATCCTTTCGATTTCCAAGATGCTGGGAGGTGGGGAGGATACTTGGCCACTTCCACCCGACCTGAGCAATTTCACTTGTCCTCTTTAGTGGATGAGGGAACCATGCACAAAGGGTCATCACAAGAAAAAGAGTTCTCATCACAAGGAAAAAAAAAAATTTTTTTCTATTTCTTTAATTTTGTATCTAAATGAGATGATGGCTGTTCCCTAAACTTATTGTAGTCATCATTTCATGATGTAAGTCAAATATTACGCTGCGCACCTTAAACTTTATATCTCAATAAAAATGGAAGGAAAATAAACCAATAAGGAAAAGACACGTCCAATAGAAAAATGGGCAAATGATAGGAACAGAAGAAAAAAAGGCTCTTGCCTTCGATTCAGAATCTAGCAAGGGAGAAATACTGATTCTCAAGTGAGAGGTGCTATAAGCAGGAACAGGTGCAGAGGAATCACATCAACTGTGTGTTAGTTTCTGCAGTTAGCAAAAACCAACTGAGTAAAAATTACCCTTGCTAGATCCCTTAAATCCCCTATGTATAGTATAATGATTTTGTGTATACAAACCTTTACCTTTTGGTGTTTAAGAAGCACTGGGACAGATCAGAGACCTGTAAATTCAACTGATTCTTTCCTTAAAGGTAATGGAGGGATCTAGGCCCATCTGGGGCCTGTTGGGTTGGAGGTGCCCCAAGACCTCTGGTTGGAGCTGTCCAGCACAGAACTGTGAACACAGACACAAGCTTAGCTCAGAGCTGGGGAGAGAGAGGCTGGACATGCAGTAAGAATCAGCGCTCCCGTGTGTAGAAGGGCCTAGTCAGGGAGTGAGGAGACATGGCATCTTTTGCTCAGTCCTGTGGTGAGGGCTTCCTGTGAACTTGTCTCTAAGGTGCGAATGACCTCATCAACATCCTTCCGCCTCTGAGAATAGAGCTGCTGGGTGTCCTGGGTGTCTGGCCCAAAGCAGGAGGCTCTGAAAGGGCAGAGAGATGACCAGGGAAGATACTACTTGACCGCTTTTCACTGAGGTGACCATATGTCTACCCAGGGATTGGAGACCTTGGCGGGCTGGAGTTAGGAGTGAGGGTAAGGAGAAGGGAGACGCACCAGGGCTGCCCCGGCTGCCTGTGCAATGTGGCCTTCTTCAGGCTCCCAGGAACTGAAGTGGTGGACTCTCAAACTTTACTGGCTATAAAAATCATCTGGAGAGTTTATTAAACTTCATAATCATGGACCTTATCCTCGAAGACTTTGAATCTGCATTAGTTTAGCTTAAGGTGCTGGAACCTGTATTTTTTTTTTTTTTTTTTTTTTTTTTTTTTTTTTTTTTTTGTGTGGGCCCTCTCT
>NW_006778881.1:392588-399982 GCF_000442215.2 Lipotes vexillifer | reverse complement strand
TGCGTTACGCGGGCCTCTCACTGTTGTGACCTCTCCCGTTGTGGAGCACAGGCTCCGGACGCGCAGGCTCAGCGGCCATGGCTCACGGGCCCAGCCGCTCCGTGGCATGTGGGATCTTCCCAGACCGGGGCACGAACCCGTATCCCCTGCATCGGCAGGCGGACTCTCAACCACTGCGCCACCAGGGAAGCCCTGGAACCTGTATTTTAATCAAAACTCTCCAAGTGCTACTAATGCAGGATTCAAAGTGGCTTAAAGGTACACGGAGTATAGACATATATTTTAAAATATAAGGAAGACAAAGGTAAGACAATCCTTTGAGAAACATTGACAGTCCAAAGGATGGAAACTACCTGTGTGGATGTTTAGTAATGGGTGTGGCTTTGTTGAAAGTCGATCTGGCATTTGCCTTCACCCTGCACTGAGAAACCTTAACAGAAATTGTGCAAGAGACTCATTGTCATATTTGCTGGAGGGCTACTGGGGAGGACCCAGCTCACCACATCACAGGGCTTGCCCTCTGGGGATCCATGGAGCAGTGTTCTTGTGTCCCAGTGCTGGGAGACCTGTGCTTCTCCTCACTAACTGGTTTGCTCTTGTCTGATGGAATATGAGAATCTCCTAACTGATCGATTGGGTTTCCTGGTGTTTTTCTCTGGGAATCATGGCTGAATTGGTGGCTCAGCCCAGCAGCTATGGTTTGCACTGTGTAACGATCACTACCCCCAACTCTCACGCTTAGTGTTAACCTCTTACCTTTTGTTTTCCCTTCATGCTTTGGTACTATTTAAAAAAAAATTTCTTTTTTGAGGTAAAATTCACGTAACATAAAATTCACCATTTTAACCATTTTAAAGCATACCACTCAGTGACTTTTAGTACATCCACAATGTTATGCAACCATCACCACTATCTAATTCCGGAGTATTTTTGTCACCCTAAAAAGAAAACCCCTTAGCCATTAAGCAGTCGCTTCCCAAGTCTCCTCCCCACAGGCCTTGGTGGCTGCTGATCTGCTTACCCTCTCTGCGGATTTGCCTATTCTGGACATTTCCTATAAGTGGGATCATATGACACGTGGCCATTTATGCATGCGTTCCTTCACTTAGCAAAATGATTTCAAGGTTCATCCATGTGTTGGTATATATCCATAATTCATTTCTTTTTATGGCTGAATAATATTCCATTTTAATAGATATACCAAATTTTGTTTATCCATTCATCAGTTGGGTTGTTCCATGACTCTTTAAAAGTTTACTTTTTGTATTGTAATGGCTTTTAGCCACCTCAAATTCTTTTTGTAATAAGGCAGAACATAGATAGACATTTGAAATTCATCTATACATCTACACATGTGTAGCATCATATGTGATTCTGTACAATGATCAATAAAAATAAAATATTGTCTTCATTTCTAAGCTCAGTTAATAAACTGCGGTTTCTAATTATTCAGAAAAGTATTACTCTATCATATGGACCCAGTTCTGAGCCTCTCCTGCGTCTCCACATCTCACTCAGAGGTCAAGGCAGTTTGTGGATGGGATTCACTTGTCCTGGTGATAACTGCCACCTGAGCCACTACTGCTCACCAGCAAGGACACCTCTTCCTCCTCAGAGGCAGGAGCAAGAAAAGGGAGCTGGATTGGACAGCTCTTCCCAAGGCCATTTTGCTTTTTACAATGATGGATGGGTTTCAATTAAAATGAGGTCTGGGCTCTTAAGATGACTGCATAGTGTGTGGAGGAGGGTAAGTCACCTGTGTGCATGTGAAGTGCCCATGGCTGTTTGGTAGAACTTGGGCTCCTGTTTCTGTTTTCTTCTGGGAGTGGGTTTAAGAGTGGGCAGCAGAGGCATCGTTGGAAATGAATGTGCTCCGTGCAGGGTCCAAGATCACCTCCCTGTCTCTGCCCTCCGCCTTGTCCAGATTCACAGAACAAAACCATGTGAAAACAACAGAGGAAGAAGTGGCCAAACTTCAGCTGGTTATGTTCTTGGAGACCCCAATTCAGCACAGTGCCCTGAACCAGACCTTGATGCTGGGAAATGGGAACAGGATCAGGCAAGGATGGGCAGTGGTTGTCTTTAGGGCCATGCCCAGTTCAGCCATACTCTGCCTGGTCAGTAGTTGCAGTGGGCAGCTGAGGAGGCTGGGAGAGATTCTGCTTGGCTGTCTTGAATGCTGCTGATGGCTGGAATGCCAAGAGAGAGTCAGGGTGCCAGGCTGGGCTCTGAAACCAACCAACCAACCAACCAACTTCGGTGTCTGAAATCAATTCAAGACATTCAAGGGTGGGCCAATTCCCTGTGGCTTTTCTTTGTGGGGGTGGGGAGTGAGTTTATCTTGGGGGGACAAATCCCTAACCTTTGAACTCTTAACAGAAAGGGTAACTGTGCAGTCCTGTGATGAGATCACTCAGAGCCACTTTGTAGATGTAGAGTTCCAGGTTGACTGAACTGAGCAACTGACTCGTGAGCGAGTTTCACGTTCTGATTATCTCTGGGACTGTCCTGCCTGGTCACAGGCACCTCCCCGCCTCAGCCCCACCCTCCAACTTTGTGAACAAAGTGGTGGTGGAAGAAGAGGGGCCGCTGACGCTGGGCAGGTTGAGTTGGCTAGGTTTGGTCTCTGACCAAACGGGAGGTGACAGAACTTAGATTCTTTAGAGGTTTGAGCTATAACATGGATGTTTCAGATCTGGGTTGCAGATCTCATGAGAAGAGGCCAGTTGAGTTAAAAACCATTAGAAACAGCCACGTTCAAGTGCCAGAGGGCTCAAGAGTAAATGCCAAGTGTAAAGGGCCAGAAGCAGGCCTGAGGGCTGAAGTTCAGGGTCACAGAGCCAAGACTTGGAACATTAGCAATAAGGTAGGGAACTGAGTAAGCATGTGTGCGTGCACGCACACATGGGCACGGGCGCACGCACACATAGGGTATTTGTGTGTGAGCACATGTGTAGGCTGAATATGGTGTATATACGTGCATATAGGGTTTGTGTGTGCAGAGTCTTCTGGATGTGTTTCCCCTGTTGAGACAGTATGTAGACATGAATGTGAGTGGTGGGCCCCTAAGCACCTGTGTAGACTTCGCTGTGTGAATTCACAGGCTGGCAGGTGTGCGACGATGACTGGGTTGTGGTTGGGCTGCTTGTGAACTTGTGCCTCACGTAAAGTTGAGGCTGGGCTGGGCTCAGTACCTTGCCTTCTGAAGGTTGCTGTTCTTAAAAGGCCGCTGGGAGTAGAGAATCTGGGGCTGCATTTATAACTTTCTAGGGTTACATTTACTAAAAATAACGGAGCAGGGGAATCTACTGAGGGAGGTAAGCAGAATTACTGGAACCTTAATAATAAATGTGTGTCTGCCTCAAACCTCTGACTACCATTTTCTAGTTCTAGCTTCTGTGTTCAGATGCCTTCAATGGGCTATAAATTCAAAGGCCACTCATAGATTTAAACTGCATCTTCAGGGAGTTCCCTGGTGGTCCAGTGGTTAAGACTCCACGCTTCCAATGCAGGGGGCACAGGTTCGATCCCTGGTGGGGGAACCAAGGTCCCGAATGCCGTGCAGTGTGGCCAAAAATAAATAAATAAATAGCGTCTTCAACTCTTGGTACCTCTGGTGGAAGGCACTTAGTGGCGGGGGGAGGGGAAGGTGGAAGGCACTGAGTGGCAGGGGAAGAGGGGAATCAGAGTCACCCTTGGGAGACAGGAGGCCCATGGAGCTGCAGATGAACTCAGGTGGGAGTTAGGGTGCTGAGTTCTGGATTGGGCTCAACCAGGGTATTGCCGGGAATGGATTCTCCAAGCCCCCTTCAAGTGTGGCAGTGTCGGAATTGCAGGCCAGTGGCAGCCCGTAGTTTCAGGCCAGAGGGAGGATTTCAGGCCTCCCTTTAAAGTGGCACTTGAGCTCCTTTTTCTACCACTTTGACAAGTGTAGCAATGCAGGTTTCTGGAAAAATGATCAACTGTTCATAGTGGACAAGGCCCTTTATTTTCCAGACCAGTCAATACCCGATCACAAAATCAATAATTTTCCCTAAAGGTGTGTGTTTTCTGGTGTTTCAGCCTGGGTTAAAAGACATAATAAAATCCACTGGCACCTTCCATAGGCTGAATAGCTGCTGAACTACATATAGCGGGCTGTATACTCTGGGTTACTTTTTACTCAACCCTCACAGCACCCTGTGAGGGAGGCAGGCACTATCATCCCCCTTTTACAGGTGAGAAGCAGAGGCTCTGAGCGGTTAAGCCGTGGAAGTGGGCGTGCTTCACCCCTCTGCTAGTTTCTCTTCTCCTAGATTCCCAGGGTCTTGGTTAAAGAGCATCCCTTTCTTATTTAAAAATACGCTGATAGGAAATGCACAGAGTTTTGAGGCAAATTCCCAACAGATTCCACGTAATGACAAGTCCAGTCCCTCTAAACAGCAGGATAAACCGTAGGCAAGAAGCTGTTCTGCCAGCCAAACCCGGAGCCGGCTTCCTGCATGTGCAGCTTCCTGGCAGCGGAGGGGCAGAACCTTGGGTGGGGGCCATGTGGGGTGCCTCCAGTGGGACCTTTGGTTTCTGGTCACATTAACACAGCTTTCTCAGGATCCAGTGATGGTTGGGAGGATTGCATCCCTCCAACAAAGACCTTTCACGCATTTATTAATGAACTATTAAGCATGATGTTTAGAGACGTTTTCCTGTTAAAGAATGATCCCCAAGTTCTTGGAGAAGAATCAGCACCCCTCCTAACCCCCTTTCAAAATCTTCCTCCCCACCAGTGTAGCTGCAGTGTTCTGTGCTCGGAGACTGACGGAGGTGTCCTGTTTAGGCTGCCACTCTTTTGTTTTTCCCTCCACACAAGTTAATTTTCCCAGGGTCATGTGGCGGCGGTTCGCTATGGACACAGCATTTTCCTGCAAGGTATTTTCTGAAACCACCAACAGCCTTTTGGTTTTCAGGCTCCTTATTTAAAAAAAATTTGCATTAAGAGCTCTTTGGGCCCCCTCATTTCCATACATGTTTGAAAGGGCAGGAGCTTGAGGAAGGCGCTGAGAAAAACGTGAATGAGCTGGCTGGCGGTGCCTGCTCTGCGGAGATGCCCACGGCTTGTAAAAAGTAGCAATTTAACTTCCAGGTTCCTTGAAATGTTCGTGTGCAGTTATGGAGTCCGGGAAAAGAACAAATCCTCTTCCTTTTTTCTTACCTTTGCTGCTCTGATGGTTATTCGCTTTTGGTTGTCCAGAAGAAAATTAAGTTTTCTGTGGAATGGTTTTTCCCCTGAGGGGGGGAAATGGGACATTAACTAAGACCCCCAGTAGGGAATGGAGTGGAATGTGTTCTAAGGAGCCAAAAATGCTTTGCAATGAGCACCGGATGGGATTTGGTGCAGCACCCTACAGGCAAGATTTCGTTGAGTTTATGATTCTGAAAAAGATGGGTCAAAATACAATTTATTTTTAGGGATCAAGATTTTTAATGCAACACACACAAAAAAACCTATATTTATTCTATCACTAACTTTTATCTAGGAATTATTTTGTTTTTGTTTTTTGTGCTTTTTTGTGCAGTACGCAGGCCTGTCACTGTTGTGGCCTCTCCCGTTGCGGAGCACAGGCTCCGGACGCGCAGGCTCAGCAGCCATGGTTCACAGGCCCAGCCGCTCTGTGGCATGTGGGATCTTCCCGGACTGGGGCACGAACCCGTGTCCCCTGCATCGGCAGGCGGACTCTCAACCACTGCGCCTCCAGGGAAGACCCTGTATTTTGTATTTTTTTTAATTGTGGTGAAGTATACATAACATCAAATGTAGCATCTTAATCATTTTAAGTGTCCAGTTCAGTGGCATGAGTAAGTACATTCATACTGTTGTGCAACCATCAGCACCATTGACTTCCAGAACTCTTTCCACTTTGCAAAACTGAAACTTTGAAAATACAATTATTTTTAACCAATGATGTTTTATATTTGGAAATTAGGTTGGATCTCTGACGTTTGCTGAGATCTGTTGAGACAAGAATGTGAGTGTTTTGTGTTTCATACAGTAGACTCTAGGGTACTTACCAAGCCATAAGTATAACTCATTCCAAGTTTTAAAATGAAAAAAACAAAAAAAAAAAAAGAAAAGAGAAAAGGAGGCAAGGAATTATGCAGCCTTATGTTTAAAAGGAATATGAAAAATAAGATGAAAATGTAAATTTGAGTGGCATGAGGATTTATTTAGGCTTGTTGAACCTGACTTAAACTGGGGTCCATGTTTAGAATTGAATTAGAAAATTCAATTAGAATTCCAATTGAAAATTGCCGTGTCCTTTAATTACGAATACAGGGGACAAACCACAGCAACGTTAGCAGACCTATGACTGTCACCAGTAGAAATCACAGCCATTTTCATAGCACACTGCCATTACTTCGGATATCTCAAAAAATGATTTACTTCACTATTTCAAAATTATGGCAGTTACTAGGCCAGCCCGTAGATTTTTTTTTTTTTTTTTTTGTGGTACGTGGGCCTCTCACTGTTGTGGTCTCTCCCGTTGTGGAGCACAGGCTCCAGACGCGCAGGCTCAGCAGCCAGGGCTCACGGGCCCAGCCGCTCCGCAGCATGTGGGATCCTCCCGGACCGGGGCACGAACCCGTGTCCCCTGCGTCGGCAGGCGGACCCCCAACCACTGCGCCACCAGGGAAGCCCCAGCCCGTAGATTTTAAGTGCTTCAATATATAGTAATGTCATCACTACATATTACTGTACAAAAACCATATTTTTACAATATTTCAGTGCAGTTGATTTCCTTTTCATCCTGAGTATTTTACATCAAGCATTGAAAAACATTATTCTAAGAAGAGGTTCAGAGACTCCTCCAGCCTGCCCCAGGGTTCACGGCCCAAGAAAGAGAAGAACCTGGGGCTTCATCCCTTCTCTGACGTCAGCGAGACTGGAAGGACAGTGGGGGTGGAGGCACACACGGGGGCGGGGAGCAAGGGAACACCCTCCCCACCTCCATCCTCGGTGCACACACTGCCGCTCACGTCAAGTGGTTTGGGGCAACTGACCCTCCCTGGGGCTCTGTATTCCGGTTTCAAAAATAGCGATGACGATAGCAAAAACCTCGTTGTTTCTAGGAGGTCCAACGGCATCTGAGCATGTCAAGTGCTCACAATGACTTCTGACTTTCCTTTCTTGCTAAGCTAGGCTGAGGGTAGTGGAAATTTACAGTAGCTCCCACTGTATGTTTAATCAAAAACAAAATTACCGGGCTTCCCTGGTGGCGCAGTGGCTGAGAGCCCGCCTGCCGATGCAGGGGACACGGGTTCGTGCCCCGGTCCGGGAAGATCCCACATGCCGCGGAGCGGCTGGGGCCGTGAGCCATGGCCGCTGAGCCTGCGCGTCCGGAGCCTGTGCTCTGCAACGG
>NW_006778881.1:371914-391330 GCF_000442215.2 Lipotes vexillifer | reverse complement strand
CTTCCCGGACTGGGGCACGAACCCGTGTCCCCTGCATCGGCAGGCGGACTCTCAACCACTGTGCCACCAGGGAAGCCCCCCTTTTTTTTTTTAAATAAATGAATTTATTTACCTATTTATTTTTCACAGCCTTGGGTCTTCATTGCTGCGCGCGGGCTTTCCCTAGTTGCAGTGAGCGGGGGGCTACTCATTGTGGTGGCTTTTTGCGAAGCACGGGCTCGAGGCACATGGGATTCAGTAGTTGCGGCACACAGGCTTACTTGCTCCGCGGCACGTGGGGATCTTCGCGGACCAGGGATCGAAACCATGTCCCCTGCAATGGCAGGAGGATTCTCAGCCACTGTGTCACCAGGGAAGCCTGGAGTAACTCTTTTTAATTGCTGTGTTAACCAAACTAAGAACTCTGTTTTGACTTAGAAACCAGCATTTTGGCATGTTGGATTTGGATGTCTGTGTTGCCTGATAGTTTTAGGAGATGATCAAATTTGAAATGTTATTGTTTTTTAAAAGGCATGATGTACATGCTGTAGTATGCCCTCCTTATTTCTCCTTTTTCCTCCCCTTAAATTGCCTTTTCCATGCCGTTTAATAGCCTCCTACGCATCTTTTAAAATGTCTACCCAGTATTCTGTATATGGATGTACTATATTTATTTAAGCCGTCCCTTATGGTTGGACACTTCTGCATCATGTGTTTTCCATTATTCTCAATAATACTTTTTATCCACTGAACTCTGGGTTTTATAGCTAGCAGCCTTTTTTGGGAACAGTTCAGAGAGAAGCTGACTCAATTTTAGAAGTTCCCAGCTGACTGACTCCAAGATGGATTCTTGTGCCTGCCCTTTTCGCTTCTTTCGCCTCTGACTTTCCCCTCTCTTCCTTTCACAGATATATAACAGAGGGAAGCACAGGGCTCTCCATCTTCCCCAGCTCACTCTGTCTTGCTCTTCATCTCGGGAGCCCACAGGGCCTAAGGCTGACATAATTCTAACTATACCATGCTGCCTCCTCTCCTTGTTTGTCTAAAATAATTAGGGGCACAGTTAAAGAGGAAGATAGTACTGAGAGGACTAGGCGAGAAATGACAGTCACCTGCTTGAGTCCTGACAACCTCCAATCACCTATCATTCCTCAGAGGTAACCAGTTACACTTTTCTCCTTCTTCAGATGTTTATCTCCTTATTTTTACATAACGTAGCAATTTTTTCCCATGTTATGTTTTCTCTATTGTTTTCCTACTATAGATTTAGACAGTATTCCAATATCTTAGCATCTCCAGTTCCCCTCCTTACATTCTATTGATGTTATACAAGTTTTAATTAGATCAGTATTGGTATTTACCTCACTATGGCTATATAGACATTGTTCACAGCCGAGCCAAATAGTGTCCTCGAGTTATAATTCCTTTTCTGTGAACCATTTTATTTTTCCTGTAGTTAATATTTGACTTTTTGCTTTTGTGTTTTCGTTTGCACCTGTTACTAATATATCCCTAAAGTCTTCGCCAGATTTTAAAAATACCTCTCAAGGTGGTCAAAATTATCAGACAATTTATCAGTCTTCCTAGCCCTTTTTGGGGGAGACATTTTTCTTAGAACCCTCTATTTACTTTCTCCTCAGCTGTTCTGGGATTTCTCTTCATCATTGTCTTTGGAATTTACTGAGCTTTTCTTCTAAGTGGGATTCCGATTTCCAGGCTCCCTTGTCTTTCTCTTTCCTGGTTTATTGCAGTGACGTGCTGGTAAATGTTTCTGACCGCCTGGGGCTGGAGGACGGTTGAGGAGGGAAGGAAGCGGTGGTTTGTAGTGTCACTGATTTCTGTAGTATCAGTATTCCCTCCAGGGCTGATTTTAAGTGACTAATATCATGCCACTAACCTTGATATATTAGTCGGGGTTCTTCAGAGTAACAGAAACAATAAGAGATCTGTCAGTCAGTCAAGCAAGAGATTTATTATGAGGCATTGGCTCCCGTGGTTACAGGTGCTGAGAATTCCCATGATCTGCTACCTGCAAGCTGGAGGACTGGGAAAGCTGTTGGGATAAGTCCACTGTCCGTCTGAAGGCCTGAGAACCAGGGGAGCTGGTGCTATACCTCCTAGTCTGAGGGCAGGAGAAGACCAGCACCCCAGCTCAGCCGGCAGCCAGGAAGCAAAAGGGCCAAATTCCTCCTTCCTCTGCCTTTTTGCTCTCAGGCCCTCTATGGATTGGGTGATGTCCACTCACACTGGGGAGGACAAGATACTTTACTGAGTCCAGCAAGTCAAATATTAATCTCATCTGGACACATCCAGTAATAATGTTTAATCTGGGCACCCCTTGGCCCCGTCACAGTGACACCTAGAATTAACTGTTGTGCTCAGAGTTGGGAAGAAATGCTCGTGTGGGCCGGTACGAGCCAGCTACAGCACACCACTGGGTCACCACCTTAATTCGGATGCGGCATCTCTTCTAATAGCTTCCTGAGAAAGGGTACATGGGAAGCAAAGTTTTCGAAAACTTTCATTTAAAAAAAATGGCTCTTTTACTCTCACACTTCACTGACATTGTCTTAAGATTGAAATCTAGGTAGGAAATGGTTTTTACCCAGAACTGAGGGGTGTTGTTTGTTTCCAGTGTTGCTGGAGAGAACTCCAGTGCTGTCCTGGGTCCAATCCTTTGTATGTATCTTATTTTTCTTCTTTGAACGCCTCTAGAATTTTCTCTTTATCCCCGATGATAGGAAATTTCACGATGGTGCATCCCGGACCCCCAATTGGTCTGTATCCTTAGCAGATCCTTTTCAATCAGCAAGCTCATGCCTTGCAGTTCTGGGAAACTTTCTTCTATTTCTTCGATTTCCTCTCTTCCATCTTCTACCTTTTCCTAGAACTCTTATTTGTTGGATATTAGATCTCTTGTTTTGATCCTCTAAGTTTTCTTTTCTTGTTTTGATTGCTGGGAGCTTTTTCTCAACTATATTCTGGGCTTTCTGTGTAACACTAGCCGTTCCTGTCAGGGTGATGGCATCTTGGATTTGGGGCTGTGTCCGATGTCTGTTTCTCTTCCGGAGTGCCTACCTGGCACTGTGCTTGACACAACGGAGGAGTAGAAACGGGAGAGCCTTTTCAACCAGGTAGATCTGGTTTTGAGTCACACACCATGGACACATTATTTAACTTCTCTGTTCTGACATTTTCTTGTTCAGAGCTGAGGGCATGTCACCCCATGGGGAGGGAGGCCACAAGCCTGAGGGGTGTTCTACCAGGTCTGGTGAAAGGTCTACCAGACCCTCCCCTTCTTCCACCCTCCCCTCAGCCTGCATTCTAAATAATGCATCTTATCTTAAAACTGTAAAATCTCATGAGAGGTTACCTTACATTTTATAGTACCCAGGGTCAGGTTAAATAATTCCATCTGAATACAAGGAACATTTTGATACTTAAATAGAAGGAGTGCTTTTCAGTGATGAAATGAAATTGTCTTCTTCCAGCTGCCTTCCACATCTGACCTCCCTTGATCAAATTAATGACAATCATCATGGCTAAGATTTGTTGAGCATTTACCATGTGCCAGGCAATTGTTCTAAGACTTAACCTGTATTTATTTATTTCTTACATCAACCCATTGAGGTGGGCTGTATTGTTATTTCCGTTTACAGTTGAGGAAACAGAGGCTCAGATAGGCCTAGGGTTACACAGCTAGTAAATGTAATGTTGGGACTTAAACCCTGAAATTAACTGTGGATCGTATGCTACGATGAAATCTTCATGGGGAGCCTTCCATTCATGGATCCATTGCTTGAGGGAAGCCAGGGGCCCAGGGAGTCTTTGTAATGGGGAAGCTGACTATCCCAGGACCCAGCTCTGATGTTGGGAAAGAACGACAAACAGGCTTAGCAAATGTCCCAACCCGCGAGGGAGGAGGCTCCTTGGGGCCAAACACCCTGCACAACTATCCCCAAGAGCAGCTTCAACAGGCCCAGCCAGCAGTGGGGCCTCTCCTGTGCGAGCGACCTCAACCACTAACATACAGTTTTGCCTCAGCTGCCAGGCCCAGCTACCGGCAGGCCTTGTTTAAACCGGTGGCTCATAACAGCTGGGGCTGGCTCAGCGGAGCGTGCTGGCAGCCAAGCGAGGATGCTCCGAGTGCAGGGGCCTGTCTCTGAATGTGCAATCATGCAAATCCGAGGACCGGATTGACGTGAACTGAAAGGCTGCTGTTCGGTCCAATAAACTCAACCGTCTATTGCCAGAGCAGCCCGGACTGGCAGTCCTCGACTCATCAGTTCAAGTGAGCAGTTCTGGTGATGGAGGAAAGAAGTGTGGGGTGAATCGCAATCAGAGCTCACTCCCTTTAGGCAGACAACATCTGGGAAAGGCTCGGACACCTTTCTGGGGAGTAACTCTCATTGGAATTGGCCGGGAGACAGGAGGTGTTGCCAGAGGAGGTGAGGAAGCCACATCCTCTGCTCAGAGGAGCTTGGCGATCACCTGCTCCTCCCTCTTGTTTTTACAGAGGAGTTAAGTGAAAGCCAGAGGGGGTAAGGGACTTGCCCACGGGCACACAGCTCACCAGTGGGCTGGGCCTGCTGATTCTGAGTCCTGGTTTCCTGTTAGTCATTCCACCCATCATGCTGTCTCTTCCAGCTCACTGCTTTGAGCCCCAGGTCATAACGGAGCTTAACACCTACCAACGACTTTTCCCCGAAGCCACTTTGGGAGACTAGTGATAGCAAACTTGGTACAGGGCAAAGAACTGAAAGGGTTGTTGGCAGCACAGAAAAGGGAAGCTGAGGGCAGGTTGTGGCACAAATGTCTGGCACTGTCTCGGCGACAGAGCGGCTGGCAGCCCACAAGACTTGTCACCCTCTCTCTGAGACACTCTGTTCTCATAGACTCTCAAGGAGCCTTCAGTTTTGACCTTGACTGTTAGGTTTGCTGGGTAAGTTAGGGCCCTCGGGTTGCCAGTAACAGAAAGCAACTGCAGCTAATAAAGAGAGAACCCTGAGCATCCTTTCTTCACCAGCAGAATAACATTCTCTTATTTGGTCCACCTGGCCGACCATGACTGCCCTTCAGCCCAGGAGCCATATTACACAGACCTTTGACCACTCCCACTGCCCCTCACTGTGTAGCCCTGCTCTGCCCTGGCCTCTAAAGTCCATGTAAAGGCTCTAGAGGGGAGTCTCATTAACCTTCTAATTTGCAGTAAGTGCCAGGATCATGTTATTCAAATGCCACAGAGGCCAGTGCAAGGGGAGCAAATAAGATGGTATGGGCTTCCCAGCTCTGAACCAGATTTAGGAAGTTACCTGCAATGCTGTCTTTAAGCTCACCTGTCAAGTTGGTCTATACACTTAAGCCACCACACCATCCCTCCAAGCCAAGCAAACCAGCGGAGAGGCTATTCTGGCACCAAATGGTGGTTACACAATTCTGATTTTTTTTCACCCCATCCGCACTTTGTGTATCACATCCCAGGAGAAATGGTAAATGTTTTGTTGGGCAGACACACCTAGGCAATTGGAGCTCTGTAAGAGTGACCACTTCGGATTTTAAAGTTCAAAGGCTAGAAAGAAGAATAGAGGATGAGCATGCATTTTCTATCTTGACCTGGGCAGCCCACAAACAGGTTACAATTCCAGTCTTAGGTGGAAACTGACTTGCAGTCTGAATTCCTGGAAGAGAGGATCTGATTGGCTCTCCGTGGATCAAGTGTCTGTTGCTGGCCGGTCATCAGAAGGGGTGGGGTCACCAGCACTGCTGCTGGAAGCCCACCCACGTGAATTGCTCGGCAGAACGTTTTCAAGAGAAAAGGGGGTTTCTGGTAAGCTGAGCAGACAGACACCCGAGAGATGTCTACTCCCACTGCCTAATATTCAGGTTAAATGGCTTATCTGGGGGCTTCCCTGGTGGCGCAGTGGTTGAGAGTCCGCCTGCCGATGCAGGGGAAACGGGTTTGTGCCCCGGTCCGGGAAGATCCCACACGCCGCGGAGCGGCTGGGCCCGTGAGCCATGGCCGCTGAGCCTGCGCGTCCGGAGCCTGTGCTCCACAAAGGGAGAGGCCACAGCAGTGAGAGGCCCGCGTACCGCAAAAAAAATAAATAAACAAACAAAAAAAATAAATGGCTTATCTGTCACCAGTTATTCTATTTGAGTTTGGGGACTGTTAGCCAGTTTTTTCAAAGCCAGACCACCCGGTATGAAACCAGGCCCTTGGGTGCATGGAATCCAGGCTCTTTGGAATAGTGAAGGGGAGCAGTGTCCTTGAAGCCATCTCCTTACAACTCAGCCTTGCAGGCTTTGGTCTAATCCCTTCTTACTTACAGATGAGGAAACTGAGGTTCAGAGAAGAGACATGCCCTGCTCAAGGTCAGCCCACCTCCAACAAGTACTTTGCAAAGTGGGGAGGCTGGAAGGACCACCTTGCTAAATCCTTCACCAGCCATCCGCGTGCTGTGGAAATGCTGACTGGCTAAATGCTGGAGCTCTGTGGCAAGATTTGTGGCCCTCAGAAGCCTTCCTGTAACAGTGCCTAAGGAGGTTTTAATGATCTGCCTATGGGGCACTGTGAACATTCATTTTAGAGGAGGCCAAGGGGCTCAGACTGTAATTCTGAAGCTAATTTCTCCCTGGACTCTCACGGCCTGGCAGTACGAGCAAGGAGAATGACTAGGATTGCACCGGCCCTTGATTCTTATTCTTTTGACCTTGTGCAGCTGAAAGAAGATGGGCTTGGTGTGACTTTTTACACCTGCTTCGAAATGTTGTTTCATAATGCCATCTGCAACAACATGGATGGACTTAGAGGGGATCAGACTAAGTGAAGTAAGTTGGACAGAGAAAGACAAATACCATATGATATCACTTATATGTGGAATCTAAAATATGACACAAATGAACTTATTTACGAAAAAGAGACAGTTTCACAGACATAGAACACAAACTTATGGTTACCAAAGGGAAAGGTGGGTGGGGGAGGGATAAATTAGGAGTTTGGGATTAACAGATACAAACTATTATATATAAAATTGATAAACAACAAGGTCCTACTGTATACCACAGGGAACTATATTCAATATTCTATAATAAACCATAATGGAAAAGAATATGAAAAATGATATGTATATATATTGTATAACTGAATCACCTCGCTGTACACCAGAAACGAACACGACATTGTAAATCAACTATACTTCAATAAAAAAAGCCATAAAAGTCGAAAAAATGTTGTTTCAGGGGGCACTGAAGGAGGGGATGAGAGAGCCTGCCATCGGCCAGGGCCTCTGCCGGCAAAATATCTTCCTGTAGTTCTCATGCTCTTAACCCTGAGATCAGACTACTGCTGGGAACTAGTGGAGCATAGGATTAAGCTGGGGGTGGAGGTGGGTATGGGCTGATGTGAAGAGGGGGCATTGTCACAGCTTCTTTGAGCCCACTGTATCCCAGGTGACAGGGAAGCTGAAGGATGAGGGAGGAGAGGATGAAAGGTAAGCCAGGGAAAATAAGTGAAGGAAGTAAGTATTCAAATAAAAAGTGAAATTCGTGGGAAGCATACCCAATGTTTTGTCCATGCCCAACTGGATTAGGAACACATAATGAAAGCGAATAGATTTAATGGGGTGGGGATGATTAACGGTGTCTTGCGATATGTCAGGAAATGACTTTGTTCAGGAGGAGTGTCACAAGAGGAAATTGAACTTAATTCTTATCTCCTTATGATGTTTTAGTTGCTTAACTTCACAGTACACACCTGTAAAACCAGAAGACAAAGAGGCTTGAGGTTTAATGTGTTGTTTGCAAAGTAACTTGAGAAACGAATATCTTGAGTGTGTGCTTCAGCTTTATCAAGGACTAGGGTTTCGTTTCTAGCCAATGATTGTAATAAGTGGATGTCCCCAGTGCTACTGGTGACTGGTTAAAAGTCACCTGCCCGTGAAATGAAAGTGGTTTCTTTCCATCTACTCAGTCCAGCCATTTGCTGGCTTTCCAGGGCCGAGGTGAAGTTTCATCCCCCACCCCCCCCATAAACTTTACAATATATCTTCCTTCCCTGGAGTCCTTATTCATTTGCATTACTCATCTTTGTATTGCATCATGTATGGTTTGGTATAGCGAGTGCACTCTAGTGGGATTTGAATCTTTCAGACTGTTCTAATATGGGGACTTACGGCAGAGAATGATACTTATGGCTTCCTTACTTTTAAGAAGACAGTCCCACCCTCTGGTAGAAAGTAATGGTTACCTGGCTAGAGTCTATATTTCTCAGCCTCCCTTGCAGCTAGATGATGGAATGTGAATGGAAGTTCATAATTGTTCCTTACAAGGAAATTGCTTGCCTTCCCTTTTCTCCCCTCTTCCTTTTTAACTGGTTGGAGTATAGACCAACACATACCTGTGGGATAACGGAAGAGAAGGGACTCAAGTCCTGGGTTGGCTTTGTAGAATGGAGTTGCCTACCTGCTCTGGGCTGCCCATCTACCTCCTGATAAGAGAGAAAGAAATTGATGTCTTGTTTTAACCTCTATAATATTGGTCTCACTGTAGCAGCTTATCTTATATCTAAACTAATAAAGAAGTTAAATGCTTTGCAATTCTTCCTTTTCCTTGGTGGTATACAGATGTTTCCCTCAACCTCCTGGGAGGATGTAAGAGTCCTGCCCTTCTTGCCCCTCAGGAAAGGGAGACTCGTTTTCCTCAAGTTTTGGTTTGTTGGGCATCATGTTTACTGTGAAGGAACAAGAAAAGAGGGTTTGAGGAGGAGTTAGAGGGAAGGAAGTGCCTCCGTGGAAAGAAGGATTTCATTAACACTGAAAAGGATATTGGGGGCAGAGGAGGAGAGAAGGAGGGAAACTCAGGGTGACCCCAGGAGCTGGGACTGAGCCCAGAGCTGGCAAAAGGCTGGAAAGATGACTATTGTTCAAGCCCTGTGTGGAAACTGAGTCACGGCATTTACCATGAGCCCAGGTACCTCAAGGTGCCAGCAGACCTCTCTGTAGGCACCTGGTGAGGCCTTGCCTTTATCAACATTCGGGACCTTGACCTGTCCCTCCCTGTCTGGAGTGACATTGTCCATGCTCCAAGATTTACTCAGCCCCACTGGTCACCCTGTGTAGCTCTTCTCTGCAGCCTCCCCCCTGGGACACTGCTGGACTCAAGAAAAGGCCAACGGTAGTAGAAGCTCCGCCAACATCTGAGCTTGGGAGTAGAGTTGCCAGATTTAGGAAAACAGACAGGATGTCTAGTTACATTTGCATTTTGGATAATGAAACATAATTTTTTGTGTAAGTGTGCCCCGTGTAATAATGTAGGTATTTTATCTGGCAACCCCACTTGGGGGCAGGAGGGTTGCTAGACGTCTCTAGAGCTAGGCCAATGGTAATAACAACTCATTACATTACTCTTTCATGAGTGTAGATGCTACAAATCTAAAGTAAGAAGATTAATTCCAGTGCCACCCATGGCATGACGATGAAGCCAGGGTTCCCAAGCTGACGGTAAACTTCTGAGGGGACGATGCTTATTGGACACATCCACGGGTTCCATTCCACATGAGCTGAGTGCTTGGCATCAGCGAAGCTTTGCTGCCGACTTGACTTGAAAGGCCTTGTGCTGACCTGGAGGGAGCTCTGGATCAGAAGCCAGGAGACTGGGTGCTGCTCCTGGTGTTGCCTTGGACTTGGCCTAGGCACTTGAGCAATTTTCTCTACTTCTCTGGGCCCTGGTTCCTTTAGGTGTAAAATAAGGGGTTTGGATTAGAATTTATGGTTTCCAATTTGTGCCCTTTAGGAAAGAGAGAGGGTCCAAACAGGTAGGACCACATCTGTGTTGCCTACTTGGAGCAGATCGCCAGCAGCGGCCCGGTATGACATGTAGTCATCCCTCTACTAACACTCAATGAATGTGACGATTGTTTTCCCCTTTCCTCATTGAATGGATTTGGGGAAGTCCGTTTTCCTGTGGTTCTTCTCCCAAGATGTCCTCGGGGAACTCCAGGGCTGCCACCCTGTCCCAGGACATCAGCCTGGTTACCACGGTCAGGTCGGTCTCCCCAAGGCCCCACCACCCACTGCCATCAGGTTTGTCACGATGCCACTGCTGACCCCAGGCTGTCCTGCTCAGCCGCAGGCTCATTGCCACTCCTACTACCCTGGCCCCAGACCTCAGGGAAGAACCAGCCCCTCTAGATCTGCTCCAAGCCCAGACTCAGGCCCCTCCCTCCCCTCCTGAAGTCCAGCTGGGAGTGCCCTCCGTGACCCAGACTAGTGATTCACAGCCCATAGTCCCGTGTCTCAGGCATTTACTCTTAAATCACCCCACTGGGGCCAGGGACTGGAGAGGGCTGACGGTCCAGCGTGAATTTCTCTCTAGGAAAGGCCATTTTTCTTAGGCTTTCAGGTGCATAGTGCAGCTTGGGTGATCACTTTACATTTCTTTCTGTGGCACATACATGCAAGTGTGAGAAGCCCTCACAGTTTCCTCCTAGGGTGATGGGTGGGGACTTGTCCCTTTCATTGATAGAATTGAAAGGCCCAGGAACTTCCCCAAATAAAGGGAGTGGGCTCTAAAGGAAATGACAACCTCTGCGTCTAGAAATCAAAACTACAGGCCTCCTCCCAAATGACAATTCCCTCACTGAAGTAAAAAAGTAAATCTAAAATCTCTCTTCACCTACTCTACTACATAGCAACTATCTTTCTGTGTTAGGCTTCTTTTCAGTAAAGCATTAGAGGCTTAAACTGTAGTAGAGGAGGGAAGAGTAATTCGAAACGGAATTGGAGGCCTTAGGATGGGGGTCCATTGAATGGTATCAGAAGCCAGCTGTGGGAAATGTGAGGGCTGGGCGATTGTGGGGGGCAGGGCTTGGGACATCTGAAAGGCTTCTTGGGAGGAGATAGAAGGTAAGCCAAGCCTCAAAGGATGTCTCTGCTTTGAAAAAACAGAAGGCAGAACATTTGAGCACTAAGTCCTGACATGTGATGAATCGGACGTGCAAGTGAGCATGTTGCGTTTGTGGGAAGGTGAGGGAACCCAGAGAGTGGTACCAGCTGTCCTCACTCCCTTTAACTAACTGTGATAGAAGGAGGGTTCATCTGTATGGCAACTCAGATCAACTAGGAGTGGCTGCCTGGAGTGCTGTGCTGAGAACAGTATTAGGGCCACAATACTCGGCAGGGGAGAGTGCCGTCATTGATTAGTGATATCTGCCACAGATGCAGGATGTCAAAGTCTGTGACTCTGAGTAATATCTTGTTACATCTCTGCCGAGTACTAAAGCCTAGCTGTACCAACTGCCCACTGTTGCTTTTCAAGCTGCTCAGAGAAGCCAGGGTCCTTGTCTTTGCTGCCCAGTTATAGGAGAGAGCAGTTTTTTCCACTGGGCACAGATACCTTTGGTTCAAGAGAAGACGATGAAGGTACTGAAGAGTGGAAGAGAACAGGGGAAATTCTGCCTGTGGACACTTGCTAATACTTATGTATTGTTACCTAATGTGGGGCACTGGTCCTCTATTGCTTCATGTACCCAAGGCTTATCTCCCTATCAAGGTTGGTTGTAAGGCCCTTGAGGTTTCTTTTTCTCAGGGGTTAGAGAGACAGGAACTGGGTTTGTGCTCTTTGTGTCTCTAGGGTGATTTGGCATATGGCGGACATGGTGTCCTTCAGAGTGTTAGAGGCTTATAAGATGACTGTTAAAATGCTTTGAGAGTCCTGCTAATGGCTTGTCTGCTTTAAAGACAAAATGGAAAAGGGGCGTGGAAGGGGAAGATCACGAAGTTGAGCTGCGGTACTTGAGTCTGCACAATTGGCAGAACATCACAATGTGCCATTCAAATCCCTCCCTCCCAGTCTTTTCTTAGGGCCTGAGCCTCCTTTCAATTCACACGATCCTCCCTTGAGGGTGGAGGAGGATTGTGTGGGGACAAAGAGAGGATTGACTGGATGGGGCACCTTCATAAATATTTTCCCTGGAGCCTGCAGAATGGCATTTTTTCTGTTTGCACTGAAGTTGTCCAACGGGTATTTCCAAAGGAGGGATTTCTGGAAAATTGGAGGCCCAAGGGTGACTTTTCAGGAAATAGGCTCTGATATTTGATCCATTTAAAAAACTACACACTGGTAGAGAGATTGCATCACTGCAGCAACAGAGTAATCTGGCACTCATGACGAGAAGTGTGGACGGCGATTCTGCATCATGGCATTCGTGATGAAGCCATGTGGTACCATTGACATTGTGGAAGGAGCAGGGGGCTGCCAAGGGCCACATCAGTCACAGAGAGCGAGTCAATTAGACTTAAAAGAGTATAAAATGGAAAACCAGGTTAGCCCAAGTGCAAATGCTTTGTAAAATGAGGAAATAGTTTTAGAAGTTTGTATACCTTAAAATTAGATGGGCGGTGACATCTATAGAATATTTATAGATATCATTATGTGGACTTTGAGTTTGCCTGCAGTTTCTTAAACGATCAGTATTTAAATCTTTGATGAAAGAGCATTATGGCAAATAAGAGTAGGAAAACACTCTTTACTTCCAGATTTTGCATTAGAGCTGTTTTCCCAGGAGGGTTGGGAGTTGACAAGAGGGCTTGGGCAGGTCTTCCTGCTGTAGGAATTTAGAGCTTAAGGGAGCACTATTGCAGGAGCTGCTCCCACCTGCTTTGGTTTCCAGATGAGAACCGTGAGACCTGAATGGCTAAATGGCTTGTTCACGTGCTTCAGTACTGGCCAGGTGAAGCTCAGGTCTCAGGGTTTCTGCCTCTAGGTCTGGGGTCTGTCCACCCTACCTCCTTGACCTTCTGGTGGACAGGAGCTCAGCTGGCTTTTTCTGAGTCTAGAATGGAGCCCTTGCCACTGTTCTGCTATGGAATGTAATCCTGCCAAGCTCGAGTTGCCCCACCATCTACATAAGGAGGACAGCATCAGGCAACTAGCTCACCTTGAAGGAGAGTCAAGCATGGAAAAAGAGAACATGCCTAAAATCAGTCTCGGACTCAATGAAAGAAAGGTGACAAATAACGTGGAAGCCCATCAGTGTTAGTAGCAGCATGGAGGTTAAGCATGTGGCCTCTGGGCAGGTCATTTAACCTCTTTGTGCCTCAGTTTCCTTATCTGTAAAATGGTGTTAATAACAGTACTGTATCTACCTTATTGGGCTTTCAAACACACACACACACACACACACACACACACTTTTTAGTCCTTATGATGGTGCCTAGTACATATTAAGCACATGGGGACACTTGCTAATGCTTATGTAAGCTTGTTGTTACCCAACGTGGGGCACTGGTCCTGCTTTGCCTCATGTACCCAAGATTTATCTCTCTATCAAGGTTGTTAGTCCCTTGAGGTCAGGGGCTGTGCTCTCTTTATCTTAAAAAGTTAGATGGGAACTGGGTTGGCTATTATCATATGAGTTGTAATATGTCTTTCCAAACGGTTTTGGTTGTTGTAGCTGTGTTCAACCTCAACAATTTGGCAACTACCCTATTATACACAGTAGCTCACTTAATGCCTCTGATGTCCATATGACCGAGGTATTGTAACCACTCCCTGCAGGGGTGCTGTCGGGGGCCCACTCCTCGTCCCTCAGCCTGGGCCATCCACCTCTCTCATGAGGGCTTCCCACATCAAGTGCTTGCTGAGTCTCCCAGCTTTTCTTCTTTAGGGTTTTCTCCTAAACCACAGAGGTCTGTTAAGCCAGGAAATGCAGGAGAGTACATGCTTCCTTGACCGATGAAGGACAAGCGCCTCCTGCCTTTCTGAGGCTCAGCACTGAGATGCTTTCTACACTAGGACCTCTCAATTTTGAATCACCCAGTGATCTAATTAAAATGCAAATTCTGGTTCAGGCAGTCTGGGTTAGGACAAGATTCTGCTTTTCTAACCTGCTCCGAGGTGATGCTGATGCTGCCGGCCGTGGACCACAATTACAGGGGAAAGTCTCTACAGGGTTTCCTTTGAAAGTCCCTAAGGGGTTAAAACCAGAATTGCCCACGTCAAGACCCAGCTCAGTAGCATGCTCTTATGGGTCTTCCTTCCTTCCTTGTCTCGCCACCTGTCTCTGGCTCCCTAGGGTCACCTTCCAAATAAACCACCTGTTCTGCACCCAAGTTCTTGCTCTAACTTGGGAGCACCCACGGAAGACACTGTCCTCTACAGATGACCCTCACTGTTGCAGGTCACACATAATTACTAAAGAGGTGGGGCTTCAGTCTGAACCTGATCCCCAAGCTCTTTGTACTATACCCCCATACCTTTGTACCATACTGCCTCTCTAGTGCCTCTCTAGTAGTCTGTGACTGCCTTGAGTTTTGAGTTCAATAACTGAAAACCCAAATAACAATGGCTCAAACATCATAGGAATTCTTTTCTCTTGTGTAAGGAGAAATCCTTAGATACTGAGTGGATGATGTTCATTTGGGCTCAGAAATTTTAAGCTGAGAGTGCTATGAATCTCTTGGCATTTCCCTCATGGTTGCAAAAGAGCTGCCACATCTCCTGCCACCATGTCTGCATTTCAGGAAGGAGGATGAGGAAGACTGAAGGGCAAAAGGGTACATGCCGGCTGACGATGCCCTTTCCCCCACTTTTAGGAACTTTCTTTGAAGCTCTACCTAAAAACTTCCACATATATTTCGAAGTTTAGAACTTTCATGTGGCCACTGCAGTTAACAAAAAACTTTGAAAAAAAATGTAGTTTTTCTGAAAAATTGGTATGTTGCTGCCAACAACACAATCAGCTCTAGCAAGTCACTCCCCTGGGAAATTAATTGAGGGTTTCAGGAGTTCTTTTTGGAGGGCTTTAATGTGATTTTTCCAGAGCTCTCTGGGTCAAGTTGGGGGCGGGGATGGAGGTGGTGGTGGCAGAGGAGTAGGGCATTGTGTCCTTGATCTAGGCACTTCACTCCCTGGTACCATACAAGGGTGAGATCTGGTCTGGAGGATTTTGGCAGGTGGGAATATGGTGGGGCTTTAACTCCAGACTGGGTTGGCTTTCTCCCGAAGTATAAGAACTCAAATACAGTTCACAAGCCCTGGGACTAATTCTTCCCAAAGACCCCCATCTGGTCAACAGGAGAAATTCATATTCTTCCTATCAACAAAACTTTAACCCTAATTCTAGTGGCCTAGTAACCCTCATAATAACCCTGGGTTATGCCTCAGTGCTCTCTAACATTGACTCACTGAGACAGACAGCTAGTTCAAATCAATTCACCCTGATCCGTAGTTTCTCATCTCCCCACTCCTCCCAGCATATTCTTCTGTCATGCTCCACATCTCAACCAGGCAGGTATTAGGTTATTTAAGCAGGTAACTTTTCCACTGGCTTGTGAGCATCTGCACTACTGTGTCTTAATTCTTATCCTTTCAAATGCCTAGAACAGTCAGTATAATACCGAAATAGCAGTTATTTAACCCAGATCCCCTTTCTCCTGGAACTTGGAGCCTTTTTCTCAAAGCAGGGACTTACAGATGTTTGTTGAATTGAATTAGTTATTCAAAGAATGGTAAAAATTTAAATATAGAAGTGTTCTTAGAGCTGTTTTTCTTCTGGGCTTTGAGATCAGGCTGTTCAGCTCTACCACTTAAATTCACTGTGTAAGTTTAGGCAAATCAGTTCACCTCTCTTTCCTCAGTTTTCATACCTATAAAACGGAGCTAATAATAATAATGAGAGTGTGTTGAGTACTTATTATGTGCCAGGTGCTGTTCTAAGAACTATACCCTTATTAACTCATTTAAATTCTTATCCTTGAGTTCTCTCAAGGTATAAGTGAATTAGTACATGAAAAATACTTAGCGTGGCATTCATATATGTTAGCAATTGTTATTATGATCACGTCTCAATTCTTGCCCAAAAGTAATGTTTGGGTTTGAGATCTGTTTACAGTATCTATTTTTTCTTCTCTTTCCCCTTCTGCCTTCTTCACCTCCTTCTCCTCCTCCTTCTTTTAAATTCAGAGCAGTATTTGACTATCTTCTAGCCTTCGATCACCTCTGCCCGTCACTATGTTTCGGCTACCCATATCGATTCTTCCGGGCTGCTTGCTTCAAATAGCCCTCTTATTCTTCATCACTCTCCTTCTCTAAAACCATTTTCCTCACTTGGTGGTGGAGACAAAAAAAGGAGTGGATTTTCCAGGTTTTTCAATGCTTTCTAAATTTTTTTTTTTTTTTTTTTTTGTGGTACGCAGGTCTCTCACCGTTGCGGAGCACAGGCTCCGGACGCGCAGGCTCAGCGGCCATGGCTCACGGGCCCAGCTGCTCTGCGGCATGTGGGATCCTCCCGGACCGGGGCATGAACCCGTGTCCCTTGCATTGGCAGGCGGACTCTCAACCACTGCGCCACCAGGGAAGCCCAATGCTTTCTAAATTTTAAAGTCCATCTACACAGCCTTACTGACAGTATCTTTTCTTTTCATGCCACCAAAAAAAAAAAAAAAAAAAAAAAAGAAGAAAGGAAGAAAACCATAAGTGGTGAGAGTAAGAGAGAAGATGGCCATCGTTGTAATATATTATATCTAAAATGTTTTACAGTTTACAAAGCCCTTGCACCTACATCTTCTTGATCCTTCCAACAACTGCAGATGGCCCTCGTTGGAATCCTTGTGATACAATGGGCTAGTAAGTTTCAAAGTGGGTTTCAAAAATAGGACAACTGCCTAATATGGTCGTTTGGTGGAGTCTTAGTTCAGACCCTGTGACAAGCTTAAGCATGGCTGCTGTGGGTTAGGGAAGGCAGACTGTGTCTTGAAAGATGAGCTTCCTGAGGGAAGGGATGATGTCCCACATGGAACATCCCTAAGGCTCAGGTCAATAAATGCTTGCTGGACGAAAAAGTGCCTAAATGGTGAGCAAGAAGTTTAACATTCCATTGTTTGAATGACCACAACCCAAATTATTCAAAGTTTAAAAGTTTAAACCTATTTAGTTTTCCATGAGTTGTCTATTATAGAGATAATCAACTTCAGACTTGGAGGTTCTCAGGTCTCCCTCTTCAGGGCCTTGGGGTCTCTATGTTAGGGCGGGAAGAGATGGTTTTAGGTGAAGGACGCCTCAGTTGGGGTCTTTGAAAATCTGGATGCCCTTTTCAAACTGTGCTTACAAAGGGCTTACCAGGAAAGAATTCCTGACTATGAAACACTGGAATGGGGACCATTGAAGGAGACAAATGAAGCAACAGAGCCAAGAATCTCCACGCAGGGGTTGGACCTCCTGGTTGGTCAACATTGGAGTTCTTTCCTTGTGTATTTTTTCACATTTGACCTGGTTTCCTGGGCAGCCTCCTCATGGCTCTTACATTTTTTTGGCGGGGGGTGGGGGGGACACAGATAAAGGGGAAACGGAAGGTTCTGGGACCCTTTTGAAATTCTGATGACGGTTATGCACTCCCTCTAGAAAATGCACATGCCTACATACAGACAACTTTGCTCCCTAAATCAGAGGACCTGGTTACATACTTCCTGTCTCTCACCACACTTCCCAGAAAAAGGGATTAACTGTCCTGGTTTATGAGTATTCCTAATGTGCTCCATTGTTCCCAGCTTTGTCCTCTTTCTGAGAGCAACTGTCACCCCATGGCCCAAATCACTCTTTGCGCTCTCTGGGGCTGTCTTGAGGTCAGCACTTCTGTAGTGAGCTCTGACAGCTGCTGGGGTAGGCAGGATGATCCTATATCCAGGCTCCATTATCTAGGAAGCACCTATTGATTGCCTGCTCTCCACACAACTGAACCTAGTCCTTAGCTTGGGCTACATCTCTGGAAACATAAAGAAAGAAGGTGTGGCTGATGCTGGGAGAGTTTGCTGAGGGAATTAAAAAAGTCAGCTGTGATATATGGAGTGGGGTCGTGCAGAAGCAGGGGGTGTGTGTGAGAGGGAGAGATGAATTATATCATGATTGATGGATGATGGCATCATCATGTTCTTTCTCGAATTGTCCTTGTAGGAGATGATTAATCAAAGGTACTTGAGTTCCATCAGACTCTTCCCTCCCCTGGCCCTCATTTTAATTCTGCCATACTGATCTACCAGGTTACTTTGCTCATGTTGATTCCCAGAATTGAGTATTTTTTTGCCAGTAGAGATGAGGCATGAAGTAAACTTTTGTTGCGTCCCTTCTGCTGGGTCTGTTGTATAAGGCTGCCCAGATGGGCACTTTCCTTCCTGAGCTATTGATTGGCTGCCTTTGACACAGTCTCAGTGATTTCGGATTTCCTGTAGCTGAAAAAGAAAGAAAGAAAGAAGAGTCATTTGTTGGGGACCTTCCTCAGAGACACTTGGGGACGTCCCCTGAGTTCACTGTTCCTACGCTTGTTTACCTTTGTAAAAATAACACGAAGACTTGTAGGACGCATCAATGGACCCACCCACATTTGTAATGAAAGCTTATTTCTAGTGAAAATCATCATACTAAAATTGTCACTCAAGCAGTTCTTACTAGGATCTACCACTAGGCTCTGTGTTTATTTTAAGGAAACAAGCTGTCGAAAATATTCACTATTCGTTTTTCACGCTGTGCGAAGGGCTCTTGGAGTTTTCTACAAATGTTCCCTTGCTTCTTTCTTCCTACCCATCTTCCAGCTGGTGGAGGGCCCAAGAGCCCCTCTGATTTACGTATAACCTCTAAACTTGAACTACCTCTTTGTGCTGGTGGATCTCTTTAGAGCCTACACCTCTAACTCTGCATCGCAGGAGCGTTTTCCTTTTCCCGGCATGTTTTTCAGTTCACTTGCTTGCCTCAAAGACAAGTAAGTCAGCCACTTTGAATTGTACTTCGCTATTATACCATGGTAGAAATATCACATTTCTAATTTCTAGTTTTGTTTTTTTTTGCTAGTGTTACCTCAATACACAAAACGGTCTCTAAGGTTTATTGAACCACCCAGGGTCAGAAATATGAGCTCAGCTCTTTGCTGGGCTCGACCTATTGACCCAGGAGAGCAGCTGGTGTGGTTCCTACAGCTGCCCTCGGCTCGTGGAGCCTTTTACCCAGAGGAGATCCCTTTGATGGACTTCTCTGGGAGGAGGGCTATTCCTGAATGAATTCCCCTCTGAAGGCTCTCCTAGGCCTGGCAGAGAAAACAATGTGAAGGAGACAAACAGAGCTGAAGGATGACTTGACAAGGACAGCACAACAACAATGAGGAAGACTGCTTTGAAGTGACATGAACCCCTGAGCTTTAGTAGTGATCCTACCCCAACTAGAGGGAGAAGGTGGAGGAGCACGAACTCTTCGGGTTATGGGGGAGAGACAGCTTCCCTCAAGGCACACAGCAGAGGAGGGGTTGGCACACTTGGGCTTGGCTGACTGTGGGCCTTTGTTAGGAATTACCCAGTGAATGCCAGTTGTCCCAACTCGGAGCCCTCGCCCCACCACACACACACACACACACACACACACACACACACACACACACACACACACACACACACACAC
>NW_006778881.1:355278-371904 GCF_000442215.2 Lipotes vexillifer | reverse complement strand
CACACACACACACACACACACACACACACACACACACACACACACACACACACACACACACACACCTCCTCTGAGCTCTATTCAAGGGTCCACTAACGCTCTTATCTTCGAATCACATTGTACTTTCATCCTCTTCCCTGGCTACTGAGCTCCTCCAAGATAAGGACCCCTCCCTACTCCCTCTGAATCCCCAGGGCCTGGCCTAATGTAGAGCCCAATAAACATTGGTTAAATGCGGCCGTTGCATCCCATACCCACTGCCATCCGATACTCTCTCGCAGTACTGTTAAATCTCTTTACTTCTCTGCTTCTGCTGCTCTGTGAGAACATAGGAGACCAGGGACCATTTCTCAATGCCTGGGTGTTCCCTAGACCTAGGGGAGTTGCCTGGGCCTAGGAGACTAAACACCAGGTAGTGTTTGCAGAGTGTATATGAGGCATAGACTGAACAGGGTGCTGGCCCTGGCTCTTCCACCCGCCATGGCTGACATCTGAGGGGAATGCCCCTATTGCTGTGGGCCTATAAAATCACCTTTACTGTTCTAGAAGATTCTGTAAAGGGTTGAAATTCGAGAAGCTATTATAGATATCTCTGGTGGGGTGAACTGTACAAATAGGTAAGAGTTAGAAGGCCTGGGTTCTGGTTCTGAACTAATTGGCCATGTGGCCTTGGGTAAGCCATGGAACATGGGGCAATAATATGATATCTACCTCATAGAGTATTTTTAATATTTCTATTGACTCTTTTAAAGAAATGGAAAAGTAATATGTGCTTGCAATAAGAAGTAATACATGATAGAAGAAAATAGAGTGAAATGCCAGCTTTCTGTTCCTCCTACCCCTGATCAATCTCTCTGACAACCCAGGCTACCTGCCACTCATCGGGATCTTTTGGGGATCTGGTGAGAGCACGACTTAACATGGAAATGAAGTGGTGTGTAAATGTATGATGCTCACACAGATGCCAAGTATTGTTATCACTACTGCTGTTAGTAGTAGTATTGGTAGTTTGAGACACAGGATTTGTATTTGAGAATTCCAAAGCGAACTACTTGGGAGGTAGGGTAGGTGTTAAATAGCAAGGGTGCCTACAACAGCAATAATGCGAATCCCCAAATAGGTTTAAAATTATCTACCGCTAAACCCTTCCAGGTTAGGAAGCAAGAAGAATTGGTGGCAATTCAGTGTGGGAGTCAGAAGGCCTGCGATGGACCTCACTGTGCCACTCCACACCATGGCACCTCTGGAAAGTGCCTTGACCTCTGAGTCCAACTTTCTACTGTAAAATGGAGGTAGTGAAAGTATTCTCTTCAGAGCGCTGAGATAGGGATTAAATGAGTGAGGATAACTAAAGCACTTAGCACAGGGGCTGATATACAGTGAGTGCTCAATAAGTATGAGCTTATGATCAGTGAATCCCTGAACAGATGGCCATAGGAGAGCTGCCCAGAAAGATCTTTTCCTGTTGGATTTACTTTTAAACTGTGCTGGGATTCGGTGCATTCTGATGGTTCAGCAAATATTCAGAAGAAGAGACTCCAGGTTTCTTGCAGTTGAAAACAGCCCTCCCTGGATCAATAAGGCTCCCACTGGCATTTTCCATTTTCTGTACTTGATCATCTTGTCCTGCTGCACAAGTTATCACTGTGCATCATTGCAAGTGTGAAACCCAATGAGAATTCACTTCTTCAGCAAACGTACCCAGAACTTGCTCTGGGGAGAGTCACTGGCCAACTTGCAAGACGGCCTCTTCTGTTTTTATTTTTCATTAAAAAGAAAAAGAAATTAAATTGACGAGTGGATAATGCCATATATCAGTGTGATGCTATTCCTAATTAATTTATTGGCTTTGGTTCATACAACGTGGGTTTCCTTATTAAAATGTTCAGCTTGGAGGCATGCCTTCTGCTCCTTGAATTTCCCATTAGGTTTACAAATGAGACTGTTGCCCTGACTGATGTTTGCTGGGAAAGCCTTTCTGCCTTTTATCTGCTTTCTATCAATCTCCCTGCTGTCAAACTTGTTCTTGAAATCTGAACTTTCCCCACTGTAATTTATTTTATTTTTTAACATCTTTATGCTTTACAATGGTGTGTTAGTTTCTGCTGTATCACAAAGTGAATCAGCTATACGCATACATATATCCCCATATCCCCTCCCTCTTGCATGTCCCTCCCACCCTCCCTATCCCACCCCTCTAGGTGGTCACAAAGCACCAAGCTGATCTCTCTGTGCTATGCGGCTGCTTCCCACTAGCTGTCTGTTTTACATTTGGTAGTGTATATATGTCCATGCCACTCTCTCACTTCGTCCCAGCTTACCCTTCCCCCTCCCGGTGTCCGTCCTCAAGTCCATTCTCTACGTCTGCGTCTTTATTCCTGTCCGGCCCCTAGGTTCTTCAGAACCTTTTTTTTCTTTTTTTAGATTCTATATATATGTGTTAGCATACGGTATTTGTTTTTCTCTTTCTGACTTACTTCACTCTGTATGACAGACTCACTACAAATAACTCAATTTCATTTCTCTTTATGGCTGAGTAATATTCCATTGTATGTTATGTGCCACATCTCCTTTATCCATTCATCTGTCGATGGACACTTAGGTTGCTTCCATGTCCTGGCTATTGTAAATAGTGCTGCAATGAACATTGTCCCCACTGTAGTTTAAAGAAGTTTCTTTCCCTTACAATTTAGCTGTTGAGGAGCATGGTCTTTGCCTAGAATTCAGGGTTGGGGGCAGTTCAGAAAGATAGCAGGGGAGGGGCAGGCTCTGCAGCCCTCAGCGTGCCCTGGCAGGAGTCCTGTGATGTGACATCCCAAGGACATCCCAAGGACACTGGGTGTTTGCTTATTCTCGGTTTCCAGGTTTCACTGAGGGTTATTATCACCTGTGGGCTTCTCTTGGCCTCCCATCAGTTCTGCCTGATGCCCATACCTTCGAGGTCTGTTTTGACACACAGCATGTGTCTGGGAACCCTGAAAACATTGGCTTGACCTAACAGGGCCTACCCCTTCTTTTCTGGTGAAACGGAACCTGCCAGAACACAAGGGCTGGAGGCCTTTGGACCTTCTCAGCACTGTCAAAGCTGAGATTCCAAATGGCAGTCTTGGCTGTGGCTTCCTCCCCAGTTTCTCTTTCTTGAGAATCTGTGCTCTTTACGTAACAGCTAAGGGCCCGTTGGTTGCCTGCCTTCACAGTCCGGTCCGTGGAAATTTGAAATCAGCTGTGAGGTGTGCTCCTTCTAAGGAATAAGGAACAGAGCCCAGAAACCCAGCTTTACAACTGCTGTGGCTTGTGGTGAACATTTGGACTTGTTGGACAGGGATGCAGGTGAGAACTTGGAGAGGGGCCTGTTTAGGATGTGAATCTGCATTTCCTGGAAGGCTAAGCACGGAAGCCTTAGAAAACAGCCCGGGTTGAGACTTGAATGACAAACAGGTGCCGGCTCCAAGCCTTCCCCACAGCTGCCCTGGGACTACACCCAAAGGAACTGGCATTAAAATAGGCAGCTTAGGCAGTGCTCTCCCACCCTGGGGGATGGTCACAGGCCCCCTTTGGAAAATGGGTGAAAGCTGTGGATGGGTTCCCGGGAATGTTCATCAGCCCACTCAGTGCTTTGCATGACAGATTTATTTCCATCTTGGGGAGGCCCCCTGGACTGAAGTGTCTAGGGTTATTATGTCTTGAACATAAAATGCAGGACACAGGTCATTTCCTTGCCTCTGACACAGTCTCCGCTCTCCTGCGGACCGCCGTGTCTGCACTGTGAACAGTCTTGGTTAAACCCCAAAGCCAAATGGTCATCAGATGCAGGCAGCACCTGGTCACTTGGCACTGAGAAAAACTTAATACAGCCATCAACATTTTATGTGGCTCTTTACCACTGTTATTTAATTAAGTGTCACATTACCACGCACCAGGAGAGCTGTACTGTGCAGCTGGGTGACAGATGGATGGACCAGCAACAGAAAGAGACCGTGAGGGGTTCAGTGTGTCTGAAAGAGCAGCAGCTTGGAAAGTGAACAGATGAGGGCTTGAACCTTGGCTCTGTCCTGTAAGTGACTTGACCTCTCAGAACCTTACTTTCTTCACCTGCAAAATGGGATCCATTTAATAGAGACCCCAGCAGGTGAAGATTCACTAAATGATGTGTAGAGTTCCTATCTGGAGCTTGCCACTAGAGTTTACATGGGAGTGCCTGACTTGCACGGGGCCTGTGACTCATGGTTGTTGTGTTGTCCCAGCTTAGATGTCACTCCTGGCATAGAACTGGCATTTCTGCTTCCTGTAGCTCGTTCACAGGTTTGTTCTTCCTTATTTGAGTTTCCCAGTTTCATATTCAAGGTTTGGCAATGCTGAGAAAATGCTGGCCTCTCTATATGAAGAGGATTTTGTGAATCCACTGGGGACACGTGGGTTGGTAGATAAAGAGGTGGGTGTGTGGGTCCATCCCCTAGTTCTTTCCTGGAGAGCGCTGTGATCAGACCCCTCCTGTCCAAGGGAGGCAGCTGGCTGTGCTGAAAGGTTCTATGTGATAGGAACTGGTAACACCAGCAGACCTATGTAGGGATGGAACCTTGGCCTTGTTGTTTTCATGTTTTCAGCAACTGAGTTTGAGGTATAAAGGCACAACTCAGGAAATCCCCATTTCCAAGTATTTTTTCCTGTTCTGTGGATTCAGATACAAAGGTCAAAAGAAATTCAGAAGGGAAAATGAAATTCATAAACAGATAATTAAAGGGTTGGATTTACATTTTATCTATGTATCTGTTATGAATAATAATAAAGGATCTGTGTGTCTAGAAGGATGGTTATTTATATACATCCCTTATCATGGAGGAAAAAAAACAGTTTGTTGAGTCATCCTTCATTAAGATGTGAAGCCCCTTTGTCTCCATCCACCCATTGTTCATCCATTCATCATCTGTCCGTCCAACCACCTGTTCTTCCATCCATCCATCCATCCATCCATCCATGCATCCATCCATCTGAATCTACTATAGTCAAGGTACTGAAAGTTTGTAAGTACCATAGTTGTCTTTTGTGTGGAGCCAGGTTAGGGTAGTGCTTAAGTTCTTTGATTTTAGAGTCCAGCAGACTGCTTTGGGTTTATAATCCTACTCTTCATTCGCTAACTGAGGAAATGTCAGTAGGTTGCCTACCTATTGAAGCACCAGTTTCCTCATCAGAAAAATGAGGGTGAGAATATCCTCTTGTGAGGAGCCAATGAAATAATATATGTGCAGCGTTTTGCCTTGGTTGGAGCATGAATGAAATTCTTATAAAAGAGTAACTGACACAATATGTGACTATAGTACGTGCTCATTAAATAGAATACAACTGCATAGTGAAGAAAAAGCACCTCTGAAATGCTTAAATATTATTTAGCTTGCAAAAATTCAATGTAGGTGCAAATTTTAGGCACATACCTCATGTGCAGGCACGTGACTATTCATGCTTTGTGTGTGTGTGTGTGTGTGTGTGTGTGTGTGTGTGTGCGTGTGTGTGTGTGTATAAATCAAGGAATATATACCTTATGGGGCAAGATTTCCCTATGTGTTTATGGTGATAAATTCTATATCCGTTTAGCTTCTCATGTGGGAAATTTAGAAGGTAATGCTTTCCTCCCCAACACCAGTTTTATAATATATGAGGCCTTTGGAAATATATATTTCAGTTGTATGGTCTTTGCTATGCACAGTTCCTTATGTTGTTCCTGGTTGTACCATTCTTTGTAAAGAACTTTGTCTTCTGTGCATGGAATGCCAGTGATTATAGGTATTAACAACTCCTTGCTCCTCGTTATTAGTTGGGTATTCTTTCTCAATATCCTTATTTCTCAAACATCCTTATTCGTATTATGGTTTTATTCAGACTCCCCACATGCATCTTATAAAGTAATTTAGAAGACCCTCAGTATTCAGGCAAATGAGAAAAAGGAGATTTAACTTTCAGGAAATAAGGGGAAGATTTTAATTTCTTGATAAAGGAGACTCTGGAAGAGGCTCTGTCTTCAGTCAAAACTGATTTGTCCTGGTGTAATTGTTGCTTGAGGGAAGGTCCCGACTCTCATACCAAACATTTCCCATTTATTCTTACCAGCTTGGTTCTGACAGATATTTTATCTCAAGTGTCTTTAGAGCAAATCCTAAAGGCATATCTAGAGGATTATTTAATAACATCTGGAAGCACAGACAAAAGAGATGACACAGGAAATAAAGCAAAGCAAGGGAACAGAACAAGCCCAGGACAGGGCATCCCAGACCCTTACGAGGAGTGGGTAATGGTGCTTTTAGCCCAACTGTGGGGAAAGGGATTAGGAGAAACAGCGAGGGAAACAGACCACCCAGGCTGAGATGTGTTCATTCTTGTTTCACAATTTGAAGTGGAATGGAAATCCAAATTAATTTCTCAGGAGAGCATCAACTCCTTCGTGTAAGGCAACAAACAGCGGGTCGGATGTGCCACATAAAACCCAATAGCAGCGACTTGATTCTGTGCCGAGGTTCCCAGCATGGGAATGCCACCTCCCCAGCTCCACGGCATGTTGATGAGAGGCAGAGCCGAAGACCAGGGAGCCTGGGGATGGCATCTACTGGGGTCTGTCTTTTTGGCCTCACTGATCAAAGTCACCCGGCCATGTCCTTTTAAGTCACGGATTAGCTGGAAAAGGGCCAGAGTTCAGGCTGAGGCAAATACGGCTGCGTTGGAAGGTGTCTCATTGGCAACGTTAAGGAGTAGCAATTCCCCTGATATTCAGTGTGCAGGTGAAGATCAAGAGGATATTGGGAATGTGTGCAAGGAGCCGTATGCCAGAATGTTCACACTCTCCTTGATAATAAAAACATTGGAATTAACTTAAATGTCCATCAGGAGGAGACTGGATAAATGAATTGGGCTGCATTGATGCAGTGGAATAATAGACAGTGATGACAAAAGAATAACTAAAGTGTTCACATGAATGATGTTCAACTTTACAATGCTGAGCCAAGGAGCACACTGAAGAAAATATGTGGTACAAAACCATGAATATAAAGGTCAAGAAAATGTAAAACAATGCTATATATTATGTTTGGATATTTACACATGTTGTAAATATGCTTAAAAATTCACGGGAATAAGAAAAACCTTATTTAGTTTAGTGATTATCTGTGGGTAAGTGGGGAGGGGGAATGTCACCAGGGAGGAAGGGGGACACATTAAGATATCAGTTATACTGATGTCTTATCCCTTAAGGTGGGCAGTCAGTACACAAGTGTTTTGTTATATTACTGTTTACAGTTTTTGGGTAAGTCTGAAATATTTCATGATAACGTATGCATCTCCTTCCTATGCACACAGAATGTAAGGAGAGTCGAGGGAAGTTTTGCTCGGGGAGGAAAATGGGTATGGGAGTGTGACAGAGAAAGTGATGCTGTGTTTTGCAAGAGTAGGTGCTTCAGCCATGTTTGCTGAATTAATGAAGGCAAGGAAGGAAAGAAAACAGAGTCAGAAAGTAATAGCGATGGTGAATGAGATGAAAGGGGTCTGGAGAGAAGCAAGTTTGGAGCCAGTGATGTGTGGAAAATAGCAGCACACGCAATAAAGCAAAGCAGGAAGATCAGCGAGTTGGAGGGATGCTGGGATCCTGCTGTGAAAGCCAGCCAAATGCCCCACTTCCTCCGCTGCAAAGGTTGGAAAGAGCTCTCACTGAGTTGGGAATCCTGCTGCCAGAAGGTCATCCTCTGGTGCTGCCCATTGTAATGCCTTAGATGGTTTCTTAAGAAAGTATTCTTGCAAAGAGAAAGGGAGAAAGAAAATCCATTTGAGTTTGTCCCTATAAGAAAGTAATCAAAAGATGGCGTTGTGATGAACGATCTGCTATGTATTAATGACGGGTACATGATGGGTTTTTGGGAGCTGCACCATATGTCTTCATTATTATTATTTCTTTACTGGAGTGATTTATTCTTCTGGACTCTGAGAACACAAGTTTGCAGGCAGAAAAGTGTTCATTTTTTTTTACCCTACTTAAAACCGGTTACTCAACAAAGTCCACTGTGTTTTGAGCTCCTTTGATGTTGCTCAGTAGACACTGCGAATGTATCAGACAAATTCATTTTTAACGGCTTGCGGAGGACTTTGTGATTATCATCTAGTTGTTGTTCTAACCATTTGGATAGACCTTTGCTGAACAATGTGGAATTAATCAGGCGGAACAGAGCCCAGCTCTCTCCACTCCTTTTGTCAGGATGGAGTGAGTCCTGGACTCAAAGTACGTCAAATTCTGGGGCTGCTGAAGTTTCTGCCTGGGCTTCCTTTTTGTTATTTAATTTTCAAATTACTTCTAGTTTGCCTTCTTCCTCCTCCCTTGCCTAGAGCCTTCATGGCTCAAACTATTAAAGGTAGTTTCGAGGAAGGAAATGCAAAATAGCAAGAAACAGTTCTGCTTGCTAATGGCCCAGGCCCTTTTGCTTTCTAAGTTGAAAGGACTGTTTGAGGGAAATGAAGTTCTGTCTCCCTAATGACATTGTTTAGTTTTGCATCCCATTTCACTTTGAGGGTAAAGTCAACGAGATCTCTTTCCAGCCACTCTTACTCTTTGATTCCTGAGCGGGGCATCCTCAACAGGGTTTTATATCCTTCTGGAATGCAAGGCTGTTTTAGGAAATGCGTGCTGGATTGAGAAAAAGGTGTAGTGTAATGATTGTGACCAAACCGTGTGCCCCAGATTTTCCTGGATGGTCCTCTATTCATGTAGTTTGAGGCTTCAATTAAGGCAGTTTATTTTGTGTGTATTAACACAGAATTTGATAAAGCGTATATTTATGTGTGTGTGTGTGAAATATATATATATGTTTATAAATAATATGTAAATAATATAATAATATAAAAAATATATTGCACACACACATATATACGTGATTTATGGGTTTATTTGCATGAAGTCTTCTTTAGGATCTTGTGGCTTCAGAACATGTGTTCTGGTAAGTACTGTGGAAATAGCTAACTAGCTGAGTGACCTTGAACAAGTCATTTCCTGCCTCTGGGTCTTCTCAGTTCCCCACCACCCTGACACACAGCAGGATCTCGGTAACTGTGCTGGAGGGAACAAAACGCAGGCTCTTTCACAGTTCTTTCTCCATCTTTGCCCTTTCTTCTCCCTCTAGGTGGAAAGTTCCATGGCCTTGTCCTTTGTACAGTCCTGGTCTTCATACCGTGTGACCCGTCACTGTTGTCCTGCATGTCTCTCTTGCTCATCTGCAGGAGACTAGAGGGCTGGGATGGGTCTTTACTGTTGTCATTCCATTGTTTAGCAAGTGGCAGGCTGGTAGCCAAAAAAAAAAAAAGACTGGAAGGAAATATACCAGAAAGATAACATTGGTGAGATAATGGGTAATATGTTATTCTTCATACTTTTTTGTTGCGGTCTGAAGGTGGGCTGGAAAAGACATAAATTTCCAGACATAAGGCAGAATGTAAAGAAGATAGAATATATTAGAGGGAAGGGTCGCTGCCAGAACAGCGGGCCGACTTCCTAAGAGTCTGGGAGAGTTGAGCCTGAACATGTGCTATTGATCAGTTTTTATAGCCAGAAAACAAAGGAATGGTGTGAGGTGAAAACCTCCTTTACTAATTGGTTGAGGCACATATATGTTCCTTCTATAGGGTGGGAGTGGGACAGACCAGATGCCTTTTCTTATTTGGTACAGGTCCCATTGTCCAGGTAGGGTCCCGTTGTCCAGGTGGGTGTCGCTCAGGTGGGCTCAGGAATTTCATAACCATCGCAACATGGAGGGGAGTGCGATTAAGAGTCCGGTAGGGGGTGTAACACTGAAACTTTTTCAGGCAGGGTCGTCCTTTGTCCTTGAAGCACCATTGTCCTTCACCACATTTTTCATGTTTTCTTTTTCTTTTTTTTAAAAAAACCATGAAGAGGTTTTACTTAGAGAATCAGAAAAATTTAAAAAAATAGTTTTTTTTTCTTTGAGCACTTAGCATCAGAGAGGAGAGGAGTGTGTTGAACAAATGTCCACGCTAAAGGCTATTGCAGCATATCCTCTGCCTCAGCTTCTGATATGCAGGGAATCTGACTCTTCCTCAAAGTCACCCACAAACGGGCCCACATCCTTGTGACAGGTGGCCACGTGGGTAGCAGAACTGAGGATTGAGTCCATTGTGGGCTGTTCCCTTCCAGGGATTGATTTGAGATGTGTCATGATAATCAAGCACAAATCAAAACCTGTATTGAATGTTTCATATACTAAATATCCCGGCAGTTAGAAGGCACTCAGGTTCTTGACCCCAGCCTGTGACTTCATTGAGGGCTGAGCTGAGGACTGGGCCAGGTTCTGTGCTAGATGTGAAGGTGAGTCAAAGGAGCCAGGATGTGGTTCATGCCTTCTAGGAGGCTGATCTAATAGTTGGGCTAGTGATTTGTAAGCTTCAGCAGCTAATCAACATCACAAGGCAGTGTTTAAACTTCAAATAAATGGTAAAAAAAAAAACCCCAAATGGGCCATGGGCATTTCTAGGAGGGAGAGAGAGTGGAAAGGCTATATAAGAATCTGGTGTTTTCCATGATCAAGTGGGGTTTATCCCAGGAATGCAAGGATTCTTCAATATAAGCAAATCAATCAATGTGATACACCATATTAGCAAATTGAAGAATAAAAACCATACGATAATCTCAATAGATGCAGAAAAAGCTTTTGACAAATTTCAACACCCATTTTTGATAAAAATCCGGCAGAAGGTAGGCATAGAGGGAACCTACCTCAACATAATAAAGGCCATATATGACAAACCCACAACCAACATCATTCTCAATGGTGAAAGGCTGAAACCATTTCCTCTAAGATCAGGAACAAGACAAGGTTGCCCACTCTCACTGCTATTATTCAACATAGTTTTGGAAGTCGTAGCCACAACAATCAGAGAAGAAAAAGAAATAAAAGGAATCCAAATCGGAAAAGAAGAAGAAAAACTGTCACTGTTTGCAGATGACATGGTACTATACATAGAGAATCCTAAAGATGCTACCAGAAAACTACTAGAGCTAATCAATGAATTTGGTAAAGTTGCAGGATACAAAATTAATGCACAGAAATCTCTTGCATTCCTATACACTAATGATGAAAAATCTGAAAGTGAAATTAAGGAAACAGTCCGATTTATCACTGCAACAAAAAGAATAAAATACGTAGGGATAAACCTACCTAAGGAGACAAAAGACCTGTATGCAGAAAACTATAAGATACTGATGAAAGAAATTAAAGATGATACAAACAGATGGAGAGATATACCGTGTTCTTGGATTGGAAGAATCAACATTGTGAAAATGACTCTACTACCCAAAGCAATCTACACATTCAGTGCAATCCCTATCAAACTACCACTGGCATTTTTCACAGAACTAGAACAAAAAATTTCACAATTTGTATGGAAACACAAAAGACCCCAGATAACCAAAGCAATCTTGAGAAAGAAAAACGGAGCTGGAGGAATCAGGCTCCCTGACTTCAGACTATACTACAAAGCTACAGTAATCAAGAAAGGATGGTAATGGCACAGAAACAGAAATATAGATCAATGGAACAGGATAGAAAGCCCAGAGATAAGCCCACGCACATATGGTCACCTTATCTTTGATAAAGGAGGCAAGAGTATACAGTGGAGAAAAGATAGCCTCCTCAATAAGTGGTGCTGGGAAAACTGCACAGGTACATGTAAAAGAATGAAATTAGAACCACTCCCTAACACCATACACAAAAATAAACTCAAAATGGATTAAAGACCTAAATGTAAGGCCAGACACTATCAAACTCTTAGAGGAAAACATAGGCAGAACACTCTATGACATAAATCACAGCAAGATCCTTTTTGACCCACCTCCTAGAGAAATGGAAATAAAAACAAAAACAAACAAATGGGACCTAATGAAACTTCAAAGCTTTTGCACAGCAAAGGAAACCATAAACAAGATGAAAAGACAACCCTCAGAATGGGAGAAGAGAAAATATTTTCAAATGAAGCAACTGACAAAGGATTAATCTCCAAAATATACAAGCAGCTCATGCAGCTCAATATCAAAAAAGAAACCAAACAACCCAATCGAAAAATGGGCAGAAGACCTAAATAGACATTTCTCCAAAGACGATATACAAATTGCCAACAAACACATGAAAGGATGCTCAACATCACTAATTATCAGAGAAATGCAAATCAGAACAGCAGTGAGGAATCACCTCACACCGGTCAGAATGGCCATCATCAGAAAATCTACAAACAATAAATGCTGGAGAGGGTGTGGAGAAAAGGGAACCCTCTTGCACTGTTGGTGGGAATGTAAACTGATACAGCCACTATGGAGAACAGTATGGAGGTTCCTTAAAAAACTACAAATAGAACTACCATATGACCCAGCAATCCCACTACTGGGCATATACCGTGAGAAAACCATAATTCAAAAAGAGGCATGTGCCACAATGTTCATTGCAGCACTATTTACAATAGCCAGGGCATGACATCAACCTAAGTGTCCATCAACAGATGAATGGGTAAAGAATATGTGGCACATATATACAATGGAATATTACTCAGCCATAAAAGGAAACGAAATTGAGTTATTTATAGTGAGGTGGATGGACCTAGAGTCTGTCATACAGAGTGAAGTAAGTCAGAAAGAGAAAAACAAATACCCTATGCTAACACATATATATGGAATCTAAAAAAAAAAAGGTTCTGATGAACCTAGGGGCAGGACAGGAATAAAGATGAAGATGTAGAGAATGGACTTGAGGACACGGGGAGGGGGAAGGGTAAGCTGGGACAAAGTGAGAGGGTAGCATTGACATATATACACTACCAAGTGTAAAATAGATAGCTAGTGGGAAGCAGCTGCATAGTACAGGGAGATCAGCTCTGTGCTGTGTGACCCCCCCAGGGGGGTGGGATAGGGAGGGGGGTAGGGAGACGCAAGAGGGAAGGGATATGGGGGTATAAGTATACATACAGCTGATTCACGTTGTGATACAGCAGAAACTAACACAACATTGTAAAGCAATTATACTCCAGTAAGATGTTAAAAAAAAAAAAGAAAAAAGAATGTGGTGTTTTAAGGGACTTCCCTGGCTGTCCAGTTTCGATCCCTGGTCGAGGAACTAAGATCCCGCATATCTCACGGTGTGGCAAAAAAAAAAAAAAGAGAACAAAGAACATGGTGTTTTGAGATGACATTTCGAGGTCTCCATCGGTGGAGAAGAGGAGGCAGCCTTCCAGGGAAGGAAACAGCTTGCAGAAAGGCGTGGAAGTAAGGTCAGCCCATGTGATTAGCTTTAGGGGGTAGCAAGGAAGTGAATAACAGGTGGGAAGGGGGGAGAAAATGTGCATCTAGAATAAAGTGCTAAGTGAGGAAGACTGGGGCGTTAGGCTGGAGAGCTGGGGATGGGTGAGGTGTGGGAGGGCTGTGAGAACAGAACAGTGGCATAGCCTTGAAGTGGGAGGTGGTAGGGAGCTATTGTCACTCTCAGGGAAGGGCTTATGTAATGCAGCCTGAAAATGGTTAATGACACGGGCTCTGGGTGATGCTGCCTGGGTTTGATTCCCGGTCCCAATTTGTGTTACCTGTTTGAGACTCAGCTTCCCCATCTGTAAAATCAGGATGGTGATAGCTCCTTCTCAAAGAATTGTTCTGAGGATAAAGGAGAGAATCCATGTAAAATATTTATTAAAAATTATTTTATTTTATATTGGAATATAATTGCTTTACAATGTTGTATTAGTTTCAGATGTACAGCAAAGTGATCCAGTTATACATGTACATGTATCTATTCTTTTTCAGATTCTTTTCCCATATAGGTTATTACAGAGTATTGAGTAGAGTTCCGTGTGCTATACAGGAGGTCCTTGTTGATAATCTATTTTATATACGTGTAAATATTTAACACAGTGCCCAGCACATTGCGTGAGCCTAAAAATTAGCTGCTATATGCAAATTAATATTAATACTCATTTCATCAGCATGGTAAAATCGTAGTAAGTTTGACAAGCCAAATATTTAAAACAACAAGAAATTATTCCTTTAAGGGGTCGAGCTTGAGAACACTTCAGGCAAGTCCCACTCCAGTCTCACAATTTAGCTGTGTTTACTGTCACTTAACTTTTGTGAAATATTTACGTTGGCAGGTTACTCAACTATAATTTTTGTTCGTTAGCCTCCTAAGCTTGGTGAGAAGATTAGTTTGTTTATCTTATATTGCAGAGGACACACATAGATATAAACACAACGACATTTAGTTACCTCTTCTGTTAGCATTTACCACCGTTAGCAGCCAGAGATTCTCATGTGAAAATGAGGGATGGGAGTGATGGTCAGGCTATTCCACCCTCTGAAGAAGAAGGCAGTAAAAGGTCTGAAGGGACCAGGATGATTTATTTTTCTCAGACAAACTTAAGACCTCGTCCTTGAAGAAGATTCGGAGTGACCAGAATCGCTAAAAGAGAACTGGCAAAGCAAATGAAATACCACACACTCTTTAGAACCTTCGTTATTCTTTTGGATGCTGTAGCTTAACTTATTGTTAATTAGAATGTAACTGCCTTTGGAAAGGATATTATTTTTGTGCTGTTGTCAGTGGACGTCTTAGTGGAGAATTATATTCCAAACCAAAGAACAACATCCTCAAACTCAGCTGCCACTCTGACGTTCAAATGTTGGGAACATACGTGACTCTTTTTAATTGATAACAATGGTGCACTGAGGTGGTCCCCAGGGGATATGACTCATGGCAAGTCAGGTGCACACAGAGGCTTGGTCCAGCCCTATTGTCTTTTGCCAGCAGGTCTTCACCGTGCTCCAGCTGGACTATCAGTGCAATTGTGTGATGTGGATGTGATGGAAGGAAAGGCATTCAACACCAGTGCTCTTTCAGGATGCTCCGCAGCAGGTACCCCTGCAATGACTGGCCCTGGGGCCACACGTGCTGGTGAACCAGACAGATGATGATGGCAACTCGGGTAGACTGTGATCTGGGGTTGTTATTATTGGTGTGTGGGTCCCAGAGAAGAAGGTATGGAAGAGGGGCCTAAGAGAGAAGGAAGGGGATACCTACAGCCCTGTACCTGTCACTGTTCGGCTCAGGGCACAGCCTTAACATCAGCTGCCTCCCTGGGACCAGGTCCTTCCCATAGAGGATGGCAAATCCTTTCCACAGACAAGCTACGCTTGCATTCCTGGCCCGTGGAACTGCGCTCCTGTGTCCTCTTCCCTATTCCACGCTGTCTTCCTTGCAGGGAGAGAGGCCCTCTGTAGGGGGAAAAGAATGACTCCCTCCCCTTTTAGTTCTAGAAACGTTTTGTACCCCAGGGCCGGGCCCTTTGCATTTGGCCCCAAAGCTGGGTAGTGTCTGTCGGTTTCTTTCCATGCATCCATTTCCTTTTCCTCTAGAAGTAGCATTCTAGTTTCCCTTTGGGTCAGCATCCCTCTCTCAGTCTTAGCCCATGTGGGCCAAATGAGGCAGACTAGCCCTCCTGAGTCCTACATGTGTGCGTGTGCATGTGGTATGTGTTTTAGACGTGGCCAGTGGGCATCATAGTTCTTGTTGCAGAGATAGACACATATAAGTCAAGCTGAACTGATAGGTATTAGTCCTGGGGCTTTCAATGTCACTATTGGCAAAGAGGTGCTTACTTTCTCCTGAGGTTGCTAACTTGGTAAATGGGTATGAACTTGGAACAACTGGTAGAAATCTAAGGGAAGAGGTAAGAAGAACTTGCCCAGAGAATAAAGTAAAACTGAGAGAAAGAGAGGGGCATATCCCTGAAGATATCAATTGAGCACCTGGATCCAACTGTTCCTGAAGACATAATATAGGTTTCTGTTCATTTCAGTTATATGAGCCAAATAAGTTATTTTTTTGTTTGTTTGTTTGAGCCATTTTGAACTGGTCTGTCTGTCACTTACAGTCTAAATAATCTTGGAAGATACAGGCCACAATCTAGATCATCCAAAATAGGTACAGTTACATTTATAAACTTAAATTTTCCTGATGACTGTGTCTTCACATATCTCTGGTATACCAGCAGCCTGCCACCCATCCAGGGATCACAGCAATCTTGGGTGGCAGGGAGGTGGTACTTTCACATCTCTAATACCTGTGGCTATTGGCCACCTAGACATAGAGAAGAGAGTCAAAGGGAACAATTAGTTGCAGAACTTTCCTGAACCAAGGTTTTCCAGAGAACTTACATTTTTGTCTATTTGTATTTTGTTAACACTGAAAACTCCTCAGGCAAATGTTGACCCTCTGGGTTATGTAGAAAAGTTGTAGAAATCATCTGCTGAATTGGAAAGTCAGGTGTATCCTGTATATCTGGGTAGTGCTTTCAGGGATCTGAAACATTTCAGATAATATTACAAAGTTCTGAAATCACAGTTTTAGTGTGTGCCTGGATCCTAGAACTCTCTTTGTCCAACTTCCTCATTTCAGAGGAGGAAAGATTCAGAGAGACAGAGAAGCTTTGTTAAGGTCTCATAGCCAATATGGTTGCAGACTGCTACTACCAAGAACTAGGAGAGGGCTTCCCTGGTGGCGCAGTGGTTGAGAGTCTGCCTGCCGATGCAGGGGACACGGGTTCGTGCCCCGG
>NW_006778881.1:328062-355213 GCF_000442215.2 Lipotes vexillifer | reverse complement strand
ACCAAAAAAAAAAAAAAAAAAAAAAAAAAAGAACTAGGGGAATAGAGAGGGTCCCTCTGCATACCTCGCTGAGACCAGAGACTAAACCCTTTGCTCACTGTAGTAACACCCTTCAGCTGCAAGTGACACATCTCCGCCACTGAAATCAGCAAAAGAGGACTTTATTGCTCTCATAGCTGAAAAATCCAGGAGACTGGTCTAACTTCAAGTAAGGGTGGATCCAAGAGTTCATAATTATGTCATAAAGACAAGTCTTTTTTTTCCCCTCTGTATTAATTGCACTGCTTTCCTCTGTGTTGGCTTTGATTCTCCAGCAGATTCTATCCATGTAGTGGCTTTTGGCAACAGTTAGGTTTTATGCTATCAGATTAGTAATTCTATTTGATAAAGAGCTTCTATTTTCCAAGAGTTCCTGCGGAATCCCAGGGCTCATGTTCATGGGCTCAGAGAAGGTCACTGTGGCTAGGGATTGGCGGTACTGTTAGCATCGTGGGACCCCCCCCCAGACTCTAGCAGCTCGGGGAGGGGTGGGCTCCACGCAAGCCAGTTGAAGGGAGGCTGAGAGTCGGGGAGGGGTGACAAAAGTGACCTTGCTGTTGTTACCTGGAGGAGGAATGACAGTTGCCAGAAATGATAGATGCCCGCTTCTCTTACCTTGATCAAGGAGGGAGTCTGGGGGAGACTAGAGCTTTTATTGTGGGAGCTAAGTCGCAGGGCTTAGTAATGGTATCTGGCTTTAGGCCTGCAAGTTGCACTTTCAACCCAGCAATATAACCTTTGAAGGTTTACTCAACTGCAGAGATGAGGTTTTGTGGGAGAGGGTATCAGGTTGGCCACTTCTAGTGGCCTTGTGTCTGATAAGCACCCTCATCTTGGCTGCACTTTTCCATTTTCTGGCTGTGATAGGGCACCATGCCAAACATATCTCAGACAAATATCTGTATTGTTTGTGGCATGATTGTGACTTCCTGTCTTCCAATTTAGCTTTCTGCCTCACTTTTCACTGTCTGGGTCATTTGATATTGCATCTGGTGCTTCCTGTTTTTAAAGTCTCTGACTCAAGTCATCCGACTGTAGAAACCAGGGGTCAACTTCTTCATCAGTGATGCCGGCTTTAGTCATTTGTTTTGGTATCCTAACAGATTTGCGTAAGGAAAGCTGTCAGGTGTCTGCTGGTTTTCTCAGCTTCAGATACTTCCTTATTTATGAGTTTTTGTTTTTCAGACTTTGGGACTTTCTCTCCCTCGTGTGGATGTGGTGACGGGGGTGGAGGTGACCTTCCCCACCTCCATCCCCACCAATTCAATAGCGTTTCTTCTCTCCCTAAACAAGAGCTCCTGAGCCCCATGTGGGTCCCAAGCCCCAGGGGTCCAGCTCTCAGAACGAGGCTGCTTCAGGGGTGACAGGCTTAGCCATCCTCCTGGTGCCTCCCCCATGCCTCCTTTCCCAGTCTTGGGTTCACTGGTGTCCCGTTTCCTCTCCTCTTCAAAGGGGTCAGCTCTGATGAAATGCCTCTAGTCAGGCCCACAAAAATGCTACTAAATGCAGATTTGCTTATTTTTGCCAAAGAAAGAGAAACGTTTTAGTCCCTGAAAAGTTCACTTCATTTAACCTTTCTTTCCACGGAATGGCCTGACTTGGGAGGAAGGGGATAAAAGCCCCAAGACATTTATGTCTAGGCATAGAATATTTATGATATATCACTTACACAGCTTCCGGGCCCTCTAGGGACAGGAGCTTTGCTGGCCTGAGCTGTACCAGACTTACCTTATTTCTTTTTTGGTTAAGGCAGATGGATGGATTCAGGGAATTTAAGATAATGGGAGACAGGAGATTTATTCTGCCCTCAAGGCAATGGCAGCTTTTGGCAGGGGGGGAGGGGTGGGGGGAGGCTGGGGAATCATAAAAACATGGAAACCAGCACTTGAGACTTGACATTCTGCTCCTTCTCTGCGTGAAAACTTTGCTGAACAAGGGAACGGTTGGACATGGCAGTTGTGAAGGGTCAGAATGTCACTGTGGGCAGTTCCGTTGGGGTCTCCTGAGGCCGTAGTTGGACTCACAAAGCCTCCATTTTCAGAGGAAGGGCCTGGACCGCTCTGCTTCCCAGGGGCATGAGGGGCCGAGGCCAAATCCTCCCTCACTCTACCTTACCCCAGGCCAAGGGACCCCTGGGGCTGGGAAAATGTCTGGGTCTCTGGCATTTGTGCCAACCTTGGCACAAGAGTGAGGAAATCCCCTCCTGTCTGAGTCCTCTCTTCCCTGCCTTTTCTCTGGGTGATGATGGTGGAAGTCTGACCAGTTGTGTAATTCTGCGTGCTGATGTGGGCTCGCTCAACAACTCAGTCCTTTATATTCCTCAGTCAAAATCAAGTGCTTCCCTGAGCCCAAGGGAAGAGAGGCGACAGGGCTTAGTGTCATGACTTAAAACAAGAAAAAACCCAGTAAAATCCCAAACCAAAAAAATCCCCTTGTTTCTGTGTAATCCTTTAAATGACCTCATTTCTCCTCTGCGGCCACCCCATGAGGTCAGGAGGACAGGCGTCACTGGTGGATGGGAGACTTCAGACGGAGGAGGGAAGGGACCCATCCAGCGTCAGTGGGCTTCCAAGGCCAGGGTGGGTTTGGAACGCTGGTCTTTCATTTTTACTTGACAAAAGCAACGAAACCACACCATAAAAAATAGACTTCCACCCAGACAGACTAAAGATTCAGATGTGACTGAAGGTGCTAGGGAAACTATCCAAAGCAGATGAGACCATCACAAAGTTATCAAGGCCACGAGAAAGGGGCAGGCAGACGTCTGGGGCATAACTGGAGATTATCCTAGAGTCTCCTTAATTCCTGCTTCCATACGGGAAGGTGCCCTTCCGCACCCTACCCCTGCTGCCCTGACAGATGTTGGCCTTAGGTGTTTCCCCAGTGCCTGCAAGGAAGGTACCAGCTCACCCTGGGCAGGCCCCTGCTCTGTCCCCCTGTGCTTCTTCCTTCTCCCCTTCTGCCCCCCAAACCAGGTCTGATTCTGTTTCAGGAAGGGGGACCCCTTCCAGGACCTGAGAGTGGGCTCTTGTCTAACACTCGGAAATGAATTGTCCGAGGAGACACACGTGCTGACAAGGCAAGAGACTTTATTGGGAAGGGGCACCCGGTCAGAGAGCAGCAGGGTAAGGGAGACCAGGAGGACTGCTCTGCCATGTGGCTCGCAGTCTCAGGTTTTATGGTGATGGGGTTATTTTCCGGGTTGTCTCTGGCCAACCCTTCTGGCTCAAGGTCCTTCCTGGTGGCACACACATCGCTCAACCAAGATGGAATCCAGTGAGAAGGATTCTGGGAGGACATATGGACTGGCATCTCCTCTCTCCTTTTGACCTTTACTGAGTTCTTCCGGTTGGTGGTAGCTTGTTAGTTCGGTGTTCCTTACCAGGACCTCCTGTTGTAAGATAACTCGTGCAAGTGGCTACTATCTTGCCAGGCCAGGGCAGGCGATTTCGGTCAATGTTTCCCCTAACAATGCCAACGTCAGTGAGGACATGCCCTGAGAAATACCTCATGTGTCTCGGAGTCTCCGAAGTCTTATCTTCTGGATGATCTGCTGAGTGCTCCCTTGTGGGAATCCATAGTACAGCAGCCTTGTTAAGGGCGTAAGGACTCAGAGTCCTGGGTTCAAATCTTCACTCAGCCATTCTTAGTTACGGAATGACCTCAGGCTAGGCATTTAATCTTTTTAAGTCCCACTTGCTTTGTCTGTAAAACAGTTGTTTTTTATGGATTTCTAAGAGTGCTTTTGTACAGTGCCTGGCACCAAGTAAGTACTCAAGAAAAGGAAGCTATTATTAGCATCCTGCTAGATAAATACAGCCCAGTTTTCTTAATCCAATGTGAAATTCCAATTAACTTCCGCTTTTAACTGTTATGATAATTATTATGATTTTTAAACATCTTCCCTTTCAAAAATATATTTGCATACAGCTTAGCATAATACTAGAGCCTCTGGAATGAGACCGGCCTAGGTTCACGTTCTGGATTCACCATTTATCTGCTATATGAAACTTCATTTCTTTGAGTCTGTTTCCTTATCAGACTGGGCCTAAGGGCAGCTCCTACAGATTGTATTGTATTTATGAGAACTATATGAAAATGACTCCATTAATTGTTGTCCTTATTACGTTTTATTAAGTGCCGACTGTGTGCTCAGTGTTCTCACACCTGATTTCTCATTTTGTCAATACAATAATCTTATGAGATTAGTAGTGTTATTATTCCTGTTTCATGGATTAGGAAACTGAGGCTCAGAGAGGCTAAGTAACTTGTCTGAGGTCACAGAGCAAGGAAATAGTAGGAACTGGACCCTTCCACATTGCTCCCCACCTGAGCCCTACACAACACATTTTACCCTAAACCTGGGGTCACTACTTTCTTTTTAGTTTTTGGCATTTCCAGGATTCATTCTTCCCTGGGTATGTGGCTGTGTCCTCAGCCAGGATGTCCAGAGCCTTCCTATCCTTACCTCTATCCCTCTGTCCCTTTCCATGATTTCCTCCCCTGCCAGCCTCAGGCATCCTTGAGGCCAGGGGCTGGGTCAGTCCCTGCTTTCTCAGTGCTGGTGGCTTGCTTGGCCCATGGCAGGCCTCCACCCAGTGTGTGTAAAATTAGTAACTGATGAATGCAAGGCAGTGACCGTGGGCATTTCAGGGTGCAGGGCCATCCCACGCTGTCTGCCCGCCTCCATCTCTGTATTGCCTGTCACACATGGATTGCCTGAGATGTCATGACCGTGTCTGTGGCCTGTGGACTCCACATCCCCTGAGTCATCAGCACTCTGTGTACTCTTAGCTCATCTGCGTCTCCCTGGCAGGACGGCCCGGGCCCAATGCCTGGCGTGGGGTCTCACATCCTGCTCCCATCCTGCACACCTTTTGTGTGGCACTAATTCACCCATAGATTCAAGACCACACCAGCTTCCCAGATCTCCGGGCCTGGGCTCCTGCTCTATTTTTTTTTCTTTTTTAACATCTTTATTGGGGTATAATTGCTTTACAATGGTGTGTTAGTTTCTGCTTTATAACAAAGTGAATCAGTTATACATATACATATGTTCCCATGTCTCTTCCCTCTTGCGTCTCCCTCCCTCCCACCCACTCTCCCTATCCCTCCCCTCCAGGCGGTCACAAAACACCGAGCTGATCTCCCTGTGCTATGCAGCTGCTTCCCACTAGCTATCTGCCTTACGTTTGGTAGTGTATATATGTCCATGCCTCTCTCTCGCTTTGTCACAGCTCACCCTTCCCCCTCCCCATATCCTCAAGTCCGTTCTCCAGTAGGTCTGTGTCTTTTTTCCTGTCTTACCCCTAGGTTCTTCATGACATTTTTTTTTCTTAAATTCCATATATATGTGTTAGCATACGGTATTTGTCTTTCTCTTTCTGACTTACTTCACTCTGTATGACAGACTCTAGGTCTATCCACCTCATTACAAATAGCTCAGTTTCGTTTCTTTTTATGGCTGAGTAATATTCCATTGTAAATATGCGCCACATCTTTATCCATTCATCCGATGATGGACACTTAGGTTGTTTCCATCTCCGGGCTATTGTAAATAGAGCTGCAATGAACATTTTGGTACATGACTCTTTTTGAATTATGGTTTTCTCAGGGTATATGCCCAGTAGTGGGATTGCTGGGTCATATGGTAGTTCTATTTGTAGTTTTTTAAGGAACCTCCATACTGTTCTCCATAGTGGCTGTACCAATTCACATTCCCACCAGCAGTGTAGGAGTGTTCCCTTCTCCCCACACCCTCTCCAGCATTTATTGTTTCTAGATGTTTTGATGATGGCCATTCTGACCGGTGTGAGGTGATACCTCACTGTAGTTTTGATTTGCATTTCCCTAGTGATTAATGATGTTAAGCATTTTTTCATGTGTTTGTTGGCAGTCTGTATATCTTCTTTGGAGAAATGTCTATTTAGGTCTTCTGCCCATTTTTCGATTGGGTTGTTTGTTTTTTTGTTATTGAGCTGCATGAGCTGCTTGTAAATTTTGGAAATTAATCCTTTGTCAGTTGTTTCATTTGCAAATATTTTCTCCCATTCTGAGGGTTGTCTTTTGGTCTTGTTTATGGTTTCCTTTGCTGTGCAAAAGCTTTGAAGTTTCATTAGGTCCCATTTGTTTGTTTTTGTTTTTATTTCCATTCCTCTAGGAGGATGGTCAAAAAGGATCTTGCTGTGATTTATGTCATAGAGTGTTCTGCCTATGTTTTCCTCCATGAGTTTGATAGTGTCTGGCCTTAAATTTAGGTCTTTAATCCATTTTGAGCTTATTTTTGTGTATGGTTTTAGGGAGTGATCTAATCTCATACTTTTACATGTACCTGTCCAGTTTTCCCAGCACCACTTATTGAAGAGGCTGTCCTTTCTCCACTGTACATTCCTGCCTCCTTTATCAAAGATAAGGTGACCATATGTGTGTGGGTTTATCTCTGGGCTTTCTATCCTGTTCCATTGATCTATATTTCTGTTTTTGTGCCAGTACCATCCTTTCTTGATTACTGTATCTTTGTAGTATAGTCTGAAGTCAGGGAGGCTGATTCCTCCTGCTCCGTTTTCATTCTCAAGATTGCTTTGGCTATTCGGCGTCTTTTGTGTTTCCATACAAATTGTGAAATTTTTTGTTCTAGTTCTGTGAAAAATGCCAGTGGTAGTTTGATAGGGATTGCACTGAATGTGTAGATTGCTTTGGGTAGTAGAGTCATTTTCACAATGTTGATTCTTCCAATCCAAGAACATGGTATATCTCTCCCATCTATTTGTATCATCTTTAACTTCTTTCATCAGTGTCTTATAATTTTCTGTGTACAGGTCTTTTGTCTCCTTAGGTAGGTTTATTCCTAGATATTTTATTCTTTTTGTTGCAGTGGTAAATGGGAGTGTTTTCTTGATTTCACTTTCAGATTTTTCATCATTAGTGTATAGGAATGCAAGAGATTTCTGTGCATTAATTTTGTATCTGGGCTCCTGCTCTTAACCACAGCCACATGCAAGCTTCCAAACATGCATGCTTTCATTCCTACATCATTCATTCACTTATTCTTTCATTTACTTCCCCGCCGATAGAAGTCCTATAGAGATCCGGATAAATAAGAAACTCACAATTAAGGATAGGGTCTCTTAAACCTGGATATGCCTTAGTCTCATGTAGAACAATTTTTACAAATACAGATTCCTAGGCCCCACCTGATCCCTCCAGAGGTGAATCTCTAGGAGCAGTAATCTTGTAACTGTCGGAACCTGTATATTTAAGATGCGCTCAGCGTAGCTCTGAGACACAGCCGGTTTGGACAGCCTCTCGTCTGGGAGATTTTCCCTGTACAGCGAACACCCTGAGAAGGAGTGGAAACCAAGACACAGGGCTACTGTAGGTGGGTGTTGCCCTGTCTCATCCCTTATCCTTTGTATTTGGGCTCAATGGCCTCTAACTGTCCTGAAGTGCTTACTTCTTCCTGGGGAGGGGGTCCTTGTTTGTTTATTTAGTTTTATTATTTTTATTTATTTATTTTTGGCCACACTGTGTGGCTTGTGGGAACCCTAGTTCCCTGACCAGGGATTGAAGCTGTGCCCTTGGCAGTGAAAGCGTGGAGTCCTAACCACTGAATCACCAGGGAATTCCCAAGGGGGGCCCTTGTTTAAAACTGTTGCCAAATGGTCTGCTCCCTGGGACAGTGACGATGTCTGTTTTCCTCAATCTTATGGCCCCAGTGCTTACACAGTCTGGTATGGAGCAGGGGCCCAGTAAATATCTGTGAATGAATGCATGTATGAATGAATGAATGAGTGAATTCCTGGTTCCCTTTAGGTGCATGGTGGGTCCCTCCTCTTGTCGTTTCCATGGTTCTGGGACTAGGAGGGAGACAGGGAGAGCACTGGGCTAGGATGAGTGGCTGTCTCAGCTCTGCAGCCCCGCGGGCCTCCATCCAGCCCTGGCCTCTGTGATCCTGCCGGGACTAAGGAACATGTTGGGACAGGAGTGTGCCCAGCCCTCTGGGAAGCGTGGAGTTTGCCAGAGACGAGATTGGCCTGGGCTGAGCTTCTGAGCAAGTGAGAGGCGGCTGGCACGGCATGGTCATTAAAACAGTGGTTGACCTCCTGGCAGCTTGAGTGAGGCCCTGAAGCCCTCAGCCCTCCCCCAGTGGGCCCCCAGGACCCTCAGAGAGAGGCCCGTCCATCACAGGGGTCCCCGGGGAGGGCCACGGGCATTTCTCTGCGAGTTGCTTATGGGGCTCTGTCTTCAGCACAGATCTTGTCAGATTCAAGCTGTCAACCACACAGGCCCTGAAAGCCTGTCCCAGACCCCTGGGGATGCACGTGCGGTCGGCGACCTTGAGGGGGCTCTGCTGAGTGTGGCACTGTGGCGATAAGAAGGACAAATGGGAAGAAGCCACCTGGGCCAATAGTCCATTGTGCTGGTCCACGCCAGCCCCTCTGCGTCTGTCGTTGAGGGGCGTCTGGGCAGCCGCACTGAGTGTGTTTCCCCCCTCAGCCCCGCTGTGCCAGCCCTCACCAGGAACTTGGAAGGAGGCAGCCCACGGAGCCGCTTAAGGATACCAACTGCTGCCACCTGGAAGCTGTGTGACCTTGGGCAAATTACTGAACCTGAATCTGTTTCCTCAGGTGTGGTAAAGGCTGCATGAGATGAAGCACGGCTAAGCGCAGGGCCTGGCGCATGGTAATTGCTCAATGATTATCAGCTATTACTAGTGTTTGTGGAGGTGAAACACAAGGCAGCTTGGATTCCTTGCTGGTTTCTCATTTCAGTAGCATTTTAACTCTACGTGGCCTCATAACCTCTAGTGCCCATGGAAGGATGAGTGTGTAGAGGTCAGGCTGGGATTGGGGGCCAGGTCTCCCAAACGGGTTGCTTCCCAGCTAGCTCTTCAGTTGGTCTGCCGGGGGATGGGACAGGCCCGCCAGCCCTGTGTGTGGGCACAGCTGCCCGGGTTCTCTTCCGAGGGCTACACGCCTGGCCGTGTGGGGGGCTGTCTCCTGCCTGTGGTGGAGTCAGCCGCTGGTCTGATGGGTGGGCACCCCTCGGGCCCGCTCTGGGGCAGAGGAGATCGCATCTGGGGCCGTGGGCAGCCCTAACGCTGGACCAGTGGGTCAAAAGTTGAAGTCACATTAAAACGATGACGAAGGCCAAGGGCAGATAGGAACTTTGAGGAATCTGGATGCTAGCGGCAGTGAGAGGAGCAGCAGGAAGGTGAGGAAAAGGAAAGCTGCTCAAGACAACGGCGGGGGGCATACACTGATGTCTGTGAAGAGGTGGTTTCAGACCTCTGGCAGTGCCATTTCTGAAGGGTCAAGAGTGTTCTAGAAAGCTCCTTTGAGCAGAAGCCAGGGTCCCCTCCCTTTGCATCTGTGGTGAGTATTGGCTGCTGGGACTGATCCCAAGCCCCCTCCTCCTCAGGTTGGAGGATACTAGAGGGAAATGGCAGGGCTCCCACACCCACAGGCTGGTTCCTCACCAGCGTTCATTAGCACCTGCTGGGTTAGGGTGAGATATAAAAAGTTGCAGGTCAGGGGCTGTTGGCCTGGCCCCCTCCACTTCCCTGGGGGGTCCCTACCTCTTGCCAAAGTAAGGCGCTTGCAGGGGCCCTTCCGGAGGGTGGCTGTCCTTTGATCCTCTCCTGAGATCAGAAAGGGCAGCTGGGGTAGGGCAGCCAGAGCCGGGCTGTGACCCAGAGGGACCTTGAATTGTGGGCAATGGCAACTGCCACCTGGAAGCAGGGCTGGTGAAGGCGGGTGTCGAGGGAGAGGCTGGTGGTGGCCGGGGAGTCGGGGGTTGGCGTGGCTTACTGGGTTACGGCAGGGCTCTGCCTGCCTCCACAATTACTCAAAGGCAGAAGCTGCGTTCCCTACTGACCCTTTAAGAAAGGCACCAGTGGAGTGAAAACCCAGAGAGCATGACCAGACACCAGTCCCTCTGTGCTGACCGTCACACACTCTACTGTCCAGACCTGCAAGTGTTTGCGGGGGAGCGTCCGGGTTACCCCAACTCCACCCACCCTCAGAGCTTACCAAACAGCCCTGGGCTACCTCTGTCCCTGACCACACTAGTGACTGTGGACGGGTCATTTTCTCTCTCTGGGTGTCAAAGGGTTTGCAGTAGATCCGTGTTTCCCAAAATGTGGCTTTCTGTCCCACTGGCAAAACACAAGTGGAATTTAGGTAGCGTGTGGATGAGCTATTTTATGTATTTATTTTAGTGCTTATTAGAAGAAAACTGGCACGTCAAACTTGTGGTTTCATGGTTAGTATTAGCCTGGGATAAGGCTAAGTTTATTGCAGTAAAAAAAAGGGAGTCAAGGGCTTCCCTGGTGGCGCAGTGGTTGAGAGTCCGCCTGCCGATGCAGGGGATGCGGGTTCGTGCCCCGGTCCAGGAAGATCCCACATGCCGCGGAGCGGCTGGACCCGTGAGCCATGGCTGCTGAGCCTGCGCATCTGGGCCACAACAGTGAGAGGCCCGCATAACGCAAGAAAAAAAAAAAAAAAAAAAAAAAAAAAAAGGGAGTCAAATGTAAAGAAAAAAACTCAGTTAAATAATGGTATAGGTTAGTGCTGGGCAGTAGAACTATGGTGGGAGGCAAACATGCAAACCACATATGTAATTTAAAATTTTATATTAGTTACATTAAAAAAAGAAACAGGTGAAAGTAGTTTTAAGAATAGATTTTATTTAAGCTGATATATCTAACACATCATTTTGACGTGTACTTGGTAAAACAAGAGATATTTTATATTTTTTTGGTAATTAAGTCTTCAAAATCTGATGTGGATTTTACACTTCCATCACATCTCAGTTTGACCTGGCCATGTTTCATGGTCTCAGTGGCCACGTGTTGCTGTGGCTATTGCGCTGGCAGTGTAGGTCTCAGTGATATGCAGGCATGCCAGCGTTATAAAGGTGGCATGTGGATTTCTGCCGTCTAGAGTTTTCCAGCTCAGCTCTAATGTCTGGGCTTCTCTGCCCCACTCAGACTTGTTCTCCCTCCCCTTCCAAATTGAGGCCACCTTCTTGCCTATTACCCCTCTTACTTTCTTCTCTTACCGAGCAATATGCTTCACCAGTTGCCCCTAAGAAATTTTACGTGTGGAGGTTTGTATTGTACATGTTCGGTGAATCTTTTGCAAGGGATAAATCAGAGAGAAGCCCCTTCTGAAAGCCAGATAGAAATAGCTTTTGGGTCATTTCTCCTGCTGTCCCTTAATCATCGGCCAGTGGCTACTTGCAAGTCTGTATTCGTCAGTGATGGATCTACCTTCTGTGATTCATTTGGCGGGTGGCCTGAGGGGATGTGACAAGCTCTCCTGCAAGTCCTTTAACCTCATTTGTTATCAATGTTTTATATTGATCAGAATTATCTGCGGAACTTCCTAAAAATGCAAGGGTGATTTTGACACCATTGGATATGGGGCATATGATTACGTTCTGGGCATGTGATTCTAATACACATGAAGTTTGAGATCCACTGCCTGAAATCTATTCCTATAGTCTATAGGCTGATAATGGCATGCTGGAGGACTCCAAATTGAAATTTCAGACATAAACACTAGAAGAGGAGGCATGGACTGTTTCCACCCAATGGTTACGACTAAAGTAATTAGAAATATTCCTGAATTTGCCACAGAGGACTGAGCATTAACCAAAAATTGCCTTAGAAGAAATACCTACTACACTCTAACCAAGCCAGGCATCAGCTTCCTGGGCCCTTAGTGACTATTATTTTCAAAAAATGTGCTCACTCTCATCCCCCATTTATTATCCCTGCCATTTTATCCCCCGTAATGTTCTCCAGGGACCAATTAATACTATCTGAATGGAAGCATGAGTCATAAGTGGGAATGAGCTTGTCCGAGATTGGATTTCGATGTGTTTGCATGTGTACCCCTGTGTGTGTGTGCGTGTGCGTGTGTGTGTGTGTGTGTGTGTGTGTGTGTGTGTGTGTGTGTGCGTGTGCAGCATTACATCAGAGGGAAAACTGCCTGTACCCAGAATCTCAGGTCTCATCAAGAAAGCCATCCTTCCACCCAGCTCCAGGAATAAAGCCCTCGGAACTCATGGATTCCAGATGGAGAGACAAAGTGAACTCAATTCATGTGAAGGAGAGGAATCAGAGAAGGACTCTCAGGCCCAGATGCAACAGAGTTAAAGCTAGGGCCCAAGAGAAACAGTAGAATCCTCAAAGTAAGGGGAGAGAGAATTTAGATGCAGTAGAGGTGTACTCTGTACCAGGTATTTAACATTTGTTACCTTTTAATGACCCTGTAGGGTAGATATTTTTAGTCCCATTTAACAGACTAAGATGCTGAGGCCCAGAGAAATAACTTGCCCTGTGTCAGCTGGCAGGTAGGTAGTAGAGCTGGGGTCCAAATGATTGCAAGGCTGACTCCAAATCTCATGTTTTTCTCTGAATGCTAAGTGCTTTTCAAGATAGCAATGCTCAGCCCATTTCTGGGTTCCCTATAGACTGCTTGACTTACTCCTTATGAAAAGAAAAGAAGTTAGACTATGTCTTTGTTTAAGTCAGACCCCTATTCTGTATCCCTATGTCCCTAGAGGAGACCAGCCCCTCCCTGCCAGCATCAGTTTCCACGGTGCACTTGTGAAGGTGACCCTCTCAGTCCGGGAGCTGCAGCATCACTAAGCGAGTTCATATATCTTGTACCAGCCAGGGAGTCGCTAAGAGGCAGATGGAACATTCAAAGGAGTAATGGAGGAGTTTAATGAAAAAACCAGTTTACAGAGGCTGCGTAGGGTTAGGGAACCAACAGGGAATAGAAAGGCGCCCAGGGGATAGCACTCTGGGCCTGGAGGGGCAAACAGAGGGAGTGTTTTCTCAAACCTGAGGAGAACTGTGGCACTGGGAGAGGCACTTCTAGACAGGAGCTGAGGGCATAGTTAGAGGCATGCAGCTCCTGCCAAAGTGGGGATGGGCAGAGCAGGGGAATCAGTCCCCCAACTTTCCTCTTCTCACTCTGCGATCCTGTGCCTTGGCAAACGGGACTCACCCACACACACCCAAAGCCTGGAGAATGGTGCCTGGCACATAGTAAGGGACAAGTCAGTGCTGGCCATTATTCCCTCAGTGGTATCTGCATCCTCTGGTCTGGGGCCTGCTTGACGCTGTTTCTCCAGAGAATGCATAGAGAGCTCTTTTCTCTCTGCTGCAAACCATAGAGAGTTGGTTTGGAGACGAGGAACTAGCTGCTGGAGCAAAACCTGGTATAGTTCCTCGCCCACATAGTTGGCTGTGACCATGGTCAAGTTATGAGGGTAACTCCTGCTTGGTGAACTGCTGAGTTAAATGACTCCGAACTGGACTATCTTTCGGCTAAGAAATGTGGAGACTGACCCTGGCTCAGGAGAACTTACGAGCTGTTTGATCAAGAGATCAAGAGAGGATTTGTGCTGTTTTCTGCAGGTGCCTTCTGACTGCGGGACAGCCCGGTTCAAACAGGAAGCAGCACAGGATGGAAGGAGAGCCACCGGGCTGATTATTTTCCATTAGCACACCCACCTGCCCTCCAGCCCCTGAGCCGGCTTCTCTCTTCCCCACCCAGCTCTGCGCTCAGTGGGGCCTGACTCCAGAGGACTGTATCACCCAGGTCTCCTTGCCAGCTGCTTTCCAGGTGGGTTTAGCAAAAAGGAGAACACAGCAGGAGGTCCAAGGCTGGGAAGAGAGAGAGGTTGGGTTATGTCTCTGTCCTGAGTCTCTAGCAGTGGCTGTGTCCCTCCATCACTGCAGTTCCCACTGGGCAGCCCTCCTTCAAGGCTCCAGCTCCCAGTGGGCTCTTACTTCCACACATAACTTCATCCTTGAGTCCCCTCAGCCCTAGCATGTTATGGCTTCCCGCTGGTGGCTGGGCACCTCACCATCCTTGGTCTGTTCCCTCAACCTGGCCCACACCTGAATCAGGAGTCCTTTCACGAGAAGCATCTGTGAGGGCTTGTGAGCTGCCTGCTGGCTGACCCTGACTTACTCATAGCCTGTTCTAATCAACCCTACCTAGCAGGTGCTCAGCCAAGAATCTTGAATGGAACAGCTCTGTGGCATTTTCGGTATCCCAGAGGGCATGACTCATGTGTTCTTATGTTAATACGATGCTACTCTGTGTGTGTGTGTGTGTGTGTGTGTGTGTGTGTGTTGCATGTACATGATGGGCCCTAAAACTTACTTCAAAGATGCAGGTATTCTACAGTAGATTTCAAAGCCAAGAGATATTAGAAAGGCCCATCAGTATCAAGCATGGCCTTGTCCTCCACAAGTCATCAGAAATATAATATATCTTGGTCATATTTAATCTGAGGTCAGAATAGTGAGGATTCACTCTCACTACATCTTGGATTTACAGAATAATTCCAGATGCTCAGTGTTTCTAGGTTTTTATTAGATGCTGTCCATTTTGGACTGAGGACTTCATCCCATTTTATACTGCCATGGTGTCAAAAGAGGAAAAGGAGACATTAGGGTCCTGGTGTCTTAGCCCCTCAAGATGCCATTGTGCAGCCATGACTTGTTATTCCTCGCCTGTCTCTCTGGAGGCTTCCTTTGCTGTCGTCCTTAACCCTGGGCCGTACTTGAAGCAAAGTGAGCCGAAGGGAAAGTTGGCTTTGAAACTGTGGACTTATTGAGGTTAGAGTAGTTTCCTGTCCCCATTAAGAACCATATCTGTCACACACATTGACAGAGGATTCTGCTTCTCAGAGTTCTGCCTGGTAAGAGGACACGGAGATGTATGGGATTCCCACACCCCCCAGTGCCCCCCAAGGAAATGAGTTATTCCCAGAAAGCTCCAGCTTCTTTAATATGGGAGACATATTTTGACGCACATGTCTTGAAGTCCGTCTGTCAATCTGGCTTTGTTTAACTTCCCTGAGAAGGAGTGCTATGGGAAAGATGGTTAAATGTTTCCAAAACATGTTTTGAAAAGAAGCCACCAGAAGGAGAAACAATTTGCCAAAAATAAGTCACTCACCCATCGCAGAGCTTCTGTTGTTGTTTGCTCAAAAGAAATGAAAACCCCAAACCCTCAAACCCAAGTGTGGCCCAGATTTTACGGCCTGACCTGAGGAGTTTCATTTAGAAGGACATAACATCGTTATTTAGGGCTCTCGGGGTTCACAGTGGAGAACAACGACGGCCAAGGGTATGGTGAGAGCGGCAGGCTGAGCTGCAGGAACCTTGGTGCCTGTTACTCCCCCTTCCTTTCTGCTCAGCTATCCCAGCCCCAATCTTGCTCCCTCTTCAGCTGCGAGCTGCAAACAACTGCCCTTGTTCTCAGGAAGCAGCGTGGACCCTTTCCCATTGATTCCAACGTGCTTTGCGCTTGTCGACCTTCTCTGATTTCAGAGTTATGATTCTGTCCCTTCTCTTTGGCAACTCCTCGGCCTGTCCTTTTGGGATTCAGCCTTTCTTCCGTTCTGACGCTCATCTGTGCTTGACCCTTAAGTGAAACATCCCTGCTCCAGCCCTGGGTGTCTGGAACCCCACCATCTGGGCTCCCACGCTTCCTCCTGCCTCCACCAAGTGTGCGTGTGCGTGTGTGTGTGGGATTGGGGTGGGGAGGGGTTAGCTTCTATTCTTGGCCTCAAAAACTATAACTGGTTCCCCACGATAAGAGAAATGCAAATTGAGACAATGAAATACCATTCACATCTACCAGCTTAGCAAAAATTAATTAAGTCTGATGACAACAGGGATGATGAGATGTGGGCATAAAAGAACGCTGGTGGGAGTGTAAATTGGAACAGTCGCTTTGGAGAACAATTTGGCAACACCTACTGAAGTCGAAGATGTGCTCCTGCTATGAAATATCAATTCTGCTCCTGGGCATAAAGCCCAGAGAAGCTATCATATATGTGTACAGATTTGTGCTGTGTATATATGTATAGTATACCTGTACATGTATATACACACATGGATGCACATGTACATATATGTACATATATATACACACATACACAAAAGAGTACTGATCACACAGCCCACAAGCTGTGGTTTATGAATGTGTTCATGGAATTGAATACTATACTATGCAGAAGTTAATGTAAGTGTACTAGGCTTTTTATCAAAACGTATAAATTCTAAAACATTGTTGAGTGAAAAAACAAGTTGTAAAAGGATATATGTGTGTGACATACATATACATAATATATATAGATGTAATTTATATTAAAGTGTAAAAAATTGATTTTTATGAATACACTCATGTTTATTAAAAAACAAAAACATACATGGGAATGATCTAGGCCAACTGTAGGTTAATAGTTCCTTTGAGGAAGGAAAAATGAAGGTTGAAGAAATGGAACTGAATCTGGACATTTTTATTTCTTTGAAAGGAGAGAGAAAGAGGTCTGAAGCAATTTGGTAAAATATGTGTAATCTTGGTGATGGGCTTATAAAAGTCTAGTTTATTATTTTCCTTATTCAGTATGATTGAAATATTTCCCCTTTACAAATTTAAAATAATAAGAAAACTATTTCTCGGCCTTAAATATTGTCTTGGGTAAGTGACACTAACTTACCTTTGAGAAGGGCTTTGAGAACATCTGGTCAACCTCTCTCTGGTTCCAGAATCTCCTTTATGACTTGCTTAAGGCCCTGTGTGAACCCCTGTTCTGACTTGGATCTCCAACCACTGGAGCTGCCCCCAAACGGAACTCTTGGAAAGTTATTGCCTACATTGAAAGCGGTCTCCTGCTGGCATCAGGGCATTGGTCCCAGGTCTGAGCCTCCACCCTCAAGATTCCCACCACAGCGGCCCTTGGAGCTGCTTGGAATCACGGGCCTTGGGGCCAGCCTCGCAGCGGGGCTAGGGAAGGAGAGGAAGCTGAGGGGCCAGGAGCTCACCCCCAGGCGTTCCTCTTTGGACAGGCTGGCTCGTGAAGGGACTTGCCAGGACTGGACCTCGGAGAGGAGGAAGCCCAGCTCTCAGGGCAAAATTCCGTTGACAAGCAACAAACTCTGCCCCTGCACTGCTGCTTTCCCAGGCTCACTTCCCCAAATGTGGGCACGTGAAAAGTTGCAGCCGCCTGGCCCGCAGCACCCTGGGATCTTTAAGACCAGGCCAGCAGAAGGGTGGGATCTGAGTCAGTGACTCATGGGGACCATCCAGGGTGCCCTACTCTTCCCGGTCTTTTGTGAAGTCAGCTGGAAAGGGAGGTCACATGCCTGATTCCCCTCCATCCTGGCCAGCCTTAAAAAGAAAGTCTGCCTCCAAAAATAGCTTCCTCCGAGTCTCTTGTGCCCTATTCAAATATAGCCAAACTTTTGTGTCCTATTAAAATGTGGCCAAACGCAAGCCTGACAAACAGGTAGGAAAATGTTTCATAGGCACAGTGAGAACCTACCCTCCATATGGCAAACAAAGCAGTGACTGCCTGAATTTTTCAGGACCACCATCACTGTACTTTTGATGAGCTGGTTTTTTTTTAAATTCTAATATTTTTAGGTGCTTTTCTTTTTTTTTAAGGAGAAAATGGTGAAGGATTTGGTCCCCCAAAATTAGTTGCCAGGGTGAGATCTGGAATTAGCTCAACTTTGGCCTAATTTCTTTCATTCTAATTGTCTTGGAAGGAGAAGCTTGAGATGGTTGAGAACAGCTGCAGGTTCTTTCTCATTGATGTCCTCAGTGAACCAGGGAGACAGGTGGTGGTACAGTGGCTGTAAGCTTGGCTGCTTAGTGGCCTCTAGTTATAGGTTCAGTTCTGTTGATCAATGATTGCCAGACTTTGTTGTGTGTAGGTTCCCCTGGGAGCTTGATGCAATGGGAGCCGTGTCCCAGGTGCACCCTAGACCAGTGGAACCGGAATCTTTGGGAGTGGGACCCAGGCATCTGTTCTTTTAAAAACTCTGCAGGTGATTCTAAACAGGGTGAGAATCAGTGCTATGCCTTGAAACGTGTGGGAGGTGTTCTTGGGATCCTCCTGGGTGTTGTGAGAAAGGGCAAACACCAAGGATTTCATTACATTCAAAATAACATTAAGAACACTTGAGGGTTTGCCATTAGCCAGGCACTGTCCCAAATGTTTTCTGTAAATTATCTAACTCAAAATTTAAAACAGCATGCTGAGGAGGTAGTTTATTTATATCATAGAAGAGGAAACTGACCTTCAAATAGGTTAAGGAACTTTCCCAAGGTGATGCAGCAGAAATGCTGTTCCAGGGACGCTGACCTCAGAGTCTGAGCTTGGCTCTGATGATATTTACTAAGGTGGGAAACTCTCTCTCTCTCTCTCTCACACACACACACACACACAATTTAGTAATATTTTCAGTAATAAGTATTTCTTAAAAAGGTCTTGCCAATCGATTTCTTTCCAGTTGCTCTTCAGGCATCTGAATTCTCAGGGCACCACAGTTCCTGAGCTTTGGGTATGAAAGTTTCACTGAGTTAACATATCAAGGCAAGGGAGGCATCACGACTGGTATTTGGGTACAAAGGGTCAGAAGTTGCTTTCATCACTGCCCTCAGCTGAAGGGTGGAGAAGACAGTGAGGTGAGCACCCACTTCCAGAAGGCCTGGAAAGTTGAGGCCATTTCTCATTTTTAAGACGGTGTTATGATGTAATGCAAAGGATGGATGAGATCAAGGTTTGTTTTAGTTTTTCCACCCACGAGCTGTGCAATGTTGAGCAAGTCACTTCCTCTCTCTGGGCTCAGAAAAGCCCTCATCTGAAAAAGAAGAAAACTGAACCAAGTGTTTGCTAAAAGGCCTTTCAGCTTTAACTATGATCCAAAGGATAAATATCATCAGAGCAGCCTTCCTGATTCTGAGGTCTCAGCAGACTGGTCTGTTGCCACAGGTCCATTTATTCCCGCCGGAGTATCATATCTGCAGGACTGATGTCCCCCAGTGACTGACAATCTTGCTAACCTACAGTGAGGGATCCTTCTTCCCTTGGAAAGTTTGCATCTGCCATCTGGGAGGAGTCCTCTGCCCCAGACCAGGGAAGGTGGATTAGAATTGGAAAGGTGACTAGGTGAGCATGGGGTCAGGTCAAAGATAGAGGGGCGGCCTCAGAAAACATTTCCTCAGACCATGCTGTGGATATTGACTGCCCAGTGACCATTTCCTCTTTGCATCAGCACCCCAGTTCCCTTCCAGGGATTTTTCTCTCGTCTGTTGCGTTTAGGCTTTGGGACTGCTTGGTCCAATACATCCCCTCCTATGTTATAAGTGAAAGGCTCTTCCTAATGGAGCCTTCCACTGAGAAGGAAGCAAATGACCTCATTTTGCTCCACTGCACTCTATCTCCCAGGGCTTTGCTTCTTGAATGCAAGTAATGGCTGGAGTTCATTTATACTGGGGACAGGACCCAGCTGAGGCTGTGTAGTAGCTTCTATGACCAAGACCTTCACAGGTGGCCAGGGTCTCATCTGTTCCAAGCCTGGTTTGCCAGCCCCTGTGATCGTCTGTGCTTTTCTATATTTTTCCCCTTCCAATAAAGCATACCCCATCCCTACCTCCCTTTTTTCCTGAAATAGTCCAGTGTCAGTTGCTGTGTTGCGGTCAAAAACCTTGACAGATGAAGGTCCTGGTTAGACCTTTGGAGCCTTCCTTGCCTCACACAGGGTGCACCCCTCTAATGATGAGGCTCTGTCATCGAATTGTCTCTCTCTTCCCTGGGGGTCATGGGTAAACACTGCCGACCTCTGACCCTGCTGGTTTTCCTTTCTCCATGAACTTGGCCTCTTTCTGTTTATACAGAACTTTCCCAGGCAGCACATTTTCTAAATCCAATTGTATTTCAACCCCGTCACCTTGAAGGGAGCCTTAGGTGTTCCCAAACTCCTTGGGTACACACTTGCCGAAACTCTTTTAGGTTATTTTTTCCCCTTTTCTCTTGGTATAATAGCTAACCTCATCCACTTGTGCATGAATTTCACCAACCTAACTTTCCAAGGGCAGCTGTCTTTCAAGTTCTTGGAAGTCAACTTCACTTCTATTCCTCACGTACCATCTAGATACTTAAATTTGTCTTGAAATGATTAATAGCCCTTTGAAAATTCTGTCTTCCATTCCTCCTGACTGTGGGCAGCCTCCTTTGTTCAAGCTCACGTATCAATTCTTTATTATACTCTGTGTCCCGAATGACGAACTAGAGGAGGCAAAGCTATGAGAAGCAGGTTTCTTGCCTTTAAGGGTTTAAAACCTATTGGAGGTGAGATTTGTATACATGAAATAATTATAGGAAAACCTATACCTCTGAGGACTCCCCAGCGGCCTGTGACAATGGTTTTCACACTGTGTTTCCGGAGCCCTACTGTTGTGTGATGTGCATCCCCCCATACCTGGGGGTGGGGTGGTGAGAAGGGGCCCATCTGTCGTTCTGCAGGATGTCGTTGGAACTGAGTTATCCAGCAGTTATCAAGGCAGCGCTATCTGCCTTGAGATAAACACAATAATAAGCCGCTGACAATCTTGCTCACTTGTAATAAGGGATCTTTCCTTCCTGGGGAAAACGGTTTGTATCTGCCATTGGGGAGGAGCCCCCTGCCCCACCCAGGGAGGGTGGATTGGAATTGGAGGGGCGGCTAGGTGAGCATGGGGTCAGGTCAAAGGCAGAAGGACAGACTCAGAGGACATTTCCTCGGACATGGGTTTGGGGACTGCAGGATCCAATCTTTTGTTGGTGTACAGGGTCCTTCTTGATCTCGTCATGGCTACAGATCCAGACCCACGTCCTGCTGCCCAAACCCTGGGGGCTTTCCTGACTCCTGGGCCTCTGTGCTGCCCTGCCCTAACGTGTGCAGCTCTCTATGCTTTGTATGCCTCATCAGCACCCCCGAAACCATACCCTACCTCAGTGATAAACTCTGAAGACAGAAAGCATATTTTATCTGTATGGACCCGCAGTAACTAAGTGAGGACCTGGCACATGCTTCTTGAATTAAGAACTGGATTTCGAGGTGCCATTTGGAAGCATTATCAGAACTAGAGATGGGGAAGATCTTTACAGGCCGGGGTGGTCTGTGAAGACTTCCTAAAAAAAAAGTCAGGCTTGTATTAGGATTTGGGAAATGTGACATATTTAGATTCATGGAAAGGAAGAAGGAGGGCATTTCAGGCATGGAAAGCATCTCTGACCAAAGGCTCAGAGCAAGATTTATGAATATCCCATAGAGCAGTAAAGAGCTGCAGCAAAGAATTGACAAGAGTATTTCAAATACACCTATGTCTGGACCCCACTGCCAACCAAATGAACCAGAGCCTCTGGAATGTGCCTGGGCCTTGGCACTTTATAGCTTCCTTGATGGGTCTAGTGTGCAAAAGGGCTGAGGACAGTCCCGGGACCATCAAGTCATATAGAAGGGGTGTAAGAAAGGCTGGGTTTGAAGAATGGAGAATCCTGATGGAATCCCTTCCATTTTGGGCCAGGAGTTTTGGACTTGGGCCAATGCGTATGAGGGTGCTTTCACCCTCCGGTGCTTTTCATGTTTCGCAAGCTAGTTTTTATGGCAGGTTAATCTGGTTCAGATTCAGAATGAGGGGAGGGAGTGGGAGGCTTGGGAAAGCGGAGAGCACGATGACACCGAGTTCTGGGAGAGAGGCCTGTGCTCTCCTCTGATAGGGGAGCAGAAAAGAGAAGATGAAGTAAAGAAACGTAGAACAGAAAGAATTAATGGAACACGGTGGGATGAAAAAGTGAGGACCTGTTTCCTAATTAGCTGTGGCAGCAACAAGAGAAATCTCTCTCTATACGGATAGTCCCAAAGTTACACAGGCGAGGAAGTGGGGAATGGGATCAAATCTCCACGCCCACACTCGTCCCTCCTCCACAGTTCCTGGATATTAGGAACTCATCCCTTCCTTTGATCTTACCATCCTCTAAACTGTCATTGCATTCAGTTCCCTCATTCCTTCCTTGAGAAGCTTTCTGGAAGGGGAGTCTACACTGATGGCCTCACTCCCTCACCACCCACCCTCTCTCTAACGCCCCACAATCTGTCATCTACCCGAAGTCTCTCTTGATGGTCCCCAGTGGTCTCCCACTTTCAAAAATCCAGTGACTTTTACCCCAAGCCTCATCCCACTCTACCCTTCGGCTGCATTTAACTCCTTCATAGAGCTTGACACTCTTGGCTTCTGGACCAGTGGATGCTTCACTCAGATGCTCTTTCTCTCATTTGCATTTTTCCCTTCCACCTGTGCCAGATTCACCCAGGACCCATCCTTAGGCCCTTTCTTCATTTTCACTCTCTCAGCACATCTCAACACTTGCCCAGGTTTCAAATTTTCATTTCCAACAGGCAGCAGGATATCGTCCACCTGGATGTCCCATCTATGCCCCATACTCACTGCCATTACCATCGACAGTGTTTGCAAAGTCCTTTATTGCTTAGAAAGTGCCATACCCCCAGTGTTTCACTTGAGCTCCATCACCCTCCCAACTCTGCTTCTTTCACTTTGTTCTTCCCTGAATTTGAATCTCGGCTCTGTTAGTTGCTAACTGAAGCCTCAGTTTCCCAGTCTTTGAAATGGGGATAATAGTAATACCGGTATCATAGGGGTGTTGTGAGTGTTAAACAAGAAATGTGTTGATATGTGAAAAAGCCAAGCTCACTGCCACAGCCCTACTTCTTCTTCTTTTTGTTTTGTTTGTTTGTTTTTCTCTCTAACCCCCAAAGGAAATCCTCCTAAAATAATGGAATGAACAAATTCCAAACACCAGAAAGAGAAGTTGCCTTGATTTGCCTTGATGATTTGAGTAAATTTTGAGGAAGTGACAAATTTCAACCAAACTGGGCCTGAGCTTATTTTTCTTTCAGAGTATCTTCTCAAGGGTCTGAGGAAGCTCTAAGTGTTTTGGGTGAGTCGTCACTGGAAGGGCTGAATTTTTGACAAAGTTGACTCTGTGTGACGTACAAAGAAGGCAATATGAGTGCCTTTGTTATTGCTGGCTTTGCGTGTCAAGGCGAAGTTCTGTCTTATCAAGGGGTATCAAGTGTTTGTCAGCCTCTGAGTTGGAAGATTTGATGGCAAGATTTTTACTGTCTAAGCTAGTCTACTAGTATCTTGTCAGTTTTGATTTACGAGTTATTTTAGGTCTGTGAACTGCTGGGCAACCTGATCCATGACTTGCTACTTAGATTTCTCCCTCCAAATATTTGGGTGGGGGGAGGGGAGAGACAGCTGTAAACTAATAAGGTCCTAAGGAATATGGTCAATAATCAGTTCCCACCACAGAGCTATAGGTGACTTGCTTGTTATATAATGTTCTAGCATAACCGTGAAAAATTACTCAGCCTTTAGACCTAAAATGCATCTAGAATTAATCCAGAACTGTGAACGTCAGATGGCCTTTCTTTAATACATCATTCTTAATTTACCTTTATTTACAACAGTTGTTTGGAACATTGTAATCAATGCTTGTTGGACTTGGTTCCAAAAGAAGGTGACTGACTGTTGTTTGAAATTCTTTGGTAGACATTGTGAAGGTATTGGATCAAGTGTGGTATAAAGTAAGGAAGTAGACGATATATATTTATATATTTTTATTTTTTATTTTTTTGCTTCATGTGTGGGAAAGCAAAAGGCAGTTTTCCAAAAGCTGCTTAATCGCATTCTGTGATTGTAGTTATGTATTTTCGCAATGTGGGTGGATTTCCAATGAAATTGACATGAATACTTGGTATTGGTGACCAATGGACTGTGGAGATAAGTGAGCAGATAATGTCAGGATAAGCTGCAAACAATTTAAGTTCAATTTCAGTGACCTTAGTTATTCCTTGCATCAAGAGGCAAAATCTCATCCCTTGAATCTATGTGGCCCTGTGACTTGTTTTTTTAACTCATAAAATGCAGTGGAAGCTGTAAAACTCTGGAGCCTCTATGGCCTCTAATTCTTGAGAGGCCATAACAGCTTCAGCTCTTGTCTTCTTGGAACACTGCCCTGAGTCTGACACGTGAAGAAGCCACACGGAACAGAGACAAGCCATCCCAGCTGAGTCCCCCTGGGCCCACCACCTGAGAGCCAGCCTCAACCTGCAGACATAGGACTGAGGCTCTATTGGGTCATCTGAGGCTGTGTCCAGCCCCAGTCAAGCTCCAGATAACTGCAGCCACATGACTGACCCCAGGTGAGATTGGGGGAAGAGTTGCCCTGCTGAGCCCAGCTAACCCAGAGACCCATGAGCAAATCAGAAAAATTTTGAAGGTTGTTTTAAGCCACAAAATTTTGGGATTGTTTGTTACGTAGCCATAGGTAACTGATATAGAGGAGAGAACTGAGAAAGCAGGCAAGTACCTTTACTTTTAAATGGTAACTTTACTGAGAAAGAAAACCTAAAATACATTGGACAGTGACTTGTTAGATCCCAGAAGTTTAGAGCAGAAGGGACTTCCGAGGGCACCCCTCTGATGCTTCTGATTCTTTTGATTCCTGCCACTATTTTCATGGGTGCATGTTTTGCCATCCCTATGACATGAGCTGCTCTTGAGAGCTGGGGCCAGGTTTTCTCCTTCTTGGTGTCCCTCCAGAGAGCTCAGAGCCCAGGTCTTACACAAGCTCTCAGTAAATCTTTGTGGCTTGCTGGGTTATATGGGAAGTGGCAGGAAGGTCCTGGGACCATGAGTTCCCAAGGGGTTAGACCCAAGTCCTGCCAGCTGCTTATATTTGTTTGTAGTTTAAGTTTGTTAGTCATCTTACATACTTTTGCAGGGTGTGTTTTAGAGATACTGGGTTTGAGATGCCAAGGATGGCCTGACTATGCCCATTTGTAGGCTGGTACCCAGGAGGTCAGAGGCTCTTTAGAACCATATTTTATGTACCACTTATTATTTTTTATAATGGTGGTCTTACTGATGCCTTAGCCCAAACAAATGGATCGAGTCATTTCTGTCATCTGTATCCATAAAGGACGTTGAATTGAAACTCAGAAGTCTGGTCAGTTCAGAACCTAGGATCCTAGGCTTCAGGAACTTTCTACTAGAGGGACCCAAACTGCTGGTTTACCATACACAGTTAAGGAAAGTGTGACAGTCATCAGCTTGGGGGTGGTTAAGATGAACAGTTTTTCCAAGACTCTTGCAAAGTGTATTCAACTTTTCTAAGAACTTACATAGCATTTGATCTTCACTGCAGAGCTCAGGAAAATAAGGGATTACTCTCTATATTTCCAGGGCAAGAAACAAGGAAGCAAGTGTCAGTCCTGGGATGAATCCCCAGACACTCTGGCCATCAGTTCAAGTTTGTTCCTACAGACCAGGCCGTCTCAGTGACCTGTAGAAGGTGGCTTTGGACACTGACTCTATTACATGCCTGGCCAATTGTGTCATACTGAGTCTGGGATTTTGATTCTGTACCTCTGGTAGACGTGAGACGCACTGTCCATATGTCCTAGGAAGGGTTTGACCTTCAAGAAAGGACGTGCTGCCCAGCTATGAAACAGCCTCCAGCACTGAGCTCCTCCAGGGTCAGTCTCTGCTGCTGAGAGCTGCCTTGCCCAAGGTCAAACCTTTCCTAGGACAATGTGTATCTGATGACTGAGCAAGATGGATTATAAATGTCTAGTCATTTTGGCAGAAGACTTAAGTAGACATTTCTCCAAAGAAGACATACAGATGACCAACAGAAACATGAAAGGATGCTCAGCACTGCTAATTATTAGAGAAATGCAAATCAAAACCACAATGAGGGGATTCCCTGGTGGCGCAGTGGTTGAGAGTCCGCCTGCCGATGCAGGGGACACGGGTTCGTGCCCCGTTCTGGGAGGATCCCACAGGCCGCGTAGCGGCTGGGCCCGTGGGCCATGGCCACTGGGCCTGCGCGTCCGGAGCCTGGGCTCCACAACGGGAGGGGCCACAGCAGTGAGAGGCCCGCGTACCGCAAAAAAAAAAAAAAAAAAATGCCGGAGAGGGTGTGGAGAAAAGGGAACCCTCCTACACTGTTGGTGGGAATGTAAATTGGTGCAGCCGCAATGGAGAACAGTATGGAGGTTGCTTAAAAAACTAAAAATAGAGCGACCATATAATCCAGCGATCCCACTCCCAGGCATATATTCAGAAAAGACAAAAACTCTAATTAAAAAAGATACATGCACCCCAATGCTCATAGAAGCACTATTTACAATAGCCAAGATATAGAAACAACCCAAATGCCTATCAGTAGATGATTGGTTTCAGTAGATGTGGTATATATATACAACAGAATATTACTCAGCCATAAAAAGAATGAAAGATTGCCATTTGCAGCAACATGGATGGACCTAGAGATTATAATATTAAGTGAAATAAGTCAGAGAAAGACAAATATCATATATCATCACTTATATGTGGAATCTAAAAAACAATACAAATGAATGTATATAACAAAACAAAAATGGACTCACAGACATAGAACACAAACTTATGGTTACCAAAAGGGAAACGGGTGGGGTAGGGATCAATTAGGAGTATGGGATTAACAGACACAAACTACTATATATAAAGTAGACAAGCAAGAAGGATATACTGTATAACACAGGAGACAATATTCAATATCTTGTAATAACCTATAATGGAAGATAATCTAAAAAAATATGTAACTGAATCACTTTGCTGTATACCCGAAACTAGCACAATGTTGTAAATCAGCTATACTTCCATTTAAAAATAATGTCCATCCAGTTTGGACTGACATGAGACAACTCTGACAAGCAGTATTTGATCTAGAACTTTTTGCCAGGTTGGTAGAAGCTTGGTCAGGCATGTCTGCCTTCTCCCTTTGTCCAATCTTGCTTCCGCCCCCTTCTTTCCACAGGTGTGGATCCCTAGTAAACATCCTGCCCCTCACACCCCATCTTAGCATCTGCTGCCGGAAATCCGGCCTGCGACAGTACCCCCTCTATTCACTCCCGTTTGACAGATATCACTGTCGCGGTACATAGGATGCAGAGACAGTCCATTATATTTTGATTGGCCTGTACGATGTTTACAAAAATGAGTCAAAATACAAAACTTGGGATATCACACATAAACTCTGAATTTCCAACTTCTATTTTAAAAAGTAGATGATATGGCAGCACTGGCCCTTTGTTCCTGCCAGTATCGGTTAAAGCTGAACAGTGGCTGCTCCCTTTATTGAAAAGAGTTCTCCGGCTACTCACAGCCCCCAG
>NW_006778881.1:279372-328052 GCF_000442215.2 Lipotes vexillifer | reverse complement strand
CCTGCTGATTTGTACCTGTCCACTTCTTTCATTTATGTTACCTGTCTGACCCCTATTGACATCTGTGTTTTGCCCTTGACAAAGATAAATGGATCAAGAGGTGGAAAGAGGAATCTTCACCACCCCACCGTATCTTACCCATCCTGCATGATCTGGGCCTTCAGGAATCGGATTCCCCTTAGTTCAAGGCTGGAATAGCCTTTTTCATGGACCCTGGGATTTTGTTAAGTAGTCAGGTCCCCACTGCTGGTCCAGCCTTGCCTTATCCTCTGCCACTGGCCACCTATAGCAGAAGGTATTTTCATCAGTGAGGTTCACATCAGACCTCGCACACCATTTATTTCTCTTTAAAAATATAATTTTTCCACTAGAAAAGACATGCCCATTACGGAATATTTGAGAGAGGTGACCTTCCAAGGCTATTAACATTTTGCCAAAAATAAATACCCTTAGGTTAACAGTCCACCCCTCAAGCTAAAGGAAGAGAATAGGCAGGAACCCCTCAAACGACCCCTCTCCACCCCTCCCCTCTCACTACCAATACTGCCTGTGGCCAGATGTCCAGGGACAACCAAAAGTCCCTTTGCCAGCCAAGTCTGATCCCTACCTCCCAAAATAAAAATTGCTGCTGCTGCTTTGTGGAGGCAGTAATTATAAAAGACCCAATTATATAGCAAATTATATATATATAATATGTATAAAAGACTCAATTATATAACAAATTGCTTTGAAATTATTTAAATTGTGTATTGGCAGGAATCGTATATTTGAATATAATGAGTTTCATTGATCATAAAAGTGTCTTCTCTGAGCTGATACAATAACTGCCTCTGTCTGCCGGTTGCTGCTTGAAATACCAGCCAGCTGGAAGACTCCAAAAACTTAGATTGTTTGCATCCTACTCAGATACATAAGGGGATTGGCTCCCTTTGTAGCTTCTGTTCCCGGGTGATAAGGATCCCTAGAATAGATCCTTGGCCCCAACATGGGGCAGCCGCTCTGGCACAGCTTCCTGTCAGGGCAGGCAGGGCTGGTGCCCAAGGAATAAGTCTAGTGCAGGGCTGGGGGCCCTGCATTCTGCAAGCCAGAAGGTCCCCTTGGCATGGGGAGCTGGAGGGTGTCCCAGACCTCCTGGCATTTACTTCTCTTTTTCTCCCCCACCTGCTCTGCCCACCTGGGGAAGGAAGAGTATGTCTGTTTGATGGGCTGTGTGCTGCGCTAAACTCTCCGTGGCTTTCCTGAAGGCCTGGCATTCAGGGGCGGTGGATGCCAGGAGTGTGTCGGAATGTCCATTTGTCCTGCGTGAATCATTAGTGGGGAGTCGCTGCAGGCTGGCACAGGCCTGCCAGGTTGAATGCAGAGGAGAATTAGGAGGAGTTCAAACCCCTCAGCCCTTGAACTGGCCCCTCTCACACCTAGAGCACCTGCCTGGACCAGGAGGGGACCTTGGCAGCCAGAGGCATTCCGGTTTTCCGAGGCAGCCTCAAGGAAACCTTGACAAATAAGGGTTACACTTTTGGCCACTGTGGTCTAGTCCAGGAGTCAGCAAATTTTTTCTATGAAGGACCAGATGGTAAATATTTTAGGCTTTGCAGACCACAGATTTCCCTGCTGCTGCTGCTCCTTCTTCCTCCCGGCTTCCCGTCCTCCTCCTCCCCCTCCCTCCCTCCCCTCCCCTTCCACCTCTCCTTCCCTATTGGCTATTTCTCCCTCCCCTCCCCCTCCCCTCCTCTGCTCCCTCCTCCTCCTCCTTTTTCTTTGTTGTTCCACATGTAAAAACCGATCTTAGCTCACGGGCAGTGATAAAACAGGCTTCAGGCTGGATTTGGCCCCAGGGCCATAGTGGCCGGCCCTGCCTCCTGTAATGTGTTTGTTGACAACACTGGATATTTTTGCTATCCACACTGAAGCCACTGAGATGTGATGGTGGGCACCCAGCAGCGAGTCTGGGTACATTTTGGACAAAAAGGTACTCAGATCTGGATACCCCTTTTGGAAAACTGGACATGTACTGAGAAGTCACATGACTCCTTGGACCCTCTGACCAATCCCCCAGCCCGTGGAAATCCTGTTCTGCAGGACCGTCTTGGCAGTTAGTGCCCACTGCCTGGCCTTTGGAAGGATGGTTTCCTGTGTTCATGTGTGCCCAGGCTGGTCTCCCTGCCTCACCCCACACTCTCCAGCTCCTCTGAGAGACGCATGAGGGCAGCAGCAGCAGCAGGTTTTCAACCACCTCATCCCCTGTCAGCACCCAGAGCAGTGTCTGCTACACAGCACAAATCATTTTAGCAGAATCAGGAACATTGACTGCTTCTTCCTGAGACCATGGTTACCTTTTTGGATTCAGAAGTATTGTGATTGGCTTCACCCTGTGCTTGCAAAAGTATTATATTTGTGTTTGAGCCTCAGAATATGGGTTCTTATTCAACTCAGGATATTTGGTTCTCTACCAAGGTAATTTAAGGATTACTTCCTCTCAGAGATTACCTTTTTTAAGATGGCAAGTTTGCCCGTATACTCTTGGGTGCTCAACTGTCTTGAGCAATAGCTATCTTGGACTCAACTGGCTGGAATAGAAAGGAACGTTATTATCTCATAACAAGAAGTCCCAAGGTAGGGCGCTACAGAGTTGTTTAATTCAGTAGCTCCAGTTTGTTGTTAAGGATCAAGTTCTTTCTTCTCTCTTCTGCTATACTTAGTGTGTTGTCTTTGTCTTTGCATCCGCCTTCCTCATGAGTACAAGATGGCTGCCATAACTCCAGGTGTCACATCGTCATGACAGTATCCTAGAGGAGAAAAGGGACTGCATGCATCCTTTTGGTCCTTCAGGAAAATTCTTTCTAGAAGCTTCTTATTTTTTCTCATCTTCCATTAGTCATAGCCATGTCCTGTGCCCATGTCTGAATGAATTTCTGACATGGGCCATGAACAACAATTATAGGTTTAGACCAATTATGTCTCATCTTCTGGGGCTGGAGCCAGACTTCTTGGGAGCATAAGACCCTATTGAGGAGTGTAGCATGACATCAGGATTCTGTTAGGAGGAAAGAGAAGGCGAGCACCCAATCAAAGTATTCTGTACAATAAAGATTCCCCAGAATCTTCCTTCTTTGAGAGGCTGAAGGACTCAGAGCCTTCTAAAGCTCTAAAAGAGAACTTTTAGAGAAGGGTGCTTGAAAAACATCTATAAGAATATCTTGAGCTATCTCCTTTTGCTCTATCTGGCTGTTAGGCAAGAACTATGGGTCTGTCCAATCCCACTCCTGAGCCTTGGTATCATGGCTTTGAACATAGCCATGACAGCCATTGTTATTGAGCACCTACTATGTGCCAGGCATGGTAGGTGGGACTTTACACATAGGGTTTCTGATCATGCAGCTACCCTGGGAGGGCTGCATTATTACCCCCATTTTACAGCTTGGGGACCTGCAACCCAGAGAAGTTCAGTAGCTTGCCTCTGCACAGTCTGTACGTGGCTGGGCTGGGAGTCAGCAAGGACTGTCTGAGCTTCTGCTTTGACCCAAGCACTGTACTAGGTGTGAGGATGCAAAGAGGAATCCAATCTGGTGCCTGTCCTCAGGGAGCCCACAGCCTTCCCCTTTCTGGAGGGTCACCCTGGATAATGTATCGCTTTTGCCCAGCCTGGAAAACAACTTTGGGCTAATGAGGAAATGAGACACTGTCAGGTGCCTTCTACCTGAAGCCCTCCTGCCTTCTGTGATGAAGCCCAGGGGGCCTAAAACTTTGCTGAATGACCTGGCAAAGGGAGTAGTAGTAACGTGGGCTTTGGTGCCAGACTGCTTAGGTTCAAATCCCAGATCCCCCACTTTCTGGCTGTTGGCAAGAGACTCAGTTCTCTATGCCTACCTTGTGGGCTGTGCTGCTCTGAGTTTAAAAGAAAGAAACCCTGTGAGAGCACAGAAGAGCTCGGTGAAAGTTAGCAGCTGTTATTACCCACTTACATTGCTCTAAAATGCACTGTTCTTATCAAGTAAAGATTATCAGAGGCCCAGCCTCCCTGCCTCCGCCTCCCTGCCTCCTCAGTCTTGCAGCATCTCCCATCCTCCCCCAGGTTCGGGCACAGTGTCACAGGCTACAGCTTGCAGACTGCTCCAGGTGGCACCAGGACGTTTGAGGCTCTTGATATGCGCACCTTAGTGTGAAGGGCGTTCTCGTCAGCCAACTCTCCCTGAAGCTTTAATTTCCTCCTTCTTGCCGGTTGCAGAAGGAGGGGATGGAACCGAAAGCGAGCTCTTCTCTGCCTCTCCAGGGAGGCCTTGACAGCCCCTTGGGTTCCCCAGGCTGTTTAGTAATACTGCCCCCTGTACTGAGGGTCCCCCGGAAGGAGACGTGATAGTGCGTGGGCAGGGGAATCCTCGCGATGGGCTCTTGTGTCTCGTCGCAGGCCTGGGCTGGGTCCCCGGGAAGTCCCTGGGCCTCGGTTTCCTCTCGTCTGAGCTGGGCGTGCCTTCTTGAGCCTGCAGTCTCATTGAAAAATCCCCTGGGGGGTGGAAACGAAGATGGGTGCCTGCAAGGAGAAGCAGGGTAGCCCAGCCTTGCCTCCTGGGACACAGTTCATCCATCTGGAAGAAATGCTGGCGGTGCCTACTCCCCGGAGTGAGGGGCCCCATCCATCTCTGGGAGATAATTAAGGCCCGCAAAGCCTTGCCGGGCTCTATCGGTGCAAGGCGCTATTAAGAGCAAGATAAAAGCTGAGAGCCTTGATTGAACCTTGAAAACAAAGCCCACGTGGGCATTTTTCTTGGCCAGGGTATCTATCATGGGAGAAAGGAGAGTCTTGGGGAAGAAGGAGGAAGATGAAGGAGCAGAGAGGGAAAAGCAGTTTTTGAGACCAGAGACCATGAGAAAAGGCCAAAATGCTTTCTGATTTCCTCTTGGGGTGAAGAGGAACACGGCGAGGGCCCCGCGGCAGGTGTGATGACACCACACACCGCCCTCTCTTTTTATCTCCATTGCCTCAAACAGACAATCATTGTGACCGGATTCCTACAGCGGAGCTTGTTCAGAGGGCGATGCTCTGCTCGGCCTCTCCTCCCAGTGATGCCTGGCCTCGTGGTACCCCTGCCCCAGGCCCCTGCCCCCTCCCTCTTCTGCGTGGCTTTGCTTGCCTGTTTGTAGGGGGCGGGTCTTCTTGGAAGTCAGCCTCAGACGGAGAGGCTTCCCCTCTGGCCCTTCAGAACTTTATTGAGCGTTTGCTCTCTTTTTACTGCCAGCCTTTGGCAAAGCCAGCTCTCCGCTGAAATCCAGCTGAGGAGATCCGATTTCTCAAAAGCCATTTTGATCTTTTCACTTCAAAGGGAGTTCTTTTCACGCCAGAGCCCCAGTCTGGTGGCCCCGGACCTGCCCCTTTGGGCTGAAGGTCTGGACGGGGCCTCTGGTCTCGTCTTTACATACTGCGAGGAGAGCCCGGCATCCTGGCACTGGGGCCAGTGGGGAAAGCTTGTGAGGTAGCAGGATTTGTCCCCTGAGACCCTGGTCTCTGGCACCTGCAGGTGCCCTGGCTTTTCCTTTCTCTGGCTCTGCCCCATTTATCCTCTGATTTTCAAAGTCTTCCTGCTCCCCCGTCAGCATCTTATCAAAATCCGTTCTGAGCTAGGGAATATAGCCAATATTTTATAATAAGTATCAATGGAGCAGAATCTATAAAAAGTTTGAATCATATGTTGCACAACTGAAACCAATACAATATTATAAATCAACTATACCTCAATTAAACAAAACCGCTGCTATAAGGATGGACCTTCACTTTGGGGGTCTCCTCCTTCCTTGCTCCCTCCTCCACTCCCACAGGGTGAGATGCCTGGCACATTTTGCATAATTATCCTTTCCTGTCCATGACCTTCAAGAGATGATGAGGTCCTTGAAGAAAGAGGCTCTTCTTCCTGCACGTGTGGCCCTAGCATTGAGCACAATGCCGAGCACACGGTGGGCTCTCAACACACGTCCGATGAATTAATGCATTCCTTCCTGCAGCTCTTACCAACCGTCCTAGGGTTTGGCTGAAGTGGCTCAAGGGCCAGATGGCTTGGGGGAAGGGCAGGCTGGGGTCCAGGGGGCGTGGGGAGGGGCGTTCTCCTCTGCCACCGTCTCCTACCCACCAGGAAACTTCCAGGCCCCTGCTGTGTCCGCAGCAAGTTTTTACTTTGATCTGTTTTATATTTCTATACACATATATTAAATTATATATATTATGTCTATCTCCTGTAATATATTTAATATACAATAGAGTATACATGTAATAGTCATATTACATGTATGTATACGTAACACATCAAATGTAAAGGATAATATGGCATATATATGATACACAGACATACACATGCCCACACATACGCACACATACAAGATAGTTTTGCCAAAAGCGTTCTGTTTAAAAAGAAGTTTGAACACTAAGACCTTGAGCTCTTACTCAGCGGTCTTCTCTCCTAGGGGCATTTGCTTTTGAAGTCGTGACTAATTACCACGTGGAGAATGGAAAGCTTTGTCCCAGTTGAAAGCATTTTAGGATTTTACTGACCTGATGGAGCCGTTACTTTTTGCATAGCGACTTCTTTCAGGTCTACCTTCTGCTCACCCCGCTGCTCCCCACATCAGCAGTCCTGGCTGGTGGTAAGGAATGAGGAAGGAATTGCATTATCGGAAGCCACAAGGCTGTTAATGTCGTTTATCTCAGAGGAGAGTGTTTGTTGTGGCTGTTGTTTTGTTCAGCACTGGGCCAGGTGGGAGGCCGGTGTTGACTGGATTGCAGATGCAGGCCAAGCGCTAGCTTCTCTCGGCTGGCCTGCTAGGTGGCAGCTGGTTTTATCAGCTCTTGATCGCTTTTCCTCTGAGCCACCTCTTCTTCCCCTCTGCACCTTAATCACCCCAGAATAATCACCCCACCCTTCCTACCACGAGGGGTTCCCCCCAGGCCTGCCCTTCCTAGTGCGGGAGCCCGAGCTCTGGCCCTTCATTCCTTATCAAAATCCTGCTGGCCTCTGCCCCACGGTGGGATAGTGGCCAGAGCACAGAATTGGGAGCCCAAGAACCTGGTCTTGAGTCTTGAATTACTCACCAGCTGTGGGACCTCAGGTTGTCACACCTTCTCCAGACTCTCAGTTTCCCAGTCGGTGAGCGGAAATAATCACTGCAGTCTTCCTATCACCAGGTGAGGCCCATCTAAAACCCTACCTCAGTTTTTCTCAGCTTTTCCTGCAATTAGAATCTCCTGGGGAGCCTTTAGTACCCCAATTCCTAGATCATACCCTCAAACAAATTAAATCAGACTTTCTGGGGCTAAGACCCAGCCATTAGTATTTTAAAAAATTACTCTTCAGGTAATTCTAATATGCAGCTAAGGCCAAGAACCACTGTTTAAGGTCAAAGTATTATGGACACTCAAAATACAAGTGGCTTCTGAACTTCGATCTAAAAGAAAATGCTTTCTATCTGAAAAAAGAAAATGTCTGTTAACTAATCTGCAGTGGTTCTCCTTACAGTTGGGTTCAAAATCTCTTTAAGGATCTCCTGGAAGTTGTGTATCCATTTCCCCAGGAACGGATATACTCACAAAAATTTGCATGTAATTCCAGCATATAATACTACCTTCTTAGTGATATTACCTGCTACCCTATCCAAAATTGCACCATTATTCCTGTCCACACCCACTCAGTGTGGTTCTAGGACCACCTTTACATAAGATACCCCGGATGGGACCCAGGAATTCTTAGAATCTCCCTGTTGCTCTCTCCTAGACCATCTACTTGCTCCTCCAGACCCTACCCTACAGATGGGAATCTTATCTCCCTTCGCATAGCAGTGGTCTTGGGTAGAATCTCTAGCTATTTTCCAAGTTACCTTGGGTGTGTGTGGGAATGCAGCTGTCTCAGTTGTGTGACTTGAGGGGCTTGGATTAAGATCCCCTATCTAGGGCTTCCCAGGTGGCGCAGTGGTTGAGAGTCCGCCTGCCGATGCGGGGGACGCGGGTTTGTGCCCCGGTCCGGGAGGATCCCAAGTGCCGCGGAGCGGCTGGGCCCGTGAGCCATGGCCGCTGAGCCTGCGCGACCGGAGCCTGCACTCCGCAACGGGAGAGGCCGCAACAGTGAGAGGCCCGCAAAAAAAAAAAAAAAAAAAAAGATCCCCTATCTAATGGAAAGGTCATCTCCTTCCCTTGCCAATCGAGGTACTTGGAATTCTACCACTGTCCACCATCTTGAACTCTTCAGCACCCGTCTCTAATAGGATGAATAACAAAAACCATGAAGAGTGGGCATATTGGATCTCAGCTCTCTGCTCCAAGTTTTCTGTGGCTTCCTATTGCCTACAGGGGGAAGCATATCCCTATTTTTTGTTACCAAGAGGCTTTTCAAGATCTGGCTCACCTCTTGCCTTCATACCCACTGCCCGCACTACACACTTTAGCAGGACTTCACTGCACGTAGCTCCTGGAGCACTGCATACCATTTCCTTCCCTGGCATCCTCTGGGAGAACTCTTACATCTCTTTCCACATGTCACTCCTCTCCCCAAACTCTCAGATGACTCAGAGTGCAAGCCAAGTCCTCATGTGGCCTCCAAGGCCCCGTGGGATCTGGCCATCACCCTCCTTACCTCTCTGCCCTCATCCCCTGCTGTTCCCCTCTGTTAGTTTCCCAGGGCAGCTGTAACAAAGCACCATAAATTGGGTGGCTTAAAACAACAGAAATTTCTCTCATGGTTCTTAGAGCTAGAAGTCCAAAATCAAGGTGTTGACAGGGACATGTTCCCTCTGAAACTTGAAGGGGAAGGATCCTTTCTTGCCTCTTTCTAGCTTCTGGTAGTCGTTGCTATTTTTAGCATTTGTTGCCTTGCAGCTGCAGCTCTTTAATCTCTGCCTCTGTCATCACATGGCCTTCTCTCTGTATGTCTCTGTGTCACGGAAGGGCCATCTTCTTATAAGGACAGCAGTTATATTGGATCAGGGACCACCCTACTTCAGTATGGCCTCATCTTGAATATTACATCTGCAATGAGCCTATTATCAAGTAAGGTCATATTCTGGGATACTGGGGGTGAGGACTTCAAAATATCTTCTTTGGTGGGGGGGACATAATTCAACCCATAACACCCTCTCCTGCTTCTTCATTCTACTTCAGTCACACTGGCCTAGAGATAGAGGCCAGATTTAGCAAATAAAAATACAGGACACCCAGTTAAATTTGAATTTCAGGTAAACAACAAGTACTTTTTTAGTATAAATATGTTCCAAATGTTGCATGAAACAAATTTTTTTTTTCGCATAAATATGTCCCATTCAATATTTGGGACGTGCTTATGCTAAAAAATGTATCCATTGTTTATCTGAAATTCAAATTTAACTGGGCATGTCATATTTTATCTGGCAACTTGTATTCCTTGTTTCTTGAACACAACAAGCATGCTCCCACCTCAAGGCCTTTGTCTTGGCTATTCCCTCTGCTTTGAACACGTTTTCCCCAGTTCTCTGGGATGCATGTTCTCTGACTGCCTTTAGCAAGGCCTTTCTGGGTACCCCTCCCTCATACACACACCTTCTATCCTCCCTTCTTGCTTTTATTTTTTCCCCCCTTATCCCTTATCACAGTCTAACAGGCTATATTTCACCTGCTGATTGTTTTTATCGTCTATCACCCCCAGTAGAATTTTTTTTTTTTTTTTTTTTTTTTCTTGCGTTATGCGGGCCTCTCACTGTTGTGGCCTCTCCCATTTGCGGAGCACAGGCTCCGGACGCACAGGCTCAGCGGCCATGGCTCACGGGCCCAGCCGCTCCGCGGCATGTGGGATCCTCCCGAAACGGGGCACGAACCCGCGTCTCCTGCATCGGCAGGCGGACTCTCAAGCACTGCGCCACCAGGGAAGCCCACCCCCAGTAGAATTTAAGCTGATGATCTTGTTCACTGCTGTCTCTCCAGGGCCTAGAGCAGTACCTGGCACATAGTTCAGTAAATGTTTATTGAATGGTTGAAGAAAGAAATCCGTTCACTTTCAAGAACTGGAGAGTGGGCATCTATGGGTTTTGCTTACCTAGGATCCACTTCCACTTTTGGTGAAAGTTTTCCTCCCTCACTCTCAGTTTAAGTAGTCTGGGAAAGTCCTGCCTCAAACCCCAGATTTAGGTCCAGACCAATCTGTTAGTTTCATCCACTTGGTCACAGTCTTTGGTTCAGGGATGGGTACAGAACCCGAGTCAGTCTCATCAAAGCCAGTCTCAGAGTTTCTGCTGGAACTGCTAAGACAGAGTATTCTCTTCCTACGGGTATTTCTGAGAGGAATAGGATGTCTGTCTGGAGCTTCTGATAGCCATCTCACTACCGTAAAGGAAAAGCAAGGGGTCAGATCCTGGCCAAAAACCTATGGGTGATTTTTCAGGCCTGACCATAGGCAATTACAAAGGCTTCATGTCAACTCGGTCTGCTATAAGAGAACACCACAGATTGGGTGGCTTGAACAAGGCACACTTGTTCTCACAGTTCTGGAGGCTGGGAAGTCCAAGATCAAGGTGCTGGCAGATTCTGGTCTTGGTGAGGGCCTGCTTCCTAGTCTGCAGACAGCCACTATCTCCCTGTGTGCTCACGTGACCTCTTTGTGTATATGCATGTGTAGAGAGAGCGGGGGAAGCCCTGGTGCCTCTTCCTCTTTTTATAAGGACACCAATCCCATCATGCGGGGCCCATGCTCATGACCTAACCTAACCCTCATTACTTCCCAGAGGCTCTACCTCCAAATATTATCAGATGGGGTTTAGGGCTTCAACATAGGAACTTGGGAGGGGGGCAGAAACATTTATTCCTTAACACTTTACCTGGCAGGCCTCACAGGGGAAAGCTGCCCTCCCCACACCAGCCAATGCATGGTAGGCTCTGAAGGGAGTTGCAGTCAAGGACTGGATCCCATGGCCAACCTAATCTTATGCATAATTGCATTCCTGGCCCAGGCACCTCTGTCAGAGTCCTCTTTACTGGGGGGTGTGCAGAGGACTCGCTGAAACCTTCTTGTGGGGGAAGTTGGGGGAACCTTGCAGATACTTTCTCTACTCTGACTTAGTACTGAGGTCTTTTCTCCTCCTAGGTATCCCCACTCCCCCTCACCCCAGATCCAGAGAAAGGCAGGAGCCTATTTTTTATGGCTCCCTCAGCAGTGAGTCAATTCCCCCCATCTGTGCTGATACATCTGCCCCTCCCCAGGTGCGGTTCCATGGAACATTGGGGGGGCCAGGGCTTTAGCCTCTTCCCTATACTATGGCAGTAAGTAAATGAAGGCTTAATTGTTACTTTCCTTTTGCCATGTTGTCTTAATCGACTACTTTGACAGTTCGCAGATCAGCTCGGCCCTTGATAAACAGTCTGAGAAGAAGGCAAAATAGAGGAAACAGAGACAGAGAGAGGGTGACTGAGTCTCTATAACATCATCTGGGCTCCCCTAAATCTAGCTGTGCTGAAAGCCAGTGTGACACTTGTTGGGCCTCTTAGTTATTGAGCAGCAGCAAATTAGGTGTGTTTTTGTGTCACTGAGTCCTGAGTCAAGTACACCCTCTTAGTGACACCACAGTGGGCCTCAGAAACTGCTACCCCTGGGCTCCTATTCTGCCTTGAACTTGCCTTCATCGTGGTCCAGATCACCTTGTACTATTCTGTCTCACTTGCCTGCCTCCCCAAGGGACATCTGCTCTTAGAAACCCGGGGATCTGACTTCTCTCTCTCTCTCTCTTTCTCTTTTTTAATCTCTATACTTCATACATGCCCTTGCAGAGAATCAGACAAAAATCTCTGTAGAATGAGGACTTAACTGAATAAAACTGTGGTGGACTGTGTATAATTACTCAACTAGGTAATTATAAACAGGATGAAAACTCCTCTTAATATTTTAAAAGTATACATTAAAAACATTTCTTATCCCCTTAGAAAATCAAATCTGTAATTGGAGATAAAATCTCTATTAGTCATTTTTGCTGCATAATAAATTACCCCGAAACTCATCAGCTTAGAATGAAAAACACTTATTATCTCAGTTTCTCAGAGTCTGGAATCAGGTGCAGCTTAGCTGGAATCCTCTGGCTCTAGATCCCTAACAAGGCAACAATCATGGTGTTGCTGAAGCTGCCGTCATGTCAAGGCCCAAGTGGGAAAGGATCCACCTGCAAGCTCATTTGTGGGGCTGTTTGCAAACCTCAGGTCCTCACTGGCTGGGGGCTAGAGAAGTCAGTTCCTTGTCACATGGGCCTCTCCATAGAGCTGCTCACAATTGGCTCCCTCCAGAGTGAATGAGAGAGCAACAGAGAGAGATCCAAGATGGCAGTCACAGTGTTTTTATAACCTAACCTCAGAAGTGACATCACAACACTTTCCCCATATTCTATTTGTTAGAAACCAAGGTCTGCTAAGGTGGGAGAGCCGAGTTCAGGACATCGGTCCACCAGAGACCTCCCAGCTCCACATAATATCAAACGTTGAAAATCTCCCAGAGATCTCCATATCAATGCCAAGACCCAGCTCCACTCAACGACCAGTAAGCCATCGTGCTGGTCACCCTGTGCCAAACAACTAGCAAGACAGGAACACGACCCCACCCATTAACAGAGAGGCTGCCTAAAATCATAATAAGGTCACAGACACCCCAAAACACACCACTGGCTGTGGTTCTGCCCAACAGAAAGACAAGATCCAGCCTCATCCACCAGAACACAGGCACTAGTCCCCTCCACCAGGAAGCCTACGCAACCCACTGAACCAACCTTAGCCCCTGGGGGCAGACACCAAAAACAATGGAAACTATGAACGTGCAGCCTGCAAAAAGGAGACCCCAAACACAGGAAGTTAAGCAAAATGAGAAGACAGAAAAACACACAGCAGATGAAGGAGCAAGGTAAAAACCCACCAGACCTAACAAATGAAGAGGAAATAGGCAGTCTACCTGAAAAAGAATTCAGGGTAATGATAGTAAAGATGATCCAAAATCTTAGAAATACAATGGAGAAAATACAGGAAACATTTAACAAGGACCTAGAAGAAATAAAGATGAAACAGACAATGATGAACAACACAATAAATGAAATTAAAAATTCTCTAGAAGGAATCAATAGCAGAATAACTGAAGCCGAAGAATGGATGAGTGATCTGGAAGATAAAATAGTGGAAATAGCTACTGCAGAGCAGAATAAAGAAAGAAGAAATAAAAGAATTGAGGACAGCCTCAGAGACCTCTGGGACAACATTAAACACACCAACATTCGAATTATAGGGGTCCCAGAAGAAGAAGAGAAAAAGAAAGGGACTGAGAAAATATTTGAAGAGATTATAGTTGAAAACTTCCCTAATATGGGAAAGTAAATAGTTAATCAAGTCCAGGAAGCTCAGAGAGTCCCATACAGGATAAATCCAAGGAGGAACACTCCAAGACACATATTAATCAAACTATCAAAAATTAAATACTAAGAAAAAATATTAAAAGCAGCAAGGGAAAAACGACAAATAAAATACAAGGGAATCCCCATAAGGTTAACAGCTGATCTTTCCGCAGAAACTCTGCAAATCAGAAGGGAGTGGCAGGGCATATTTAAAGTGATGAAAGGGAAAAACCTACAACCAATATTACTGTACCCAGCAAGGATCTTATTTAGTTTTGACGGAGAAACAAACACCTTTACAGACAAGCAAAAGCTAAGAGAATTCAGCACCACCAAACCAGCTTTACAACAAATGCTAAAGGAACTGCTCTAGGTAGGAAACACAAGAGAAAGAAAAGACCTACAATAACAAACCCAAAACAATTAAGAAAATGGTAATAGGAACATACATAATGATAATTACCTTAAATGTAAATGGATTAAATGCTCCAACCAAAAGACATAGACTGGCTGAATGGATACAAAAACAAGACCTGTATATATGCTGTCTACAAGAGACCCATTTCAGACCTCAGGACACATACAGACTGAAAGTGAGGGGATGGAAAAAGATATTCCATGCAAATGGAAATCAAAAGAAAGCTAGAGTAGCAATTCTCGTATCAGACAAAATAGACATTAAAATAAAGATTATTACAAGACACCAGGAAGGACACTACGTAATGATCAAGGGATCAATCCAAAAAGAAGATATAACAATTGTAAATATCTATGCACCCAATATAGGAGCACATCAATACATAAGGCAAATACTAACAGCCATAAAAGGGGAAATCGACAGTAACACAATCATAGTAGGGACCTTTAACACTCCACTTTCACCAACAGACAGATCATCCAAAATGAAAATAAATAAGAAAACACAAGCTTTAAACGATACATTAAACAAGATAGTCTTAATTGATATTTATAGGACATTCCATCCAAAAACAACAGAATACACTTTCTTCTCAAGTGCTCATGGAACATTCTCCAGGATAGCTCATACTTGGGTCACAAATCAAGCCTTGCTAAATGTAAGAAAATTGAAATAGTATCAAGTATCTTTTCTGACCACAACGTTATGACACTAGATGTCTATTACAGGAAAAAAATATGTAAAAAATACAAACACATGGAGGCTAAACAATACACTCCTTAATAACCAAGATATCACTGATGAAATCAAAGAGGAAATTAAAAGATACCTAGAAACAAATGACAATGAAGACACGATGACCCCAAACCTATGGGATGCAGCAAAAGCAGTTCTAAGAGGGAAGTTTATAGCAATCATACCTTAAGAAACAAGAAACAGCTCAAATAAACAACCTAACCTTACACCTAAAGTAATTAGAGAAAGAAGAACAAGAAAAAACCCCCAAAATTAGCAGAAGGAAAGAAATCACAAATATCAGATCAGAAATAAATGAAAAAGAATTGAAGGAAACAGTAGCAAAGATCAATAAAATTAAAAACTGGTTCCTTGAGAAGATAAACAAAATTGATAAACCATTAGCCAGACTCATCAAGAAAAAAAGGGAGAAGACTCAAATCAATAGAATTAGAAAATAAAAAGGAGAAGTAACAACTGACACTGCAGAAATACAAAGGATCATGAGAGATTACTACAAGCAACTCTATGCCAATAAAATGGACAACCTGGAAGAAATGGACAAACTCTTAGAAAAGCACAACCTTCCAAGACTGACCCAGGAAGAAATAGAAAATATAAACAGACCAATCACAAGCACTGAAATTGAAACTGTGGTTAAAAATCTTCCAACAAACAAAAGCCCAGGACCAGATGGCTTCACAGGCGAATTCTATCAAATATTTAGAGACGAGCTAACACGTATCCTTCTCAAACTCATCCAAAATATAGCAGAGGGAGGAACACTCCCAAACTCAATCTATGAGGCCGCCATCACCCTGATACCAAAACCAGACAAAGATATCACAAAGAAAGAAAACTACAGGCCAATATCACTGATGAACATAGACGTAAAAATCCTCAACAAAATACTAGCAAACAGAATCCAATAGCACATTAAAAGGACCATACACCATGATCAAGTGGGGTTTATCCTAGGAATGCAAGGATTCTTCAATATATGCAAACCAATCAATGTGATACACCATATTACCAAATTGAAGAAAAAAACCATATGATCATTTCAATAGATGCAGAAAAAGCTTTTGACAAAATTCAACACCACTTTATGATAAAAACCCTGCAGAAAGTAGGCATAGAGGGAACTTACCTCAACATAATAAAGGCCATATATGACAAACCCACAGCCATCATCATCCTCAATGGTGAAAAACTGAAAGCATTTCCACTAAGATCAGGAACAAGACAAGGTTGCCCACTCTCACCGCTATTATTCTACATAGTTTTGGAAGTCTTAGCCACAGCAACCAGAGAAGAAAAAGAAATAAAAGGAATCCAGATTGAAAAAGGAGAAGTAAAGCTGTCACTGTTTGCAGGTGACATGATACTATACATAGAGAATCCTCAAGATACTACCAGAAAACTACTAGAGCTAATCAATGAATTTGGTAAAGTAGCAGGATACAAAATTAATGCACAGAAATCTCTTGCATTCCTATACACTAATGATGAAAAATCTGAAAGTGAAATAAAGGAAACACTTCCATTTACCATTGCATCTAGGAATAAACCTACCTAAGGAGACAAAAGACCTGTATGCAGAAAATTATAAGACACTGATGAAAGAAATTAAAGATGATACAAACAGATGGAGAGATATACCATGTTCTTGGATTGGAAGAATCAACATTGTGAAAATGACTCTACTACCCAAAGCAATCTACAGATTCAGTGCCATCCCTATCAAACTACAACTGGCAAATTTCACAGAACTAGAACAAAAAATTTCACAATTTGTATGGAAACACAAAAGACCCCAAATAGCCAAAGCAATCTTGAGAAAGAAAAATGGAGCTGGAGAAATCAGGCTCCCTGACTTCAGACTATACTACAAAGCTACAGTAATCAAGATAGTATGGTACTGGCACAGAAACAGAAATATAGATCAATGGAACAGGATAGATAGCCCAGAGATAAGCCCATGCACACATGGTCACCTTATTTTTGATAAAGGAGACAAGAATATACAATGGAGAAAAGACAGCCTCTTCAATAAGTGGTGCTGGGAAAACTGGACAGCTACATATAAAAGAATGAAATTAGAACACTCCCTAACACCATACACAAAAATAAACTCAAAATGTATTAAAGACCTAAATGTAAGGCCAGAAACTATCAAACTCGTAGAGGAAAACATAGGCAGAACACTCTATGACATAAATCACAGCAAGATTCTTTTTGACCCACCTCCTGGAGAAATGCAAATAAAAACAAAATAAACAAATGGGACCTAATGAAACTTCAAAGCTTTTGCACAGCAAAGGAAACCATAAACAAGACCGAAAGGCAACCCTCAGAATGGGAGAAAATATTTGCAATGAAGCAACTGACAAAAGATTAATTTCCAAAATTTACAAGCAGCTCCTGCAGCTCAATATCAAAAAAACAAACAACCCAATCCAAAAATGGGCAGAACACCTAAATAGATAGTTCTCCAAAGAAGATGTACAGATTGCCAAGAAACATGTGAAAGGATGTTCAACATCACTAATCATCAGAGAAACGCAAATCAAAACTACAGTGAGGTATCACCTCACACCGGTCAGAATGGCCATCATCAAAAAATCTACAAACAGCAAATGCTGGAGAGGGGCTTCCCTGATGGCGCAGTGGTTGGGAGTCTGCCTGCCGATGCAGAGGATGCAGGTTCGTGCCCCGGTCCAGGAGGATCCCACATGCCGTGCAGTGGGTGGGCCTGTGAGCCATGGCCACTGGGCCTTCTCATCCGGAGCCTGTGCTCCCCAACGGGAGAGGCCACAGCAGTGGGAGGCCCGCATACTGCAAAAAAAAAAAAAAAAAATGCTGGGGGGGGGGTGGAGAAAAGGGAACACTCTTGCACTTTTGGTGGGAATGTAAACTGATACAGCCACTATGGAGAACAGTATGGAGGTTCCTTAAAAAACTGAAAATAGAACTACCATATGACCCAGTAATCCCACTACTGGGCATCTATCCTGAGAAAACCATAATTCAAAAAAAGTCATGAACCACAGTGTTCATTGCAGCTCTATTTACAATAGCCAGGACATGGAAGCAACCTAAGTGTCCATCAACAGATGAATGGATAAAGAAGATATGGCACATATATACAGTGGAATATTACTCAGCCATAAAAAGAAATGAAACTGAGTTATTTGTAGTGAGGTGGATGGACTTAGTGTGTGTCATACAGAGTGAAGTAAGTCAGAAAGAGAAAAACAAATACCGTATGCTAACACATATATATGGAATGTAAAAAAAAAATGGTCACGAAGAACCTAGGGCCACGACAGGAATAAAGATGCAGGCCTACTAGAGAATGGACTTGAGGATACGGGGAGGGGGAAGGGTAAGCTGGGACAAAGGGAGAGAGTGGCATGGACATATATTCACTACCAAATGTAAAATAGATAGCTAGTCGGAAGCAGCTGCATAGCACAGGGAGATCAGCTTGGTGCTGTGTGCCCACCTAGAGGGCTGGGATAGGGAGGGTGGGAGGGATGGAGACACAAGAGGGAAGAGATATGGGGGTATGTGTATATGTATAGATGATTCACTTTGTTATAAAGCAGAAACTAACACACCATTGTAAAGCAATTATACTCCAATAAAGATGTTAAAAAAAAAAAAAAAGAAACTAAGGTCTGCCCCATACTCAAGAGGGTTATTATACAAGGGCCTGAGTATCAGGGACAGGAGTAATTTGGAGCTTTCTTAAAGGTTGCCTTCCACAGTCCACGCTCTGACCTCCAATGGTTCACAACCCTCCCACATGCAAAATACAGTCCTCCGCTACCGAGGTCCTTAACGCCTTGTCTCATTACATCCGTTCAAAGTCTAGAATTGCATCTAAATCGTTCAAGTGTGGATGAGGCTCCTCAAGTGCAGACTCGATCTATAGACCTGTGGAACTAAAGAGATAAGTGATCTGGCCCCCAAATACCCAACATACAGGAATATATTGTTGGTCAGGAATATATTCCTGTTTAACAAGGTGGAAAATTGGAGGCACAAGGGCTCATTGGACCATAGAAATTCTGAAACCCAGCCAAGCAAATGTTGGATGTTCCTTGATTAGAACCCAAGTCCTGGGGTTATTTCTCCATGGTTCGTGGCTCCACTCTCTGGGCTATCAATTCTGCCCTCTAGATCATCTTTACCTTTTTATGGAAGGTAGTACTTTTTTGCAACTGAGCAGCTCTCTTAGCTTGCTTCCTGCCAATAGAATTCTGGGAGTCAAAAAGCATCTCCTCATTCTGTTCCATCTCTGTCTCCTGCAGTCCAAGTTGGCGATGTTTCCACAAGTATGTCTTTTAAGAAACTTGTAGGTCTCCTGTGAAACTTTTTGGGGTTCACTCCATTAGGCAAATCCATACTTACAAATTTTTTTGAGAGAAACCCCTTTTGTGATGGCTTAGGTCCAATACCCTTAACTTCCTAGGGACCCTGTAGTTTGATTGAGAGGATTTGTGAGGCACACCCTTAATATCTTATGATATTATAAGAAATATGTGTTTGGTCTTCATCCCCAGCTCCTGGCCAGAGCTCCACAGAACACTGTAATGTCCTAAATGATGATAGCATTAGGAGCATCTCTTGTTTATTTGGATTTTGTCCTGGCTCCTGGAACAGCTCCAGAGTGCTAAAGGTAAAAGGAGACTCTTTTGTCATACCAAGTCCCTTTCAATCACACCTGAGTTTATGTTAATGAGACAACTTTCGGAAAGCCCCTAAGGATTGTGGGGGGTGGGAGCCTGGTTGCCAGGGGAACCAACCATATGCTTAGAGAATTGGGACTTTCAGCCCCACCCCCTGACCTCCAGGGGACACTAATTATTTAATCAATCATGCCTGTGTAATGAAGTCTCCATAAAAACCCTGACTAAAGGGGTTCAGAGAGCTTCTGAGTTGGAGAACACATGGAGGTGCTGGGAGGTGGAGCCCCTGGAGAGGGCATGGAAGCCCTGTGCCCCTTCCCACATACCTTGCCCTCTGCATCTCTTCCATTTGGCCATCCCTGAGTTGTGTCCTTTCTAGCAAATAGGACAGACTTGAGATTGGGGTCTGAAGTTGGGGGCGCAGGGGGGAAACAGTCTTATGGGGCCAAGACCTTAACCTGTTGGAACTGTGCTAACTCCAGGCAGTTAGTGTCAGAATAGAGTTAAATTGTAGGACACGCAGTTGGTGTCCTCTGAGAATCAGAGAATTTCTTGGTGTGGGAAATCCTGCACATCTGGTGTCAGGAGTGTAAGTAGAGGGAAAGTGGAGTTTTTCCTTTCCTCTTTAAGGGGGATTTTATAGACTCTGAGGCATCACCTTTGATCTTTCTGAGGTTTTAAAGTTTTACTTTTACATCCTCAGTTTTATCTTTAGACGCTGTTTTCCTAGCAGTGCCTGGACTTGGCATTTGCTTGGAAGTCATTTCTGAATTTTAGTGTTGTTTGCTGTCTGGAGAAGGTGAAAATTTTTAAAACCTGTTTTGTTTTGTTTGTATGACAATGTTTTCCTCAGTTTATTTCTCTCCTTGTGCATTTTACTATAAATATCAGCAAGAGACCAGGTGGCACATCCATTACTTTGAAAACACTCCTTCTTAACTTGAATGCCCAGTTCATTAGGCATATTTTTAGTTTAAAATACCTGCAGGTAACAGTGTTGCTAAACTTTGCCATTCTATAATAAGGTTTCTCTTCCTGCAGTTTCCAAGAGCATGTTTCTCATTTCCTTCTAAGCCTTCATCAGCAGTGTCCTCAAAGTCACGATTTCTACTAACAGTTTATTCAAGACAACTAGGCTTTCCCTTAACACACTCCTCAAATTCTCCCCAGGCTCTGCTTACTGTTAGGTTCCAAAGCCACTCCCACACGTATTTGTTAGAGCATCACCCCACTTCCAGGAACCGAAATCTTTATTTATCCTTTCCACATCTTAACCTTCAGAGGTGACTATTCTAATGTATTTAAAGAAAATCACTTTGTGAAAATTTCTTACAAGATTATACTCGTTTTATGAGTGTAACTTTCTACTTTCCTAAATGGTATTGTTTTATATATCTTCTTCTGTTTCTCACTCTTTTCAACCATCCCTAAGCTTTCAAGAATCATCCATGTTTTTATGTGGACATCTAGTCAGTTGCTTCCAACTATGTGTAGTACACCATGGGTTATACCCCTTCCCTCCAAATTTTATCTGTCCAGTCGCCTAGGGGCGGGTGCCCAGATTACCTCCAACTTCACGCCATCATCCCAAAAAATGTGCCATGAGCATCTTAATTCATGGTCCCTTATGAATCTGTGTGAGGATTTCTTTGGGATATATGCATAACCAGAACCAGAATAATGATATGTAGGTTACACACATGCTTAATTTGACTAGGAAGTGCCCAGTTACTCACAGTAAAGCTGCACTTGTCTCCATTCCCACCTACCATGCATAAAGGACCCTGTATCTCACCTCTAAGCTGATACTCAATATTATCATCCAGTTAAAAACATTTTTTTTCCAGGTTATTTGTATGAAATCACATCTCATTAATATTTTGATTTGCACTTTTCCAACAGTTGATGAGTCTGAGCATCTCTTCATATACTTTTGACTTCCCTCTTCCAAAGACTGCCTGTTCATATCCTTGTTTGTATATTCTTTAAGGTCAGAAACCAGGTATAATTTCTTCTGCATTCTCCACTGCTCCCAGAACATTGCTGGACCTTGACTGATGATTGATGAGAAGGTCAATGTGGCAGTGTTATTTGAGCTTGTGGATTTTGAGGCCCCCCCCCCCTGCTACAGAGCCTGAGGTGTTTGCCTTCATTCATTCAGAGCCCATTTATCAAATGACCACCCCATGCCAAGTCTTCCTGTGCAACTCTCCCTTCCGGCAAAGCCCAAATGATCCGTCAGTCACTCTATCAATTGAACAGAAGAATGAAACAGGTCACACTAGTCATCTGGCATCAGACAGACTCTAGTAACATTTTAAATGCCCTATTATAGACTCTAGCATTCTATGATCCTCTGATTCTAACTTATTGACTGATTGATTATTTTTCCTTTTATTGTTGTTTTTAACTGCCATGTGCCTAAAGCAAGGGAAGACCCAAGGAATTTTGGTGATGTCGTTGCACATCAATAGGAGAATCAAAACAACCTTTGTTAAGTTTCTCGGCTTGTGAAGAGCAATCCCACATCTTAGTGAACTATCAGTGCTGAAAAATATGAATTTCATAGTCAAAAAGTAAACTCCTCTCTTACTGCCCTCTGTAAAGATCCAAGTCCCAATATGACAGCATTTATCTACATTTCCAGAGAGAGGAAGTGTCTTCATCCATGGCTTAACTACTCCCACACCCACCCACCCCACGGCAAGGTTAGGTGCCCAACTCTGTTAAATCTTGACTGAAGCATCTCCACCCCATATTGTAATTATCTGTTTATTTGCTCTTCCTCCTCTAGATTTGAGGAACATTGGACACACAGATTGTCTTATTTCTTTAACTTACTGTTCTTAGCAAGCCATTTGTCACATAGTAGGTGTTCAATAAACATTTATTGCTTGAATGAATGGATGCATAAAAAAACATTTATTGAGCACCTACTTGCCACGTACTATGCCAGACGCCGGGAATTCATAGATGGATAAGACACAGTTTAATTATAAAATAATGTGAACAGTGTACAGTGGAAGGGCACCATGTCCTATGGGGAGATGAGCTTCAAATAAAGAGGGGATGCATTTGTAGCACTCATCTTTCTCAACTCCAGCAGAGTCCTTCTGCCCTTGAATTTTAAATGTGACTTGTATTTTAATTGCAAGAAATAGGCTTTCTCTGCGTGGGTATGTGTGTGAGAGATGTGGATGTGGATGTAGATGCTGCCTGCCTGTCTTGACTGTGCCTGCCCCATCCTAGCCTGGAGTCAGTATAGGAAGGTTCAAGGCTCTTAACCCACCATCCAAAGGGGCTTGGTCAAATGGGTGGGGCATGTGTGCAGCCATCTGGGACTGTGGTGCAAACATGAGCCTCACAATACTGGACACTTAACTCCTTTGGTCTGTGATCCAACAATTGGGAAAATCCAAGTTGGCCCAGGAGGGAGCTTTTCCAGCTCACTTCCACCCCCAGTCCATGTCAATCTACAACTCTTTTGGCCAAGCCAATGGGACCTGGTCAGGTTCTGTCCAAGGGATTGGGGTTTGAGGGAGACTTAGACAACTTAAGTTTGCTGTAAGGTCTAGTTACGTACTGCTTGGAAAATATACAAGTCAGAGCTCTGCAGAGACCTTGTCTCACTTCATATCAGACCAGCAGGAAGGTTTCAACAATGACTCCTAAAATGGCCAATAGGCGTGGGGCAGAGTCAGGAAGTGGGCTAGATTTGGCATTATGTATTCTGTGGAAAAACAAATACCCACTTCTTTCCTCTCATTTTAAAATTTACTCCTTATGAAAAGGTTTCTTTGTGAAGAATCACTTAATAGTTGGTATTTGATCAAGCGAGACAAATTTGAGACAAATCTCTAAAGAGATTTCCTTTGTCTTCCTATCTGTGGACTTTGGCGAGTCGAGTCTGATACAAAACAATCTTCAATAAATTTTTTTGTATTGATACTCTACAGGGCAGAGTTCTTTTATCTTTATTTGCTCCATGATTTTAAAGCACTTGCTCAATGACCACAGTGTGGGTGTCAGTTAAACGTATGCAACTCCTGCCTTGTCATTCTTTAAAAAAAATCATTGGACTATTTTGCTCACGTGTAATTTTTAGCTCTACATTTCATGTATGTAACCACTTCAAACCAGGACCTAGTGCATATGAGTTTCCTTTTTTTCAGAAGGATTATGTAAGCTTTTCCATCATAAGCCAAAATAGTCAATAGCAGATGAATTGATGAATGCTGCCACTAACAATAATTGGGAGATGTCAGGACAACCAATAGAGCGGGGGTCGGCAAACTTTTCCTATAAACGGCCAGATAGGAAGTGGGCTTTGTGAGTTGCATAGTTTCTGTCATAACTACTCACCTCTGCCTTTGTGAGACCAACACAGCCATAGACAGTATGTCAATGAACCAGCATGGCTATATTCCAAAAACTGTATTGACAAATACAGGCAACAGGCCAGATTTGTCCTGTAGGCTGTGTTTGCTGATCCCTAACCTAGAGCAAGTGATAGAAACAGATAGCTTTAGCTACAAAAAATATCTAGCCTACCCCACTGGCCTTTGAAGCCCTGCTTTTAAGCTGACTCTTAGCACATAGCACCTGCTGCCAGTTTTGTGTTTTTTGAACTTTACGTGTATAAGTAGAGTGAGGGGTTCAAGTGAGAGTGTTTACAGAGATATTCGATGACCAGAAGCTCTGAGTGGTACCCTGCCCTCGCATTTTCAAGGGGAAGCCTCTTGTCCTGTCTTGGCTGGGCTACAGTCATGGGCTGAAATAAAAAAGGGCTTAGAATGGAAACCAGACCTTTCACAGAGGATCTGGGTCCCCCGGGGCAGTTGGGGTTTTCTGCTTGGGGAGAAAGAAGCGACATGCTTCCAGGAATCAGCTAGGAGCTTTATTCTCTAGTGGCTCAGAGATGAACAAGAAGAGAGACCAGTTTCCCCCAAATTCCCCCAAATTCTCCTGGGTGCAAAGTCGGTTCTGGTTTTGGAGGGGTCAGTATCACAGCACAGCACCTAGGCATAGAGTCCCAGATTCGGGCTGGCAATTTGTATTTCATTTGAACAGAAGCTCTGGGGGCAGTTGGGGGCTCTCTTTGCAGCCTCTGACAGATGTGATCCACGCATTGCCATGTGGACTCCTTCTAATATTTCAGCATTTGCTGAGGCAATGATTTCACTGTCTGCATGTAATTTCAGAGGGAAGCAAGGAAGACCTGAAAAGAAAGGCAAGAAACTGAAGCTCAGGTATCTTTCTCCTGGAAGAGGACCAATAAATCCTTCTGCCTTGAGTAGATGTGTAATCTTGTTCTTTGCTCTATCATTTTTTTCTCACGGCTGAGCAAACACAAGCCATCGTTGAGGTCCTGGCTCTGGGGGGCTCCCGAGTGAGCGGCATCTGTTAGATGGAGGAGTAGTTCCTGCTCAAGATGTTTTCAGAGGGCTGACCCAGCACTGGTGTGAAGGCCATCAATTAGCCAGTGGGAGAGGGGAAGGAAGAGGCAGCCATGAGGTTGGTAATTACATACTATGGTGCCGGTGACCTCCAAGAGCAGGTGGCAGGAGCAAGTGAAATGCCAGCCTCTGTCACTCAGGATTCATTTTTCCTCTTGCATTTAGGCCTGAGGCCATGCTCATTGATCTGGAAGAGACTGTCTACACCATTTTGTTAATCGTAAGGACAATAAGAAAGTAATGCATGTAATATAGAAGGGTATTTTCCTTTTTTAAAGTTGCTTAAAAGTTCCTATTACATCTTTAAAACCACATTTCCCTCTCTCTTTATGTTTGTGTACACACACACATATATACATATGTGTATATAGATCATGATCTAAATCTACAGCATGAGTTCAATATTTACTGCTTTCACAGAACTGGCCTTTGTTAAGGCCTCTGCAGCCCTAACATTTCCTTTTCTTCATAACTGCCTTCTTGTACAGAGTTCCTGTTATTCCTATTTCGCAGCTCCGGAGAGGAGGGCCCAGAAAAATGATAAGACACACTCATGCCTGGACAGCAAATCTGGTGACTAGACTTCAGCCTTGCCGGTTCTGCTAGCAGTTGTCAGCTTCAGTCTGAGCCATGCTTCATTTCTGTCACCTTTGTCCCTGGTGTCTCTCCTTCCTGGGACACAGCTCTACTTTTGGCCTTCAGTGGGGTGGGGAGGTGTGTGAGTTGTGCTGGGTGCCTGCGTTCAGCCCTGAGTGGCCCAGGGTCAAGCGGGGGAATGGACAGCAGCACATAAGAGCTCCATTTTCCTTCACTCTTGAGCCCCGTCAGACACTTCTTATAATAATAGGCCCCAACGTGCAGTTGATTCTGGGACGGACAGAGGTCTTGGCGGAAGCTGAGGTTACTTTCCAATTTCACTGTGAGTATGAAATGACATTTTCGAGCTTTAAATCCTAGCACTCATGACCCTCAGCATTTTCTTTTTCCTTTTTTGTCACTCTTTTCTTTGACGACCAAGTCATCTGTTCCTTTAGCTTGAGACTATGTTTCTGGTGATAAGAAAAGACAAGATATCAGAAACCCCAGAGGTGCCAACTACCTACCCCTTCCGTGTTAACAACTTGCATTTCTACTCATTGGTTTATAGAGAAGTAAATACCTCTTTCTCACAGCATGCCATGGTGTGGGGAGCTTTGTGCCAAAGTAGCCAGATCAGACTGTAATGAGCAAGCATTCAAAAAAAAAAAGGTTAAATTGACTTTTTAGAGAGAAACAGGCCATTCCTCAAAAACCATTATAGAGTCTGTCATCCAGAATATCCCTAACCTGTTGACCTCATTTACAGATTTCATGAAAAATACATCATCATAGCATTGATGTATGGATACTGTAACATCCAATTTCTTGAAGGCATCTGTACCTGATAAGGATGCCGGTCAGGCACTCAGAAGCACAGGGGCTATATAAATGAGACGCAGCCCCACGGAATATAATACACACAGATGCTTTTCTAAAATGCGCTCATATCCGTTTGAAATAGGCAGTTTGGCTCTCTACCTTGGCTCTGAATGAAATAATGTTCCGGGCGGGGGAGGCAGGTAATAAAAGCAAGGATTGTGAAGTGTTACTGGCAGTTTTTTTTCATTTTTACTGCAAGCTGGGCATACATTTGTCCCCATTGTCAGAGTGTTGGTGTTGTTTACATGTGAAAGACAAGGAAACAGGAAAGCTTATTCAGTTCTCTTGGCCAGGGAAACACCATTTCCCCATCATGAATCCCAAACCACATCTTAAGCAGGAATGAGTTGCCACATCATATCAGATTTGGTCAGATTTGGAAGGTTTCTTTGGTACTGTGCCCATACCCTCCTTGCAACATCGAAATACCTGGTGATATTGCTATTAGAGTGTGATATCAAAACAAACGTGGCCCTTTCTGCCCCACTAGGTTTAAGTTAGCTGGATACTGAGGAATGAGGTGGCACATCATATCAGATTTGGTCAGATTTGGAAGGTTTCTTTGGTACTGTGCCCATACCCTCCTTGCAACATCGAAATACCTGGTGATATTGCTATTAGAGTGTGATATCAAAACAAACGTGGCCCTTTCTGCCCCACTAGGTTTAAGTTAGCTGGATACTGAGAAGAGCCATGAGGCCCAGCCTGTGACAGTCTGGAAAACCGTTACCAACTTTTGTCATCCTTCAGGGGAAACAGAAAGTGGGTGCAGTAGTTTGGGAGGCAGAGGGACAGTTGTTCAACTCCTCTGGCTTGGACAGTGATGCAGGTAGAAAGCTTGATTCTATCCATCTTTATCCACTGTCAGTCTTTTTTTTTTTTGCGGTATGCAGGCCTCTCACTGTTGTGGCCTCTCCCGTTGCAGAGCACAGGCTCCGGACGCACAGGCTCAGCGGCCATTGCTCACGGGCCCAGCCGCTCCGCGGCATGTGGGATTTTCCGGCCCGGGGCACTAGCCCGCGTCCCCAGCATCGGCAGGCGGACTCTCAACCACTGCGCCACCAGGGAAGCCCATCCACTGTCAGTCTTGATTGACAGGACAAAGCTCAAAACGGGGAGGCGCGTTACTCTCAGAGCGACTCTCATACGTATTGGATGAGGAGCAAGAAGGAACTCGTAACCCTTCCTTGTGCTTCTGAGAAAAACCAGCTCAGCCCTTTCTGTTGGAGGTATTTATTGGGGGAGGGGGGATGAAGCTGGAAGGGAAATGTACACAAACACGCACACCTCAAAACAAATCTAAAATGCAAGAAGGGACTCCAGAGGTGGGAACACGGACTGAAATCCCAGCTCAGAGCTTGCACATACTCAGCCGCCAAACAGCAATCCTCTGTGTGCCCTGTCGTCATTTATAAGCGGCCAACAAAGCAAATGCAGGTGATCTGGGCTGATGCCGCGGAGGCCTCTCAGATGGCCAGGGCCCCTGCAAACTTATTCATTCCCTCATTAAAGCAATTTCAAAATCAATTCGGGATTTGACAAGCCGTCAGGACATTGTTGCTCCTCCGTGATGGGAGTGACATGTTAACAGCAATTAGACTTTTGCACGCGCGCATTGGAGCCTGTTCAGCATATTCTTTATTAGAAGAGCCTAAAACGCGTTACTATAATCATCTAACCTGGGGTCATGGACACATGCTCTATGATCTCTGCCTCTGTCGGCAGAGCCCTCGGTGATATTTTGCCTATTGTCCGTAGAGATTAAAAGGAAGAGCTTACCCCAGATGCGATATTGGAAAATCAAAGGTCAGAGTAAAGCCTCTGGAAACCTCCATGTTTTTTAATACAAGTTGTAGGAGCAATCAGATTAGCATGAACAGATATTGCTCCTTCTAACAGATGGAGCAGGATTCTTATTCAAATGAAGAACGAGCTATAGTCACTTGATGGCAACATTTTTGGGGCAGGAGTGGGGATGCTCATATCCCAAGTGGGTTTGGCCAGCCCTCGGACAGTGAGGGTGGCAAAGCCTGGATTCCAGTTAGGCAGGGGCGTAACAGTCCTTTATTTCATGGAAAACCAGTTCCTTCTCTAATAAAATCAGCTGATCTGTTTGGAACGGCCCCTTTTGCAGCCAGCTCTGTCTGTCAATTATAATCATCAGTGGGAGTTGTTTTCCCTCTGCTTTGGGAGCCCAGCAGAATCTACTGAAAAAGAGTAGTGTAACCTGATTTTCCCAAGACTCAGTCAGCCAAATGGGATCCAAATAAGTCTCAAATCTCACTGGACCCCATTTATTTTGGGGGGAGGGTTCCGTGAGGGAGTGTCTCATGTGCCCAAAGACAATTCCCTCCTGGACTTCTCTTCTGATTTCTGCTTTGATGGCTACCACCTGGTAGTGGTCCTATGTCTAGTGTCAAGTGTGACTAAAGCTACATCCTACAACAACCCTTCAAGTAAGTAGAGTTGGCTCTCTGTATCTGCTGCTGGTTGATTCCGCACATGCGGAATCCATGGATGTGGAAAGCTGAGTGTACCATGTTATTGTATATAAGGGACTCAAGCATCCTCAGATTTTGGTATCCATGAGGGGTCCTGGAACAAATCCCCCTATGCTGCCTCTTGAATAATAACTGATCTGCACCCAAGGGGGCTACCTCCCCAAGCTCCCAAAGTTGCAACGTCTTCAGTGTTCCAAGTAAATGTTTGCTGACTAACTGACTGATTAACCGACTCACTGAATGGATGAATGCTGATTGACTTTATGATGGCCAAATTCATGCAAAGTTATATAATATTTCAAATTCCAAGGCTCATAGATACGGTTTGCTTACCATGACCAGTCTATTTAAAATTGCAAACAACCCTCAGCCCTATAGCCTGTATTCCCCTTCCCTGCTTTAAGTTTCTCTATGACGCTTATCACCACTGACGTCTGATATAGTTTGTTTGTCTATCTCTCTCAGTAGAATATAAAGGCAAGCATTTTTCATTGTTGTGGTCACTGCTTCAGTGATAGAACACTGAATATCACTTCAGTAATAGCATTGTTTCAGTGCTACAACAGTGCCTGCAACAAACTGGGCTCTTGACAGCCGTTGAATAAATGAAAGAGTTATGTACTTCAGGCATAAATGGGATTGGGGCCGTGTCCTCTCTTTGTTTCAGAAATATATCCATAGACCTCTGTGCATTATTGGTGAGAAATACAGCATGAAAGAGCTGGAAGGAATTTTAGCACTTTTCTTACCCCCTTTGTCCTTTTCAGAAAAAGTCATTTGCTACCAACACCAAGATGGTAGAACCAGAACTAAAACTCCCTGTTGGGCAGACTTCCTGCTTCATATCCCACCCAATTAGTATGACCAGATCTAGGGATTTCCTCTTCCACTTAGCTCTTTATTAAAGGTCTTCTCAGAAAGCCCCCAACTGGTCTGATGTTTCCCCCACCCGTACTTTGGGTTGCTTCCTGGTTGGCTGACTGCAGAGGCTTTAGAGGGTCCCTGTTGTTTTGTTGGATGGGGGGTGTGTGTGTTGCTAGCTTTTGAAGCAGGGCTGCTCATTGCTGATTTCCTCTAGGCATTTGTTTTTGAAGACAAAGCTTCAAAGGCAAGCAGCATCTGAAATTCCTCAGCTATTTATCTGGTTGGAGAAGCTAGATGGAGACCCTCAAGAAGCCATTTGTTACTTTCACTGGGTTCTGTAGATAAGCAGGAAGCCGCCATTTGGAGGATGAGCTGACACCTGCCTTGAGGAGAAGAGTCTCTGCAGAGGATCTGCTTGGTGCGGATTTTTTTTTTTTTTTTGGTTGCGTTGCGAGGCCTGTGGGATCTTAGTTTTCTGATCAGGGATCGAACCCGTACCCCCTGCAGTGGAAGGGTGGAGTCTTAACCACTAGACAGCTAGGGAAGTCCCTTGGGGTGAATTATTTTGACTTGCAGTTTCTCAGAGAGAGGCTTTAGAAAAAAAAAGTGTGGAAATTGCCCTTGTATGTGTGTGTTTGTGTGTGTCTGTGTGTTGTATATACGTGTGTTTTCTGTTTGTTTTTTGGATGGTGGGTAGGTAGTCAAAATGTTGAGAAGAAATCTTGGCATTTCCAACCAGTACTAACAGAACAGCAGTTTTCAAAGTGTGGTCCAGGGACCCCTGGGGGTTCCAGAAACCCTTTCAGGGGTTTTGTAAAGTCAAAACAGTTTTCATAATAACACCAAGATGTTTGCTCTTTTCACTTTCATTCTCTCACCATCAGTACTGAGGAGTTTCCAGAAGCTGCCCGACATGTGATGTTGCAACAGAATGAATGCAAAAGCAGATATGAGAAACTATCTCCTATTAGGCCAGACATAAGGAGAATTGCAAAAATGTAAAACAATTGTCCCCTCTTCTCATCTATCTTAAGAAAATGTAGCATGTAGCTACTTTCCATAAAATTATAGTTTTATGTTAACATGCAATAGGCTTAGTATTTTTAAATGAACTAATAATTTTTAGAAATTTTCTTGTTTTAATTTCTAATACAGTAAAGACTGATACATATATATATATATGTGTGTGTATGTGTCTATATATATACATATATATACATATATATATATATATATATATATATATATATATATATATCTCCCTATAAAACAAAAGGAACTTTCAGATCCTCAAAAATTTTTAAAGAGTAAAGAGGTCCCGAGACCAGAAAGTTTGAGAACCACAGTAACAGAGCTGTTAAAACTCAGTCTGAATAAAGCAACGGAGTATCATATATTTCAGAACTAGAAGGATCCTTGAAGGGTAATCTGGCTCAGTCCACTTCATTGTTCAGGCAGGCTAAGTATCACCCCTTTTTATAGATGGGACAACTGAGACCCAGACTCACAGACTTTCCCAAACCTCTGTGGCTGTTCAGTGCAGAGACAGGAAGAGGAGAGAGACTGGGACGGGACTGGGACCCAGTTCTTATTCTTTCCGTTGCAGACATAGTTCCACCCACTTCCCCGCTCTGCCAGGGACATGAATGGTCCTTATTAAGAAAATATAAACCAACAAATAGACAAACCTATCTTCTTCCTTATCTCTTTTTGTTTGGCTGTAAGTTTGTCTTTGGTAAGTTTATTCGTGAAGGCTCTGACAGTGCTGGAAAGAACCATGTATTTGCTTAGCTTATTGGGTTTAGAAACTGTGGGCTGAAGTCGGTGATGTTGACAATGCTGGTTACAGCTCTCTCAAGGATCTGCCTCCAAACTCACTGACATGGCTGTTGGCAAACCATGGCTGGCTGTTCACCAAGAGACATGCGTTCCTTGCCACATGGACCTGACCTTGGGGCAGCTCACAGTATGGCAGCTGGCTTCCCTCAGAGGGAGTAGAGTAAAAGGGGCTCCAAAATGGGAACTATAATCTTCTTGCAACCTAGTCTTCGTAGTGACACCCCATCACTTTGGCCATATTTTAATTTTCAGACTCGAGTCACTAGGTCCAGCTCACATTCAAGGGGAGGGGATTACATACAGGCCTGAATACCAGGAGGCATGAATCCCTGAGAGGCATCTTAAAGGCCGCCTACTACAACCTCTAACCTAACATTTGATCCTCTCATTCATTTAGTGAATCCACATCATCACACAGCGCCTTCTGAGTTTAAATAACTTGTGCTCACTGCCTCTGGGCCAGTCTAGTACAGAGGTTAAGAGCACAGACTTTGCAGCCTGTCTTCCTGGGTTTGAATTCTAGCTCTACCACTTGATAGCTGATGAGCTTGAGCAAGCTACCTGTGACTCCGTTTCCCATCCATAAAATGGGGCTGATAACAGTTGCTCCTTTTTGGTGGTGGTTGTGAAGATAAAGTCAATGCGTAATATGGAGTGTTTAAGACAGTGGCTGACACAGAGTAATCGCCATGTGGGTACTTACAGTCATTAGGGCTATGCACCAGGCACATTACATCAATTATCTTACTTGTTGCTAACAATATTCCCATGAAGTAGGTATTTTCACTCCATCTGACCAATGAAAAACTAAGGCTTAGAGAGCTTAAGTATCCTGCCTAAGGTGTTATCTGGTAATTGGTACCCTGGTAATTGCTGGGATTGGGATTCTTTACCAGGTTCGTATCCCCCAGTTCTGGCCTTCTTCTACTTTGTTACATTGGGGAATGTACCATGGGAAGAAAATGGCCACGTTAGATTTCAGGGAGAGTAAATAAGAACGTACTTAATATACTGCTGATATAATTATGAATGAAAAGGAAGATGCTTTTTGATCATCCCTATGTACACCAATGGGAGTTTTTCTGGGACTAAATTTTACTTTGAAAATAAATGACTGGTAGCCAGGCAGACTCAAAAATAACCAAGCACCGTAGGCTATAGTTGTTTACCACGTGATTTTCTCATCCTTTCCATGGTACTTACCTTGAAATTAAATGATCAATAGTTATCCTGTAAGTAGCAAGTATGCCCATGAAATTTGTGACCTGGAAAATCAACCATTATAAGAGTGGAAGTGTTAAATGGTCTGGAAATGATCAGGGCCATCAAATCCACACCAGTGGGAAACCTCCTCCCTTTGACACATCTATCAAGGCCCTAAATTCAGAGATACCCAAGTAAATTCCTAGGCTGTGAATTGGCACCATCTGCAGGCCTTTCCACGTGGGAGCTGGAGCTGCCTGGGGCCGTGTCTCCTTCCAGGCTGAGAACTTCTCCTTCGCACTTAGGGAGGGAGGTGCAACTCTTTAGAACCATCAGTAAAAACTCCATAATCAACTCTCAGGCCAGTGCATGAGTAAGCAAGGCCAACTGTGGCCCCCCTGGCCCACTGAGTTGTTTGCTCTCAGCAGAACTGGGCATGTTTCCCTGTGACTTCCTTGCAGAGAGAAACTTCAGGGAAGGCAAATGTCTGTGGACGGGTATTGGGGAATTGAGGAGTCCACACTCATTCTAACATCAGTGCAGGCAGACCATACTGGGGAGGGGCAGCCACTGCTGATCTCTACATCTTCTCTGAAAAGAGATAATTAATTCCACAACTGCTCATTCAGGGGTGAGGAAGAAGGGTAAGATCAGTTCCTCTTCCTTAAGAACTTGCATCTTTACTGGGGATTTATGATAGATTCACATGGGCCAAATAAATTATGTTAGAGGGGCAATGGGACCCTGTCAACACTAACTGGGAATATCGGAAGGCTTGGAACATGCACGCAAAGTCTAGTGGGAAGGGTAGAGTTTGAGCAACTAAGCAAAGAGGAAGGATAAATCCAACTTCTTTAGCTTTCTAGGAAGTGAATATACAGATTTCTGTAATCTGCCTTTTCGAGTCTCAGATCCTTCCCGTAGAGAAAGCTTCGTGTAGAGAAAGTGGACAGGCTTTGGAGTTGGGCAGACATGCCTAAAAGTCCTGGATCTGCGCTCACTAGCTGTTGGGACCTAAAGCAAGCAACTTAATTTCTTTGAAGCTCTGTTTTACCACCCACAAAACAGGAATAGTAAAACCTACGGAGAGCGATAATATAGACTATGTGAAGACATATGGACTTACACATAGTAGGTGCTCAATAAACATTGCTTCCCTTCCTTTGCACTGTCTCTTCAGATCCTTTCCTGGACCTATTAGGCCTGCAGACCCAGCCAAGCCAATCCCTGTTTCCACATCACCTTGTGCCAGTGTTAGTCTCCTGAAACCTTTATCGAGGCTTCCACAAAATGCCACCTCCTCCACCAAGCCTCCCTCACCCCTTTCTGTCATAAGGGATTTCTCCTTTCTCCATACTCTCCTAGCCACTCTATCAGGCATTCATCCCACTCTCCCTGCATATTTACTACTAGAATGACTGGGGCACATGCCCCATCTCCCTTGCCAGGAAAACAAGCTCCTTGAGAGCCTTGGTCATATCAGGTTTATCTTTCTAGATCCACAATACCTAGCCCAGTGCTGAACCACAAAATGTGTTCAGAAAGTGTTTGTTGCATGACAAATTGAAGCACTGAGAAGAAGGGCAGAAGGCAATTCTGGAAGAGAAGTCAGAGCAAGAGCAAAGGCACAGAGATGCGCGTGGCCACAGCGCGTACAGGGGCCCGGCATCAGCCTGGCTGAGCGCGATGGTTTGGGTCAGGGCAGGTCAACTCTTGGCAGCTTGGGAGCTTCAAGGCATTTGTCCCAATTCCTCTTCCCCAGCTGAGCACATCACCTCCTTCACGGCTTTGGAGGTGGACCTGATGGAAGTCTGAGTCTAGTTCACTTTAATGTACTTAAAACTCAAACTGGAAACTCTTTCCTGCAGAGACAGTTATATCAGCTCTCTGGATCAGAGGGGACTATATCTGGGTCACAGTTTTAATTAGGACAGTCAACTCTAACGGAAATGCTCTCAGAGGGAGTTTGGGTGTGCCCATCCCTGCCAGTTAAGAAGCAGATTCGGGCTGCCCGCAGTCATAGGTGCAGCGTTTGTTAAGCTCCCAAATTAGTTCACCTTGCAGGCCACTAAGTACTCACCTGTTCATAGAATTAAAACTCAAGAGAGAGACGAACGGAGCTGCCTGATCCTCTGCGGAAGGGTTCAGTTTCCCCTCCAAAGCCAGGGCACTTTGAGGGAAAAATTCTAAAGTAGACTCAAGAAAACCAGAGTGGGAGAAGTGGAGAGAAGGATGGGTTTCACCACTTAAACTAGAGCTAGAAGAACTGACTCCACGTGATCAGGCCGAGAGAACACATTTGCGTTGAGCAGCATATTAGCCGGACAGAAAGTACCTGGCTCTTTAAAATTCTTCATTGATCTTTCACAGGCTCACAGCATTTTCAGAAGGGCCTTTAGCGGTTTTATTCATAATCACTAAGATCACACAACTAGTTGGTATCAGAGCTGAGCCTCGCAATGATATCTTTCATTACTTTGTGCTTTTTATATTTTCCAAGTCCTTTTACAAACTTTTGTTTCTCAAGACCAGCTATATAAGAATTATGATCCCCATTTTAAAGATGAGGCAGTTGAGGTTCAGAGTCAGAGTCAGCTAAATGGTACAACATCCAGTTAAGAGCTGCTTTCTCTGGTCCTCTCTCCCTCCTATTATGACTTACCCTAGGGAGATTGAAATGAGTGCTGAAACCAAGGACGGGTGTCTGCAGAGATGCTGCTCCGAGGCTCTGTTTATGTGACAGAAAGAGAACCCTGACTGCTTCGGGAGAGTGTCGGGAGCATCATTTCTTCATCACTCAGCCCTGGAAGTCCCCAGGCAGCGGAGCCTAAGGGATGATGTGCGGTTCCGGGGCAGCACTCCTGGCATGCTATGCAAAACCTCAGGCACACATTTTCAGACAACCATTCGCAGGCCACAGCAGTTTCCCCAAGACACTTGGTAAACCTTCCTCAAATCTGTGCTGGCTTTGTGTGGGTGTCTGGGTTTCATCAAGAGAGAGCTGAAAGCAGCAACCCCACAAGGGCTGACTCAGGTCCTGCCTTCCCTGCTCTATTGCTTTACCGCCCCCCTTGCTGAAATGCAAACACGGACAGCATGTTCATGTACTACACGTGCTTTATGTGCAAGCTGTGCCAGGATGCGATATTTTGAGATATTATGAGATATCTTCTCTAAATCTGTGTACAGCTGTAGGTTCTCAAATTCTACAGAATTATGTGTGAGTAGGAATCCACTGTGGGCTCTATGGGTTCTCAAAACACACTTAAGAGAGGCCAGGCTCACTGGCATTGCCCCTAAGTTCAATCACTTTTCCTGATGATTTCTAGTTTTAAATTTGTAGTTTTAAAAAATGGATGGAGGAGAAGTTTGAAAAAAAAAAATCTTCAATTTTCATTTATCACCAAGTCCCAGCTTTCCAAAGGAGTTACTGGACCTTGTTAGTTTCATCAGCTTAAAAACAACAACAAAAGCCTGCCTTTTTTTTTTTTTTTTTTTTTTTAGTCCGCAGAGTGAGGTTCTCGTAGCTGGGGTCAGGGCCGCCAGCACTGTAGCTCTGTGGCTTTCAGAGACTAACCAGATGTCTTCGTAAACAGATTCCCTGGGTGGCGGGGGCAGAGGTGAGGACAGACAATGAAGATGGGGTGTCAGAGCAAAGCTGGAACATCCCTTGATGACAGAAATGGGAAACAGGGAAGCAAAACATCTGACCTGGTGTTTAAGGAAGGCTAAATAATGGGGCTCCTGGTATCAGACTGTTTGTCTCTCCGAAGGACCTCAAGAGACACGTGTCTAAAGTTCCCATAAACCTCAGATAGATAAATCCTCTTGTCTTTTTTCCCCAACTTTCAAAAACGGCCTATATTATTCAAGAAAAACCACAAAGCTTTGAGCTGGTAACAGGTAGCCCAATTTAAGGTCAGATTTTGCATAGAAGATTCAGACACAGGAAATACACTGGCGTAAAACAGTCAAGAGGGCACTGAAATAATGCCACCATTTCTACAGTCTTCACACCGAGATGTGCTATGTCATCTGTGGGCATTTTTCTTCTGGTGGTTGGTTTGCAAAATAACTAGAGTGCCTTAGCGTAGCCAGTGGGCCTCTGTTGTGAAATCTCACAGAATGAAAGAGAGGGGAATTTTGCTGTGAACCTGAAGTCTATTCCCAGGAGGGAGGAGGAAGAAGCTTCTGGTCCCACTTGTTTCCACGGTTAAACAAAATAGAATATTGGTCTCTTCTCTCATTAGAAATGGTGTCAAAATTGTCCAAAAGAAACCACCACCATCTTACCACACACTTCAGTAAACAGATCTTTGGAGCAGCATCTTCACTATGTATCTTTTAAAATTTTATGCCCTTAAAGCATCGTTCATCTCTGACAGTTCTGCCAGGTTGGCCTGTTCAATTTTAAACTGTTGAAATTTCATAATCCTTTTGTAAATGAATATAATCCCAACTGGCGATTACTCCTGAGAAAACTAGGAAGTGATCTGAAAAAGATGATAATTTATGATAATATGAAGCAGGACTGATTGTTCCTCTTGGATTAAACAGTTCAGATTTGAGCTGAAGTCCAGGGACTTGAATTTCTAATCAGTGTTATCCAGTGGTAAAACTTTGTGGACCAGTTTAGCCATTGGTAAAACTTTCATTTAATAGATAATAGAGTGTATTTCCTGAGAAGGATTGATTTAAATATATTAGTCAGCTATTTCACACAAGATTATTTGTTAAAATTATACTAATACATATTAACAGGTATGTTCTGATTTCAGGTTGAAGAGTCAAAGATATTTCCATATCAAGTCAACACATCTGTAAATTAGAATTAATGACATAATCACAGGAATGATAATATCAAGTTGATGTTTATAAACAAGGCTTATTTAAGAATTTTATGGACCAAACTACTACTCCCAGAGATTTCCCACTGTACATCCAAGCATACATATTACAAAGCACCCATATTTCACATTAAACGCACACATACACACAGTCTTATGGATTTTTATAAATTAGATTTTTAAATTATATAGTTATTATAACTTATTTATTTGTAATTGACTAGAATTGGCCATGATTCATGAATGATTAGAAATCCTTTTTTTTTTCTGTGGTATGCGGGCCTCTCACTGTTGTGGCCTCTCCCGTTGCGGAGCACAGGCTCTGGACGCACAGGCTCAGCGGCCATGGCTCACGGGCCCAGCCGCTCCGCGGCATGTGGGATTTTCCCAGACCGGGGCCCGAACCCATGTCCCCTGCATCGGCAGGCGGACTCTCAACCACTGCGCCACCAGGGAAGCCCTAGAAATCCTTTTGACGTGAGAAAAATCTAGCCTGCAAATTCTTTGCAAATATAATTCCGTTTTTACACATATTAAATTTAACAATTGGTGACAGTGTCAAGTTTGTTATATTTGTAGCTATTGAATTAAATATTTATTTAGATTTTGTGATTTTATTTTTTTGTATTTTGAAACAAATACATTTTTCCCCCAGTCTCTAACCTTTCTATACATTCTTGAGAAGGCTTGTGTTCATAGCACCTGATATTTATAATGGCCCAGTCTATAAAATCCTTTAAAGTCATAATGTATTTTAAAAATGCATAGGACCTTGAAGAAGTATTATTGTGTCATTGTCGCTTTTTGCCTCTTGTCCTCAATAGCTAGATTACATAGGTCCAGGATCTAAGAGGACCGGCCCCTAATATCAACAATTCTCATGACCTGCTTATGGAATTCATACTTCTCATCCTTGAGAATTTAGGCTGTGCTGGATTAGAAGGCCTGGTTTTGGGGTTTTGGTGAGAGGGGCTAGAGAACCACAGGCAAGGGACCCAGCTAAGGTTCTGCTGAATCTGAAGCTATGATGACCACCCAGTCAGTTTAGGTTCCTTATGCTGATGGACCATATTTGCAGGAGTGATTGACCCTGACTATCATTAAGAACTAGAATTGCTGCTACACAATGGGGACAGGAAGGACTGTATCTGGAATGAAGGGGATTCATTGGGGGTGTCTCTATGCTAACTGTAAATGAGCAAGTGCAGCAACCACAGTCCAAGAAGAGTAAAGCCACTGAGGATTCTGATTCAAGGTCTGAGCTGTCACTGCAGTGCTGGCTGAGGGTGAGGGAATCCTACAACAAGTGATGGAGGAGGGAGATGAAAAATACCAGATATGGCCTTGGCATCAGCAGGGACTAGAGTTTATACCACTAAAGATGTTTGAAGGTTTTTGTAGAGATTTTGGCTGGCTAACACCTTGAAGGTTCTGTGATGGTTTTGACTTAAAGTAAGGCTTGAGCAGAGCTGAGCAGTGTAAGGCGTGGACTTATCTGACAGCTTATGTACCTTGCTTCATATTATCTTGGCCCGCCTTTTAAATTTCAGCACTGCTGGGGTCACCAGCTGCATACAATTAGATCCTGAGAGCATCGTTCTTCAACTGATCCTCATTTCTCTTGCTTTCTACCTTGGACATTCTCTGCTGCTTCACAAGAGATGCTCAGCCATGCTGATGCATTAAAAAACCTGCAGCGTGGGGTATTACCACCCTATGGAGCATCCTTGACTAAGGATAATAGAGGCTTGTGGATAAATGCTCCTATCTTCTTTCCTTCAGTTGTATAATCCTAAGATGCATTTACACAGACCATCGGAGTCCCCAGTGGGACTGACCCTCAGGTACTTACTGTGATGATTATCTTGGAGATGTACCCTTTTTCTCTGTTTCATTATTCCTAGTTGCCCACACTTGTTCCCTGAGATCGCTTCCTAAAATAAACTATTGAAAATACTTGTACATAAGTCCTTGCCTCAGGCTTTGAATTTGGTAAAACTAAGACTAAGAGATGCAAACTGTTTTTTTTTTCTCTGTCCAGAATCTATTGGTTTTCTTCTTCTGCAAGTGTCTGTGTGTGTGTAACATAAATTTAAGAAATCAATTAACTTTGAGATTTTACAGTGAAGGATTGACAAACGCAGTTCTCAAACCTGGCTACCCTTACCTGATGAGACAGTTTCTTCATGCTCTTAAAGGAGGCTTTGTAGGTAAGGTGAAAAGACAGTGGGTGAACACAGTTCTCCAAATCTCTAAATGTAAATATAGCAGGGCTCCGACAAAGAGGAAGCAGACACCTGCCTGGGGGTTGGTGTTTGGGTCTGGCTTGTCTCCCACCCTTGGAGGCCCAGTCTCACCTTATCTCCAGCCCACCATTTGTGCCAACAGAACCTGGACCAATGAAGGGAAGAGAGCTGCTCTTTCTGTGATGCATTTCCTCACCCAGTCACAAATTGCAACAGAAGAGATGAGATAAAGAAGAGGAACCTCAACAGAAAGGACGCAGTAGGGAATGGATGTAAACAGTGGGTTTGCTGCGCAGTGACAAGAAATCAGCTTGAGAAGGGGAAAGCAGAGTTAGACCTGGCTGGGAGACAGGACAGCCCTCCATCCTTGTGGGAGGGACCCTGTAAGGCCATTAAAGCTAAGGGGTCCATCAGGGCGAGTGCCCCTTTGATTTTATCCCCAGAGGATGGACTCCTGGATACCAAGGCTGAAATTTACTAGAATTTTCCCTCCAGTCCATGTACCTGAATGAAGTAATTAAATAAAGCTGGGGTCTGAACCTGTTCCTTAAATGTGATTAGTGGGAACAACCACTTTATGGGGCTACAAGTGTCGTAGCTGAATCAGCAGTCACTTTCTCCATTTAAGGTATCACTGGGTTTAATCTACCGTTGATGCCACTCTTAATTTTGACCCCCCATTGGGTTCTTAGCCCTTTTCTAGGAACAGGTGACAAGCCTTCCAGCATTGCTGTATCTATACCCCACCTAACACTGCAGTGTGGTGTGGTGAGCCAAGAGAAAAGGCAGGAGACTTGAGTTTTAACCCATTTCTTGCCATGGGTAAATCATTTGCACCTCAGTACTATGATCTCTGAAATGAAATGGGCAGCATTTCCCAAGGTTTGTTCTGTGTACACCAACTCCTGCCAATCATTGGTTGGTGGATAATTTCTAGAAGGCTTTGTTTCCCAGCGTTTCCAGCCTGCCTCATGCAAGGGCAGAGGAAATCCTCAGGCAAAGAAATGCAGATAAGTTAAGGCTCTGAAGTGGTAAGACCTGACGGCATATGTGATGCACCAGTGATATAAATTTCCCTAGTGTTATATATTTAGGATGTTGTCATTTTTTATACTAAAAATAATAGTCGAATTGAACAAAAGCTTAACTCATTATTATTGCTGTTGTTGTTATTTGCTATTTTAGTGTTATTTCCTCACTAATGTGTCCTGAAGTGGAATTACTTGGCCAAAGATATTTTAAAACTTGTAATGGTTAGGGCACTGATTAAATTGCTAGAAGTAAAGCCCTAAATACAGTGAAACTCAAAAATATAATGACTTAACAAAGAAGGAAATTTACTTCTCTTTTATACAACAGATCAGAGCTAAGTGGTTCTGCCATGTCCACACCAGCTTGCACCTCTGGTCCTGGTGGCTTTTCCAGGTCCCATCCTGTCCCAGCCAACAAGGGAGGAAAACGTCAAGAGAGCACATGGGCTTTCCTTACGAGGGCATGACCCAGAAGTGGCACATATTTTTCTACCCACATCTCCTTGTCAGGACTTGGTCCCATAGCCATGTATTAAGCTGCAAGAAGGCTACAAAATATAGTGTCTAGCTTGGCTATGCCTAATTAAAATTCAGGGGTCTAAAGATGGGGAGAATGATTATTGGTGGGCAGCCGTTGTCTCTGCCGGAAGACTCATGCCAAATTATTTTCCAAAATGATTTGTGCTAAAAGTTCAGTTCTACCAAAGTTGCATGGGCATGCTCGTTAAACAAACGTTCATTAATAACTTTTTATTGTGTAAAACCTCCAGACACCATGGGGATGTTGACATAGAAGACAGGTGAGGCAGTTTTGTACACAGGAAGCAGCTAGAGTCAGGGATTAACTGAGATGCTGAGCTGTGAGGGTCAGACTCTGCATGGTGTGGAAAGGATTGGTGAAAGTTGGAGCACGCAGGCATTTCCCTGGAGGAGGTGACTTCAGGTGGAGGTTGTAGGATGACGTGGCTCATCAGCTCTTGATCATCCCTGCCGATAGGGCCAAAGGTCAAAAAGGAAGTCTTCACTCGACCCTCAATGTCATTCCAGCCAACTCTTTACCTTTCTCCTAAATCTTTCCACTGCCAACCAGTAGCCAAATGGTAGGGTTTTGAAACGTACTCCGTTTTCTGGATCTTTGGTGGAATATTGAGTCGGTGTAAAGAGATCAAAGGGGCGGCAGGAAAAGAGAACTTAGACATGCCAGAGGAGTTCAAGGTTACTTACACGTTCAGAGAATGCGGGTCTTCCAGCTGCTGAGAGTGTGTGCTTCTCCCAAGCCACACAAGAGCCCTTGTGGCCAGTGAGGTCCACTCTAAAGATCTATCCAGGGGTCCAGTTACTAAATATCCTTAACCGGACAATCTTCCCTCTGGGTCGTTTTCCTTTACATTCCATGAGTTGGACAAGGGAAGGGACTAGTGTAGTAGTTGGATGAATGGCTGGAATGAAATGATGGTTAATGGCTCTATGCACAGCTGAGATTCTGATTGTAAAAAAACTTGGTCAAAATTGTGAAGAAGATATTCATTTTTGTCTCACCTCTCCTAGGATTTCCATCTGCCTTTTCATTTCCATCTTCCATTCTCCACCAGTATTGTCATGGTCATCCACATCATCTCCTCTACAAAATGGGTCCTACTAGGCAGTCTCTCATGTTCTTTGTTTTCCTCTTCTCATTTTCTTACCCCTACTGATGTGTGTTCTACTGTCCTATTCTATATTTTCTGGAGCCTAAGTCTGCCTTCTCTCCATCCCTCCATCTCTCCTTCTATCCATTTATACTTTTATCCACTCATCTCTCCCATCCTCCAACCAACCACCATCCAACCAACCAACTGACCATTCGGGCAAGTTAATTTAGACTACAGTGCTAATGGCTTTAAAAGTCTTAACATTAAGCCTTCCCCTGTTGAAGGGATTTCTGGCATGATAACAGGCGAATGGGGTAAATATTTGGGGAGGAACATATGGTGAATTTAGCTGTCCCATTCTCTGCTTAATCATAGAGCTAGTTAGCTTAAATCTGTTCTGTCAGGATTCTGCTTAGTCCAAAGTCATCTCTGCCTAATTGCTGTCATTATAGAATGTGAAATCACCTTGTAGCCGAGGCCACAAAGGCCCTACTGCTGGGAAGGACCAGGTTTGTAGCAAGTGAGGAGGCCTCTGCAAGCACCTGCCCTGGGTCCTGCTGCTGACCTCCTTGGAGGGTTTCAGTGGTGAGGCTCCTTCTGTGGTCAGGGCAGTCGGATTGTGGGTATGATCTGTCCTGTCAGCACTTTCATTCTGATTAGCTTCACTCGCAAGAACTTTTGACAGCTTTTCACAAACACAGGCCAGCGTGGGAAAACCAGTTCCTCTGTATGGGACTGATTTAATCTCTCTGTGTAGAGGCTGATCTTGGGAAAGAAATGCACTCCTTTTCACGTCAAACACGTACGACATGTCCGCCCACAGCTGCTCCAGAGGCATCTTGGGACAGCCCGCTAAGAGGTGTTTGGCTGCCTTGGGCCCTGATGCATCCGTCACCGCTGGGCTTGGTGCCACTCGGCTCTGGGTGTAATCAAACAGTCTGTAGATTAGTGGAACATCCTGCTTGCTTTGGGTGACTCAGAGCTCCCCAGCAGCTGGTTGAAGTTTTGTTTATAACAGTGCCGCCTGCTCACTCCATACCCCCAAGTCCCTATAAGCCACTCCACAGGTGACCTGACTTTTGGGGCAAATAAAAGTTTGTCAACTGTTGCTTTCTTTCTCGTGTGTGTGTGTGTGTGTGTGTGTGTGCGTGCATTCTTAAACTTATCTAAAAAGAATTAAGCTGTGGGGAGTCCATTAATAAAAGGTTTCTATTACAAAATGATTGGCACTCTGCAAGGCAATTTAGAGGGAAGCAGGAAGATGGATAGTACCTGGAATAAAATAGCAGGGCAGACATTACTCAGGGGAAAAGGCTCTTAAGTATGAGAAGGAATATAGGTTTCCACCCGTGCAGTCAATATTTGAATATGATGAAACAGTGTGTTAGAATCCAAGGTCTGGCAATTATTTGAAAAGTCTTGGGGAGACTCTAAATGTGCTTTAAAAAAAAAAAAGAAAAACAACCCGCTCCCCCCAAAGAACCCTCACCTAAAGCTTCTCAGAAATAAAGAGCAGTTATTTCCACAGAAGACTGGAAACCCAGAGGCAGGGCCTTTGATGAATTTGTGGAGCTATCAAAGGCCACAGAAGTGGGGAGCCCACTGGATTTGCTTGGGGATGGGGGAGGGGACAGGGGGCCCAGGCCGTCTTCTAGAACAGGGAGGCTAATGAGAAACCATTCCTCATCTTTAAGCCCGGTGCCTTCACCTGTCTCTTGGAAGCTTTGTGAAAACAGGTGGGGAGCACAGTGGATTGTTACCCAGAGAGGATCGATTTAATGGGGTGCAGTTTACTCTCCATCTCTGTCATGTGAGCCAATTAACCTGGAGGCTGGTGAAATGGAGCTGGCAGCTAATAGGGCCATTGTTGGAGCAGTGCCCACCCTCTGTACCATTTGCAAATTGCTGAGATAGTGATCTCTGGATGGCTCCGGGGATGAGGGGAAGCTGGGTCAGCTACAGCTATGGTGGGACATCAACTCTCAGGTGCAAGGAATGGCTGTGCATTGTCAGGGAAGGTGGGCAAGGAAAAGAGGGAAATGGAAGGAAACCCCCAGTTTAAAAAAGGGGAAGGAGGGTAAAGAAGGAGAGAGGAAAGGAGGGAATGAGAGAATGGGGAAAGGGAAGGCGGGAGGAAGAGACTACAGCCTTTCCTCAGTATGGGGGCAGGGGATTGGTTCCAGGACCCGCTCAGATACCAAAATCCTTGGATGTTCAAGTCCCTTATATAAAATGGCACAGTATTTGCACATAACCTACACACATCCTCCCGTATAATTTAAATCATCTTATAATACCTAAAACAATGTGAAGCTATGTCAATAGTTGCCTGCATTCAAGTTTTTCAGTTTTGGAACTTTGGAATTTTGTTTTTTAAAAAAATATTTTCCATCTGTGGTTGGTTGAATCTAGGGATGCGAAACCTGCAGATACGGAGGGCTGACTGTGTAACACTTGTGGGTGCTGCCTTTAATCTTAAACAAAAAGTAGTTGAAGGGATTCATGCACCCAGGCCAGCTTTCCCCAAAGTGTATTCAGAGGAGGGCTCATGTCCCGTATGGTATTAATTGGTGTTTTATGTGGCTTCTTTTTTTTTAATGGACGAGAGATGTACTATGGCCTCACCCATTTGAGAAATGTTTGGTTCAACAGGTTTCTTTAGCATGTTCCGTCTCAGAGCTTTCAATAAGTGCATTATAGGGCTCCATTACCAGCCCATGTTGTGTAGCCCCTCTTCAAATTATTTCATTGGGGAATTATTTATTCAAGGATGATATTCTGGGACAAGCATTCTGAGAAATGGGGTTTTGGAGATAATGATCCAGGCCTTTGCTCTGCTTGCAGCCAACCCTGAGCCACTTCCATGCTGGTTCTGTCTTTAAGCTGGACAACCCCCTGTCATCATCCTTTGGTTGGAGCCCAAAAGCTTCCTGCCGGGGCATGTTCCAGTGTTGTCCCCATGACACCAGCCCTCCGTTCATTCACTCATTGATGTGTTCATTCATTCAAACTCCATTCTTGTTTGCTCTTGTGCTGCTGGTTCTGAATGAGCACTTACCCTGTCTTCAGACTTAGACCCCCAGGCCCAGCTTGCATCCCTCCAGAGTTGGAAACACCCCGATCCTTCTGGCGTTTTGACATCCAGTGGTGCCGTGTAGTCTTGGATATGTTCTTTGGCTTTGCCTTCTCCTCTGAGTTTATTGTCTCCAATTGTCTTCAAGGTCAAGACCGTGGGCCAGGGCAGCCCCTGGCCTTGTATACCCCTCTTGCTCAGTTTTCTCAGCCAGGAGAAGCTGAAACCCTCCTCTCCTCTTGAGAGCATGGATTTGAGTACCATTCATCCTCTGAGCCTTGCCCAGTTTTTCCTGCAGTGACCTAAATGTTTCTTGCAATTGATGAGTGAGTTACTTCCTCTTGTTTTTCCACAAGAGCAGTGGAGAATGAAGGGACATCAACATTGGCATGTTAGTGCTAAGGGCTTGCCAACTCTGCTTTCCTGTTCCTGGAAAGGAACAGTTCCCAACCCGGTGCGGCCCCTCAGAAGCCCTCAGAGGACCTCCACTGGGGCTGGAAAGGAGCCAGCAAAATCCTTTCTGGCCCTATCCTCACCTCCCCCCCATGGTGTCATTTAAATGGCGACAACCCTCAGAACCCCCATCCCAGAGAGAGCTCCTGTTAGAGACATGACATCACAGGGATGTGACCAGTAGAGACAGTCCTACTGTGCAGGTCTGTGAGATGTGGTCCCAAATGTCTTACTTTTGTGTTGACTCATTTCTTCCTTTAGAGGCTCACAGGGTCCAGCTCTCCCTGGTGAAGGTATTTACCCCACCTGTTTTTTTTTTTTTTTTTTTTTTGGTATGCAGGTCTCTCACTGTTGTGGCCTCTCCCATTGCGGAGCACAGGCTCCAGACGTTTATGGTATGCAGGCCTCTCACTGCTGTGGCCTCTCCCGTTGCGGAGCACAGGCTCCTGACGCGCAGGCCCAGCGGCCATGGCTCACGGGCCCAGCCGCTCCGCGGCACGTGGGATCCTCCCAGACCGGGGCACAAACCTGCGTCCCCTGCATCGGCAGGCGGACTCCCAATCACTGCGCCACCAGGGAAGCCCTCCACCTGTTTTTTGATAACATGGCAGGAAAGCTATTCCTACCCAGAAGCTCAGGGTAAACAAATAAAGGAACTGAAGAACTCGAGATTTCCTCATACCCCATCCGTGAAGTCTGGGAGGGATTAGACAGAGTCATTAACCACTATTAGCTGCTTCTTAGATCCATTTTCTTTCAATTTCTGCAAATGACATTCTTTACCCTACCAACCAGTGGGACCAATCAGGAACATGCAATGTGGGGAACACATGCATCTTTCTGTCTCCAAAATTAATAGGAAAATAGGCAGTGAGGAAGGGAAGAAATTATGTTTTTAGACAGTTAAGTTACCCAAAGTGCAATTGCTATCTGTTTATTACAGACATTTTGGAACACACAGAAAAGTAGAAAAAAAGGAAACTTGTCTATAAAGATAAATGGCTGACCCCGGTGTCAGCAACCAAAATGGTTGTATGTTTTTTGAGCGACTGCCTGGTTTTACCCACAAACTTAGTAGATCTCATATCTAATCATATCTCTAAACTTTGCACCAGTTTCTAGAAAACTCTGCACTGTTCATTCATGGAATAGCAAATTAGTCATTGAACACTGTTTATGGAATGCCTGTCATGTGCCAGGAACTCTGCTAGGCCTTGAGGATACATAAGTGAGCAAACCAGCCATGGGGCTGCCTGTACACACGCACCATTCCTAGGCGGTGTGGTCTGATGGATGTCGACAGGTATTAATGCGACTCACTGAGTGTGTAGCTAGCACTGTGTTAGCAATTTGCCTATGTGTCAGGAAAATTTAATTCTTTTGATATTGTACGTGTATTCTCTCAGAGTGTTCCTTCTCCCCACTCCAAGGGTGCTGGCCCACACTGATGTTCTCTTGCCTAAGGGTGAGGTTCATGTTGCCTGGGAACACCTTCTCTCCTCATTTTTCGTGGAGGCCTCTAGGCATAATCTCAGAGGAGATCATGGCTGGGGTCCAAGAGGAAGAAAGGACAGAGCAATGTGGTTGGAGGAGACAGAGGTGGGCACAATGAAAGCCAACAGCTTCTGCAGAACTGGAAAGGGGACAGACGGGGCTGGCTGAGGGCAGTGGAGATCTGCGTTCTTTTCCCTGGGGGAGTCGGAGGGAAAGGCTTGTGGCACATCCAGGAGGAGGACTCCAGGTCCCTATGCTTGAAGCAACAGACAAGGTCATCAAACCCACTTGTGCAACAGAGCGCTGAGCCACCTGTCTCAGGGGCCCATGAAGACCTTGACAGTGGCACCTGCTTGCTGACTGGTGTGGAGGGATGATTGTAGGGTCCCTGATGTTTCAGGATCCATGTGGTCTTTAGAGCCTTTGTAGAGCTGATCTAAGCTACTTTGATCACACACCAGTCTTAAATTCTTTTTGCAACATAACAGTTGCCAGCATAAACTCACTACCAGATTAGAAGAAAATCAAATTCAGGTCAAATGTTGCCACACAGCCGTCATTGAACTAGCATTTTTTATTATTATTATTATTTTTTAACACCTTTATTGGAGTATAATTGCTTTACAATGGTGTGTTAGCTTCTGCTTTACAACAAAGTGAATCAGTTATACATATGTCCCCATATCTCTTCCCTCTTGCTTTATTTTTATTGTTAATCATTATTTTTAACTTTTGGAAGAAAGTGTTATTAATTTAAGCACTGAAAAATAGAATCTTATAACTTTGGAAGGGATATAAGGATCCCTTATCTTTAGGAAAGTGATACTTTAATCGGCCAGAAAGAAAAAGTGTGCTGTTTTAAAAGACTTCCACCAAAGGAGTTTCCACAACATCCTTGATGTCTCATTAAGGAATTCTTTCTTACATCTCACTTAAAATCCACTTGCTCTGACAAACTGTTTATATTCCTTACCATTAAGAAGCACTTACATAGCCTGCTTGCTTGTACACGAAACACTGGAGGACCAAGTCTTTATGTTTAGCATATGGTCCAACATATTAAGGGTTGGTCTGCAATACTCAGAAGAAAAATGTTAAAGAAACACAGGTAGTAAGAATAAGTGAATTTCAGAGATGTGGAGGGTAGAGTAGTTTGAACTAGCGTTTAGTAGTGAGCAGTCGGCACTCTTCCTACCACATGCTCTTGTACACTTGGTGAAGCCCCGGTTCTCTGTCCTATTAGGTGCTTTGAACACTTCCTTATGTGCACTAGTCACTTGATACAGATGTAATAGTACACCAGAGGCAAGGTTCTAGTCCCTTTATAGTCGACATCAGGCATCCAGACCAGTAGCTCAACACGGGATTGTTTGTA
>NW_006778881.1:271661-279362 GCF_000442215.2 Lipotes vexillifer | reverse complement strand
CTACACGTCCAGGCTAAAGGCCTTGGTGGGTTCTTATGCTAGTTCATGTAGAGATGGGGAGTATCTCTCAACTATTTTTTTTTTTTACATATACATATGTATTCTTTTTCAGATTCTGTGCCATTATAGGTTATTACTAGATAATGAATATAGTTCCCTGTGCGATACAGTAGGTCCTTGTTTACCTATTTTTTATATAGTAGCGTATATATGTTAATCCCAAACTCCTAATTTATCTCCCCCCCCATCCCCTTTGGTAACCATAAGATTGTCATCTACATCTGTGAGTCTATTTCTGGTTTGTAAATAAGTTCATCTGTATCATTTTTTTAGATTCCACAAATAAGTGATATCATATGATATTTGTCTTTCTCCGATTTACTTCACTTAGTATGATAATCTCCAGGTCCATCCATGTTCCTACAAATGGTATTATTTCATTCTTTTTTTATGGATGAGTAACATTCCATTGTATATATACCACATCTTCTTTAGCCATTCAACTGTTGATGGATACTTAGGTTGCTTTGATGTCTTGGTTATTGTAAATAGTGTTGCAATGAACATTGGGTTACGTGTATCTTTTTGAATTAGAGTTTTCTTCAGATATACGCCCAGGAGTGGGATTGAAGGACCGTTTTTAAGGAACCTCCATACTGTTCTCCATAGTGGCTGCACAAATTTACATTCCCGTCAACAGTGTAGGAGGGTTTCCTTTTCTCCACATCCTCTCCAGCATTTATTATTTGTAGTCTTTTTGGTTATGGCCACTCTGACTGGTGTGATGTGATACCTCATAGTAGTTTTGACTTGCATTTCTCTAATAATTAGCGATGTTGGGCATCTTTCCATGTGCCTGTTGGCCATCTGTATGTCCTCTTTGGAGAAATGTTTATTTAGGTCTTCTGCCCATTTTTTGATTGAGTTGTTTGTTTTCTTGATATTAAGCTGTATCAGCTGTTTGTATATTTTGGAAATTAATCCCTTGTTGGTAGCATCGTGTCTCTCAGCTATTTTAGTCAGTCCTCATAGTTGACCAATGAGAGCTTCTTTCTAGCATCTTTATGTAGTTTAGCACACTATTAGTGTTATCAATGTATTAGTTTACCGTGAAAGCTGTAAGAAATTACCACAAATGTGGTTTCCTAAAACAACAGAAGTTTATCCTCATATGTTTCTGGAGGCCAGAAGTGTGAAATCAAGGTGTGTCAGGACTGCACTCCCTCTGGAGGCTTTAGGGGACCATCTGTTCCTTGCCTCTTCCAGCTTCTCGTGGCTGCTGGCATTCCTTGGCTTGTGGTCACATCACTCCAATATTTGCCTCTATCTTGACACTGACTCCTTCACTTCCGTCTGTATAATCTCCCTCTGTAAGGACACTTGGCATTGGATTTAGGGTCCAAATGAATAATCTAAAATAATCTCCTTATCTTAAGATCTCTAACTTAAGTATATCTGAAAAGACCATTTTTCCAAATAAAGTGACTTTCATGGGTTCTGATGATTCAGACATGGACATTCAACCACTGCTCAATGAAACCCCTTTCTGCTATTTAGGATGCTATGTAGTAAGTCTGCTAATGATCACAATGTAGATAACAGATGAAAGAGCAGTAGCTACCTCTGGAGGGTAACCTTGCTGATATATACTAGATGACCACCTGTAGAGTGGGACTTTAGGAGAGAGCAAGTGACAGTCCCTGGAGCGCAGCTTAGAGAAACGAAGGAACACATATTTATATCACACCATGAAACAGGAGAGAACTCTAATAATGCTTGTGATGGAATTTACTACTAACTTTTAGGATGGGGATTCAGAGTTAGATTTACTTTTATCTTAAGGAAATATTTCTTGCATCCAAGGTTGTGCTGGAAAATTCCTGCCTTATACACATTAGCATGGTTAATTCTCACAGCAATGCCAAGGTAAAAATGATTATATACATTTTGTAGGTAAGGAAACTGAAGCTAAGAAATACTAAAATGAACACACTGATAGGGTGGGGCTAAGACTTGACCACGTTTCTGCCTGACTCTAAAGTTAGATTGCCTTACTGTAGAGCTAGACTGCCTTTTCTAAGGGGGTCCAACCCACCTAGAAATATCTGCCCCTGCCCGGTTTCCGGTGGTACTTGCAATTCTACCTGCTTTGGATAAGTACCCCATGGGAGAGGTAACATTAATGAAGAGGAAGACAGAGGCAGAGGAGTGTAAAGATAAGAAGGGGGGCAGGAGAGAGGTGGGGCTTCAGAAGAAATCCTCCATCTGTTCCAGTTTTTAAAGAAGAAAGTTGAGGGCATGGACTGATGTCTTAGTCAGTTTGGGCTGCTATAACAAAGTATCCATACTGTAGACTATACGGGTGGTTTACAAACGACAGAAATTTATTTCTCACAGTTCTGGAGGCTGGAAGTCTGAGATTAGGATACTAGCACAGGGTTCTGGTGAGAGCCCTGTTCTGTGTTGCAGATGGCTTGTTGTATTCTCATGTGGCAGAGAGAAGAGGGAGGATGAAAACTCTCCCATGACTCTTATAAAGGCACTAATCCTCTTCCTGTGGGTTCCACTCCATAACCTCATCTAATTTCAGTGACCACCTAAAGGCTCCATCTCCTAATACCATCACATTGGGGGATAGGGTTTCAACATATGGATTTGGGGGGAATATAAACATTCAGTACATAGTGAGTGACAGAGTTTTTCCAGAGCCTCCACCAACCACCAGGATGGCAGACCCTACAGGGCATCAGAAGAGTCAGGCCAGGCAGCACTGGTGTGTCCTGGCTACCCCTAACCCTGGGATGATTTTACCCCATTGGTCCCATGATTCTTCTCTGGCTCTCTATCACCTTGTGTCCTACTTGAGTTGTTGCAAACTCTTGATGCCTATGCTGGTTGGCCTATCATCTATGTGGTAGATTGCATTATTGGCCTCAGTTCTTCACTCTTCAGCCATTGCCATGTGAGTTTGCAGTTTCCCTCCCTTGCAGGAGTTTGCAGAATATCTCCTCATCTCGCTGATATTGGGCTTGGCCATGTGAATGCTTTGTGAATGAATTGCTTTGGCCAAAGGAATGTTATCAGATGTGATGTGAGCCAAGGCCTGAAATGTACCTTGAAGTGGAGTTTATGTTCCTGCACTTCTACCATTAGCACAAGAAGAACAAAATCTAGCTGCTCCATTGCTCCAAGGTGGATTAGAGAGACATGGAGATTATACCTTGTAGCAGTTTGAAACCCAGCGGAGCTGAACCCAACCTAGGTCAGCCAATCCCTAGCTAACCAATAGATGCTTAAGTAAGAATAACTGATTACTGTTTTAAGCTACTTTATTTGGGGATGGCTTGTCGTACAGCATTACTGTGGCAAGAGCTGACTGATACATTCTGACTCTGTAATTGTCATACCCACCCCTTCCCACCACTGTCTCTACCGTCACTGCCTCATTACCGTTTTGGGGTGCCAGCAACACTGGCAGGAGTATAGCCCCAGGTACTAAGCAGATTCTCACCATAGAGCTAGACCCCTGAGGGGCACCATGCAGAGCCAAGCCCTTCATAGCACATCCAGATCCTGGAAGGGAAGGAGTTGGGTCCTTTTCCTACCTTGCACAATGCTGTAACCACTCCCTCCTTCAATCTCTACAGGGGGGTCCCACCCTCTGCCTGAAGCCAGGTTTTAGAAGGTGCCCCTGCACATCTAGAAAGCCCCCTCACTCCATCTGTACATTCAGCATCTGCCCAGCTTGTTACAGACATGGATGTTTGCATCTTGAATTGAACCAGCCATTTTAAGTTGACCTCCATCCTTTCTACCATTCTGATTACCTACATCCAAGCCTTTGCTTCCAGCTTTCTTCAGGGGAATGGCATCATGGCAGAGAAGCTTTTTGGAGACAGAAAAGAGGACCATTAATCTAAATCCCTACAATTTCAATAATGAGTGGCCAGCCAGGCTGGATACCAATGGTTTTCTCTGGATGATGGGGTTAAGAAGGTTTTTTAAAAACCTACTCATTCTCCTCTGTGTTTTCGAAATCTTCCAAATGGGGTATTTTTGGAATCTGAAAAACAATAGCCTCTAATAAAAGAAACAACGAAACAAGCCCCACGGCTTTGAGTGAAACCCTGTGGGTGGGCTGAGGTGGGTGGGCACAGTGGCTTTGAGAGCAGCTACAACAGTAGCCAGGGGTCAGCGCCCAGTGCTTTTGGCAGCAGCAGCCCTGGATTGCGGAGTCCAGCCCAGCCTGTCACTTGGCGCTGGCTCCCACTGAGGGTCTGGGCTTCTAACCTTAGCTGGGCAGCTTGCAAAGAACGCTGGTTAAGGAGGTGTGGGGGGACCCTAGGACCTGGTGAGGGACTATGGCTGGCTCAGCCGAAATCTTTGGGTTTTCAAAAAATTGTGAGCATCACAATTCTAAATTCCAAAACAATTTTACATGTGCTAGGGGAGTTTCCTGAACACAAAGCTCCTATTGTGAAGCCCTGGGTAAAGTGAATAATCCTTCTCCATTTTATCATTGGCATAAATCTGGATTTTCACTTAGGGTGTTTTGGGTTTCCATGAGAAAACAGATGGCAGGTGCTCTGGAAAAGCATATCCTGGCACTTCTGCTGAGGGTTAATGGGCAGTGGCATGGTCTCTAATTGGAAGGACAGCCTGGCCCTGGTTTAAGTCCTAGTACTGGTGCTAATGTGTCCTTTGCAGGCCCTGCTACTCCTGCCTGGAACGCTCTCCCTCTAAAAGGGCAAATGGCTCCCTCATTCCTGTCCTTTGGGTTTGTGCTCAAATGCCACTCACCTTCTTAGAGAGGCCTTCCTCATCATCCCACTTAAAATCTCTCCTTTACCTGCTTGATTTTTCTCCACGGTACTTATCACCACTTGTTATACTGTATATTTTCATGATTTTGTTTACTCTCTGTGTCTCTCACTGGATGCCAACCCTACAGGACAATACCTGTGGGTTGTTGTGTTCACTGCTGTGTCCTTGGTGCCTGGAATAGTACCTGGCACAGAGTCCGTGCCTCAATAAATATTTGTTGAATAAGTTGAATTAATGACCTTGGGCATGTTACTTAAATTTTCTGCAAGTCTAAAACTTAAATGAGTGAAGTGGTAACTGCCCATTGGCCTGAGAATTGGGGAGACAGTAGTGGTTGGTGGGGCCTGGGGCATACTTCCGTGAGCAGCTCTTCTTCATCTGGGGGCAGCCACTCCACAGCTCCAGCCAACTCTTGTCACAGGGGTGCTGGCTCAGTATTGCCAGACTTTCAAGTTTTTCTTTTAAGAAAGGCCAGAAAGTGAAATTTTTAAAAAAGTGAAATCACTTGATTTTTAAATGTTGGTAATGAAGTCTCATTTTTACAAAAACCTCACATGGGTTTTTTTTGTTTTTTTTTTAACATCTTTATTGGGGTATAATTGCTTTACAATGGTGTGTTGGTTTCTGCTTTATAACAGAGTGAATCAGTTATACATATACATATGTTCCCATATCTCTTCCCTCTTTGTCTCCCTCCCTCCCACCCTCCCTATCCCACCCAAATGAACCCTATCTATGAAGTTCTACCTACTCTTTGGACCTCGTAAGTCCTCCTGCCACTGCCATTTACCCAGCCACTGGCATGACCCACCTGATGTGCTTCTCCCAGCTAAGCCTCACCAGCTGCTTGCCCCTCCATTTAACTGCCTAACCCACCCCAATTTAAATGCCTGGATCCATGACGAATCTCTTAAATTTTGCTTTGTGGTTATGTGATCAATCAGTCAATCTATGCTAGTGAATTCTAGAGTAACTAATACATAAGTAACAGCTTGCAATTTTTACCTGGGACATCATCACATGATGGTTGCCCCTAAATCTCTGTGTATATAACAGAGGTTGCTGGAGATGTAACTGCCTCGGTATGTACTGACTCTGTGACCCGCTCAGTCCTCACTGCTCCAGAGCATCCTCCGCGCTCACCTCCCTTCAGCCTTCTTCAGCTCTTTATTTATTGTGCGAACTGTAAATCTGTTGTGGCATGTCCCTTGGCACTTTCACTGGACGAGCTTCTTGACTAGAACAAATTTTAAACTAATGTGCTCTCTCTGGCCGCTAGCTGGGAATTTTATCATTCTGAGAGACAGAGCCACAGAGAGAGAGCCAGAAACAGACGCTCCAGTGACTCATTTCTGAACAAAATCCTAAAATAAGCAAGCTTTCCAAATGTGCATAAAATTTCAACTGCATCTGTACGTCCTGCTTATCTCTGGTACAAGAAAGCTTATTTAAATTGCCTCCAGAACTTGCCCCTACCCTCCAATAATATGGACAGTGCCAGTGCAGGGTGGCAGGGCAGGGGTCCTTGCAGAGAAGGAGAGAGAATGTTTCGGAGGGCAAACTGGAGAATCCACCCCTTAGGCCCTGCTGCTGACCGTTTGCAAATGCAGGGCTGAGTCTGGGGCATCAGAGGTGAAGGTGGGGGAATTAGGTGGCAATTATTTATATGGGATTCATGGTGGAGCAAAAATCTTTTCCTAAAGAAAGTCTTTAGATGAAAAGAATAATTTTGGGAAGGAAGTTTTTTCATCCACAGTGTTAAATGAGCTTATTTAAGCAGAAATTCTTAACTTGGGCTCTATGGAACCCCTAAAAGTTCCTGAGGGTATTCTGCAATTCGATGCAGAATGATGTGGTATGTGTATTGCATGAGAATAATTCAAGACTACAACTCTTAAATATTTTCAGCCCCAAAGAATAATTCATGACCTCAAAACATTTATAAAATTGAATTACAAACTGTAAACTTAAAAGACCCAAAGAGAGACATTCTGAATTACTGTATGGAAATATTGTACCTAGGCATCGATTTATACAGGTATGGGAAATGATGACCAAAGTAAGTGAAAGATACTATTTACTTTCATTATTATTATTTTTTATATCACCTTTTTTGTATGCACAAACCCAGTGAAAGTGGGATGCTTCATGGAGGACAGAGAGAAAACAATAGGATTAACAGTGCTCTGAGATCCAGGGATTCCTGTAACCCTTCTAAGCTTCTTATTTCAACTCTAAGATAAGAATTCGATCTGATGACATTTCAAGTGAACTTTCAACTCTAAACTTCTATAGCAAAGCCTTTATCCATGCTATAATTTAAATATTTGTTCTCAAAGGTACAGTCAATACAACACAAAATTTTAAAATAAAAACAAATACACAAGGAAAACTACGTAAATTTTGTGTTCTTTTAAAACCTCTCCAAAAATTAAGACACTTCCTTGTCAGAAACCACACTGGAATATCTACAGAATTTGTCCAAAAGCACAACTTTCTTATGATTTGGTGACAGTCATTGAAAAAAGAATTGTAGTTTGCGGACTGCCTAACTTGTGGATAACTAAACACTAGCAGTTATTCTTAAACTTCAGCTTGCATCAGATTCACCTCAAGAGCTGATTGAAATAGATTTCTGGGTACCACCCCCAAAATTTCTGGTTCACTGTGTGGCTGTGGAGCCTGAGAACTCACCTTTCTAACATGTTCCTGGATGATGCTGAAGCTCTTGCACCAAGAACGACAGTCTACCCTGCAGCTGCATCCACCCTGCACTACCTGCCACCCTGCACTATGCACCACCCTGCACAACCCTCCACCCTGCACTATGTGCCACCCTGAACTACCCTCCACCCTGCACAACCCTCCACCCTGCAC
>NW_006778881.1:253680-267126 GCF_000442215.2 Lipotes vexillifer | reverse complement strand
GGCAGAAGTCGGCGTGACGTTGCAGCAGCCTGAGGCCCGCCGTGTGTTCTCCCTGAGAAATTGTCCCTGGATCCCGGGAACCTGGCAGTGGCGGGCTGCACAGGCTCCCCGGAAGAGGGGGGGGGATAGTGACCTGTGCTCGCACACAGGCCCCTTGGTGGCGGCAGCAGCAGCCTTAGCGTCTCCCGCCCGTCTCTGGTTTCCGAGCTTTTAGCCGCGGCTCGCGCCCGTCTCTGAGGTTCGTGCCTTTAGCCTCGGCTCGTGCCCGTCTCTGGGGTCTCACATAGGTTTTTGTAAAACATATCCATGAGTCAGGTCTGAGAGGTGGGTACCAGGATGTGATGCCTGGACTAGACACTCTCCCTCTAAAATTCTATTTTATTCTATGCTATTCTATTCTAAAATTCTATACTTCTATTAAATTGTTTTTATCTTTCCCACTGCAGCGAGAACATACAGACTAATTAAACTCAAACCAAATTATTTGACTAAAATGGGAAAGATTAGGCCACATATTTGTCTTCCCAACCTGACAGGGGAAAGTTTGCTCCTTAGAGAACCAATGGCTGCCTCTCGAATGACACAGAGAAAATCAACACACAACGTGGCAAGACTGGTTCAAGTAGCAAGGCAACGGGACTCCCATCACGTTATTTTTCAGATTTATAGGATGTGGAGGATTTCCTCCATGCAAGATAGTCACCCATGGGGTCTTAGCTACGGGGCACTTGGAGGGAAAAAATATCACCCCTTTTCCACTCTGTCACTCCAAAATTGCATTTTATGCAATGCATTTTATTCTCACATAATGATTTCTGCTCCCTGGCTGCTATTAACCATCCTTAATGCATGTATTTGATAACTTGTGAAATGTCCCAGTGAGTCCACCAGGATCTGTAAAGGAGTGTGATGAAGGCATGGCTGAAACAAATAGGAAAATGTCCAACAAAGGGAATTGCTCTGATGACCTCCAATCCCACAACCATTGTGATGAATGACTCTCTTTTGCCAATTATATGCGTGGTAATTGGACCCCTTCCTGCCTCAGAACAAGTTATTTTATGATTGTGATATGCTGTATGATATGGGAATATGAGTCTTGGGACTAATAAGTATAAGTTGCTGGACAGGATCAGACAATATGAGATGAGAGAAGGAAGGCAGGAAATGTTAGAATGTGCGAATGGAGAGGTAAAATGGGTGTTGGGGGGAAGAGGAGGTGAAAGGGATTGGAGGCAAGAAAAAGCAGTCATCATGGTGGGCAAGAATGGCCATGGAGGAGCACAAAGGGCCTGGTTTTAGACCCACAAAGACCTGGGTTTGAGTATCAGCTCCGTCTCTGACCAGCTATTTGTGCCTATGGGCAAGTTACTCAACCGCTTTGAGCCTCAGTTCCATCATCTATAAAATGGCGCTAGTAAAGCCTTCCTCTCAGGGTTGAAATGAAAACCAAATGAAATAATAGGTGTGCTAGCAAGTACAGCATAAGGGCTCAATACCATGAATGCCACCCAAGATTCTAGGCCTCAGAATCTTCAATTATAAAATGGCAGCTGGTATTGAACTAGACCAAGGGTGCAAACTCAAATGCTTACAGAGTTGAGACAGATAATGTAAATGAGTGAAAGCAGACAGGTATAAAAACTGCTGCAGACTGTAAAACAGGGCACTGGCTGAGTAGAGCCTATTAGCTCCACTGTGTCTTCTCAGATCTTTAGCATTTTCAAGAGAAGCCCCACTCTGGTCTTAAGGTGAAACCTCCTGATTCATAAATGTGGGCACCTAACTCCTCTCCCCTCTTTTTAGAATGTATTGTTTGGGCCACCAGTATGTATACAGGTCAAATAAAACTTGGGTCATTTCTAGCCTGTGGGCCACCATTTTGCAGCCTCTAAATGAAGGATTTAGAAGGATTATATAAGGATTGTTTATCAGAGCCCAAGTAAATAATTCTGGGGTCAGAGGACCACAGCGAGTGTAATTTTGACTTGGAACCCAAGCTGTGCCTTGAACTCAACAGAAAAGTCAGAAAACTTTGATGCTCCAAGATCTGGCATGCAGAGAGGGTATATCCTCTGTGGATTAGGGGCAGAACTAAAAAGGCTGGACATACACCAAATAAATGATTTTCCAACCTCAAACAGTTGCATCAGAATCTGCAGGGGCTGAGCTTTCTCTGGGAGATTCAGTAATGCAGCCAGGTTGAGAACCACTGTAACAAAGTTTTCCAAAGGTAATCTGTCATTAAATAGAATAATAATTCTAATCTATCTAGAAACATAAATTTTGTGAAAAAACAAGCAAATTTGTTTTCTAAGACCTTTTTTTTTTTTTTTTTTTTTTTTGCGCTACGCAGGCCTCTCACTGCTGTGGCCTCTCCCATTGCGGAGCACAGGCTCTGGACACGCAGGCTCAGCAGCCATGGCTCATGGGCCTAGCCGCTCTGTAGCATGTGGGATCTTCCCAGACCGGGGCATGAACCCGTGTCTCCAGCATCGGCAGGCGGACTCTCAACCACTGTGCCACCAGGCAAGCCCTCTAAGAACTTTTTATTTCATTTTGTAGTCTTAGCTCTCAGATTGGAAAATAATAAATCTACCTGCCCTCCCTTCCTACCTAATTTTTTGGTCAACATCTTTACCTGAATAAACACAGTAACATATATGTAGCTCTGAGACCAATATGCACAACTAAAAAAAAAAATTGTGTTGTTGTTAGAGAATTGCTTTTATATTTCTGATAATTTTAAACTATGGGGACTGAAAGTACTCTGGTGATAGGTTAAACTTGGCCAGAAATTAATGAAAGCTCCTTTCATCAGGAGGCGGAGCTTATTTCCACACTTCCTGAAGCCAGACTTGTCTTGTGACTTGCTCTGCCTGATAGAATGCAGGAAACTTATGTGTGACTTACATGCTCAGGCCTCAGAGTCTTGGAGAACTTCTATTCTTACCCTCTTGGACCCAGCTGCCGTGTGCAGAAGCTGAGCTGCCTGCTTGTGAGGCCATGGAGGAGAAATGAGTTATTCTCACTGACAGGTCAACTGTCAGACATGTAAGCAAGACCATCCCAGACCAGCCAGCCTCCAGCTGACCTGCCAGTGTTTCCCTCAAGACTTCAAGACATAGATATTTCATAGCTATTTGCCTTTTTATGAAGAGCTTATTCTGAAATTACTCTAGCTGTAACACAGAGACATTTGCTGATGTGGTAAATGGCATTAAGAGTTTGAAGAACTGGATCAGGAAACTTGCACAAGCCTCTTAGATAGCCTCATTCACCAGAGGGCAGACAGCAGAAGCAAGAAGAACTACAATCCTGAAGCCTGTGGAACAAAAATCACATTCACAGAAAGAGAGACAAGATGAAAAGGCAGAGGACTATGTACCAGATGAAGGAACAAGATAAAACCCCAGAAAAACAGCTAAATGAAGTGGAAATAGACAACATTCCAGAAAAAGAATTCAGAATAATGATAGTGAAGATGATCCAGGACCTCGGAAAAGGAATGGAGGCAAAGATCGAGAAGATGCAAGAAATGTTTAACAAAGACCTAGAAGAATTAAAGAACAAACAAACAGAGATAAACAACACAAGAACTGAAATGAAAACTACACTAGAAGGAATCAATAGCAGAATAACTGAGGCAGAAGAATGGATAAGTGACCTGGAAGACAGAATGGTGGAATTCACTGCTGCAGAACAGAATAAAGAAAAAAGAATGAAAAGAAATGAAGACAGCCTAAGAGACCTCTGGCACAACATTAAATGCAACAGCATTCTCATTATAGGGGTCGCAGAAGGAGAAGAGAGAGAGAAAGGTACCGAGAAAATATTTGAAGAGATTATAGTCAAAAACTACCCTAACATGGGAAAGGAAATAGCCACCCAAGTCCAGGAAATGCAGAGAGTCCCAGGCATGATAAACCTAAGGAGAAACATGCCAAGACACTTAGTAATCAAAATGACAAAAATTAAAGACAAAAATTATTGAAAGAAACAAGGGAAAAATGACAAATAACATACAGGGGAACTCCCGTAAGGTTAACAGCTGATTTCTCAGCTGGAACTCTACAAGCCAGAAGAGAGTGGCACGACATATTTAAAGTGATGAAAGGGAAGAACCTACAACCAAGATTACTCTACCCGGCAAGGATCTCATTCAGATTTGACGGAGAAATCAAAAGCTTTACAGACAAGCAAAAGCTAAGAGAATTCAGTACCACCAAACCAGCTCTACAGCAAATGCTAAAGGAACTTCTCTAAGTGGGAAACACTAGAGAAGAAAAGGACCTACAAAAACAAACCACAGATAATTAAGAAAATGGTCATAGGAACATACATATCGATAATTACCTTAAACGTGAATGGATTAAATGCTCCAACCAAAAGACACAGGCTCGCTGAATGGATACAAAAACAAGACCCACGTATATGCTGTCTACAAGAGACCCTCTTCAGACCTAGGGACACATTCAGACTGAAAGTGAGGGGATGGAAAAAGATATTCCATGCAAATGGAAATCAAAAGAAAGATGGAGTAGCAAACTCGTATCAGACAAAATAGACTTTAAAATAAAGAATGTTACAAGAAACAAGGAAGGTCACTACGTAATGATCAAGGGATAAATCCAAGAAGAAGATATAATAATTATAAATATATATGCACCCAACATAGGAGCACCTCAAAACATAAGGCAACTGCTAACAGCTATAAAAGAGGAAATTGACAGTAACACAATAATAGTGGGGGGCTTTAACTCCTCACTTACACCAATGGGCAGAATATCCAGACAGAAAATTAATAAGGAAACACAAGCTTTAAATGACACAATAGACCAGATAGATTTAACTGATATTTATAGGACATTCCATCCAAAAACAGCAGATTACACTTTCTTCTCAAGTGCTCATGGAACATTCTCCAGGATAGATCACATCTTGGGTCACAAATCAAGTCTCGGTAAGTTTAAGAAAATTGAAATCATATCAAGCATCTTTTCTGACCACAACGCTATGAGATTAGAAATCAATTACAGGAGAGGAATACGTAAAAACACAAACACATGGAGGCTAAACAATACGTTACTAAATAACCAAGAGATCACTAAAGAAATCAAAGAGGAAATCAAAGAATACCTAGAGACAAATGACAATGAAAACACGACGATCCAGCACCTACTGGATGCAGCAAAAGCAGTTCTAAGGGGGAAGTTTATAGCTATACAAACCTACCTCAAGAAAAAAGAAAAATCTCAAACAATCTAACCTTACACCTTAAAGAAACTAGAGAAAGAAGAACAAAAAAACCCAAAGTTAGCAGAAGGAAAGAAATCATAAAGATCAGAGCAGAAATAAATGAAATAGAAACAATGGAAACAATAGCAAAGATCAATAAAACTAAAAGCTGGTTCATTGAGAAGATAAACAAAATTGATAAACCATTAGCCAGACTCATCAAGCAAAAGAGAGGACTCAAATCAATAAAATTAGAAATGCAAAAGGAGAAGTTACAACAGACACTGCAGAAATAAAAAGCATCCTAAGAGACTACTACAAGCAACTCTATGCCAATAAAATGGACAACCCGGAAGAAATGGACAAATTCTTAGAAAGGTATAACCTTCCAAGACTGAACCAGGAAGAAATAGAAAATATGAACAGACCAATCACAAGTAATGAAATTGAAACTGTGATTAAAAACCTTCCAACAAACAAAAGTCCAGGACCAGATGGCTTCACAGGTGAATTCTATCAAACATTTAGAGAAGAGCTAACACCCATCCTACTCAAACTCTTCCAAAAAATTGCAGAGGAAGGAACACTCTCAACCTCATTCTGTGAGGTCACCATCACCCTGATACCAAAACCAGCAAAGATACTACATACAAAAACAAGAAAATTACAGACCAATATCACTGATGAATATAGATACAAAAATCCTCAACAAAATACTAGCAGACAGAATCCAACAACACATTAAAAGGGTAATACACCATGATCAAGTGGGATTTATCCCAGAGATGCAAGGATTCTTCAGTATATGCAAATCAATCAATGTGATACACCATATTAACAAATTGAAGGAGAAAAACCATATATGATCATCTCAATAGATGCAGAAAGAGGTTTTGACAAAATTCAACACACTTTTATGATAAAAACTCTCCAGAAAGTGGGCATAGAGGGAACTTACCTCAACATAATAAAGGCCATATATGACAAACCCACAGCCATCATCATCCTCAATGGTGAAAAACTGAAAGCATTTCCACTAAGATCAGGAACAAGACAAGGTTGCCCACTCTCACCGCTATTATTCTACATAGTTTTGGAAGTCCTAGCCATGGCAATCAGAGAAGAAATAGAAATAAAAGGAATACAAATTGGAAAAGAAGAAGTAAAGCTGTCACTGTTTGCAGATGACATGATACTATACATAGAGAATCCTAAAGATGCTACCAGAAAACTACTAGAGCTAATCAATGAATTTGGTAAAGTTGCAGGATACAAAATTAATGCACAGAAATCTCTGGCATTCCTATACACTAATGATGAAAAATATGTAAGTGAAATTAAGGAAACCCTCCCATTTACCATTGCAGGAAAAAGAATAAGATACCTAGGAATAAACCTACCTAAGGAGACAAAAGACCTGTAAGCAGAAAACTATAAGACACTGTTGAAAGAAATTAAGGATGATACCAACAGATGGAGAGATATACCATGTTCTTGGATTGGAAGAATCAACATTGTGAAAATGACTCTACTACCCAAAGCAATCTACAGATTCAATGCAATCCCTATCAAATTACCAATGGCATTTTTTACAGAGCTAGAACAAAAAAAACTTAAAATCTGTATGGAGACACAAAAGACCCTGAATAGCCAAGGCAGTCTTGAGAGAAGAAAACGGAGCTGGAGGAATCAGACGCCCTGACTTCAGACTATACTGCAAAGCTACAGTAATCAAGACAATATGGTACTGGCACAAAAACAGAAATATAGATCAGTGGAACCAGATAGAAATCCCAGAGATAAACCCATGCACCCATGGTCAACTAATCTATGACAAAGGAGGCAAGGATATACAATGGAGAAAAGACAGTCTCTTCAATAAGTGGTGCTGGTAAAACTGGACAGCTACATGTAAAAGAATGAAAGTAGAACACTCCCTAACACCATACACAAAAATAAACTCAAAATGGATTAGAGACCTACATGTAAGACCAGACACTATAAAACTCTTAGAGGAAAACAGGAAGAACACTCTTTGACATAAATCACAGCAAGATTGTTTTTGATCCACCTCCTAGAGTAATGGAAATAAAAACAAAAATATACAAATGGGACCTAATGAAACTTAAATGTTTTTGCAAAGCAAAGGAAACTACAAACAAGACAAAAAGACAACCCTCAGAATGGGAGAAAATATTTGCAAACAAATCAGTGGAGAAAGGATTAATCTCCAAAATATATAAACAGCTCATGCAGCTCAATATTAAAAAAACAACCCAATCAAAAAAATGGGCAGAAGACCTAAAGAGACATTTCTTCAAAGAGGTCATACAGATGGCCAAAAAGCCCATGAAAAGCTGCTCAAGATCACTAATTATTAGAGAAATGCAAATCAAAACTCCAATGAGGTATCACCTCACATCAGTTAGAATGGGCATCATCAGAAAATCTACAACCAACAAGTGCTGGAGAGGGTGTGGAGAAAAGGGAACCCTCTTGTACTGTTGGTGGGAATGTAAATTGATACAGCCACTATGGAAAACAGTATGGAGGTTCCTTAAAAAACTAAAAATAGAATTACCATATGACTCAGCAATCCTACTACTGGATATATACCCAGAGAAAACCATAATTCAAAAAGACACATGCACCCCAATGTTCATTGCAGCACTATTTATGATAACCCAGTCATGGAAGCAACCTAAATGCCCATTGACAGAAGAATGGATAAAGAAGATGTGGTATATATATACAATGGAATATTACTCAGCCATAAAAAGGAACGAAATTGTGTCATTTGTAGAGATGTGGATGCATCTAGAGACTGTCATACAGAGTGAAGTAAGTCAGAAAGAGCAAAACAAATATTGCATATTAATGCATATATGTGAAACCTAGAAAAATGGTACAGATCAACTGGTTTGCAGGGCAGAAATTGAGACACAGATATAGAGAACAAACGTATGGACACCAAGCGGGGAAAGCAGCGGTGGGTGGGGGTGGGGGTGTGATGAACTGGGAGATTGGGATTGACATGTATACACTGATGTGTATAAAATGGATGACTGATAAGAACCCACTGTATTAAAATAAATAAAATTAAATTAAAAAAAAAGAGTTTGAAGAACTGACTGACCACATTAGCAGACTGTGGAGTCATGTCACAGCCTGAAGTAGAGACTTCCTCTTAATCCTTTGTGTCTTTGTAACAGAGGCAGTCAGAGACGAGCCTTCTATGTGAGATGCTTTGGGAGGTTGGGTCAAAACCAAGATGGTGTCTTCAGCGATCTCTAGACCTTGAACTATGTTAGAGAGGAAGGTAATTCTCCACATCTTTTGAAACAACCTCCTGCTTCAGGTTGCCTGGTGATGGAGTTGAGATTGGGTTTGGACCCTGAGGGAGACATAAAATTGTTGCCTTCCTCATTTCTGTCAGACCAGCTTTAGGCCACCAGGGTGGTAGTGCTCCTTCCAGACTGGATTGAGACCTGACCTCTTCTAACCAAGACCTTTTACTTGCATCAGACTTATTTTCTTGTTATTTTTAAAAGCAAGTTGGCAGAATTTCACAAATCACCTGTTAAATTTGACCAGTTACATTTCACACCTTTGGCGATTTGTTTACTTTTTTCTTCCCTCTTACTTTTTAATCCCTTCAGTTTACAGAATTTTCTCTATGGATTCTTTCTCCACGGCTTTGTACATGACAGAATACCTGGAATCATCCTAATGGCCTCCTCAGACAGTGTGCAGTCAAGGATCGGAAAATTCAGTCCTGGGGGATATTAACAGCTAACTGAGATCTGCCTGGGAACAGTAAATGTAACTAGCTTGGACATTCTATGGCCAACCCAATAGTCTGCCTTAAAAGTATTCTTTCTTCTTCTTAAAATTTAAGGGATATGGACTAGTAAGAAAATAAAATAAAAATAATTTATAATTGTAGTTCTCAGAGATAACTGTCCTTTCTATTTTGATGACTATCCTTTCAATCTTTTTTGGGGGGAGAATATTTCATCTATATTTACAAAATTGGAATCACAACAGATATAACTGTTCCATACGTTTTATTTTTTTTAACAATCTCTCATGAACATATTCCATGAACATTTTTCTTTTTTTTTTTACGTCTTTATTGGAGTATAATTGCTTTACAATGGTGTGTTAGTTTTTGCTTTATAACAAAGTGAATCAGCTATACATATACATATATCCCCATATCTTCTCCCTCTTGCGTCTCCCTCCCACCCTCCCTATCCCACCCCTCTAGGGGGTCACAAAGCATCAAGCTGATCTCCCTGTGCTATGCGGCTGCTCATGTACATTTTTCTGATGAACATTTAACTCTTCTTTAACCAGATTTTTACAATGATCATGCCATAATATATTTAATTAATCTTTTATTTTGAGACATTTCCATTGTTTCCATTTTTTTTCCTATTATAAGCAATGTTATTCTGAATAGCATTTAGGGCTAAATATTTGATCACTAAACACTGGCAGTCATATTTTTAGATTAAATTCCCAGCAATGGAGTTAGTGGTTCTCCAACAAACTGCTGCCTGGTACTGGCTTAGAAGTGCAGTGAAGCAGTGGGTAGAACGTGGCCAAGGGCTTATCGTGAGGGGCATTAGGTGTGGAGGACACATAGGGGATACAGGGCATGAGAAGGCTGCCTGGAATACTTCAGTGAGGTCAGTTTGAAATAGTCAAAACTCAGTGAACAGGGACTATGAATGTTTTTAAAGTAAATTCTTCTAGATTAGTTTCTGTTTAGTGACAAATACTTTCTTGGTCTTGGCTTTGCACTGTGCTGAATAGCAGAACAAAAGTCATATTGTGGAGTCAAATATAGATTTTTTTTGCCTGATAGCCTCATGCATATGGTTGGAAAGAAGAAAAAGAAAGAAGAAAGAGGAAGTAGGGGAAGCCGTCTGTTCTAGGAGCAAGAGTGGGAAGATTTAATGCTTGGAAGCATTCAATGACTTGGTCAAATTTTTGACCACAAATCTAGCCTCTGTTGTGCGATTTTAAGTTCCTAATCTAGGGTTCATGAATCTAAAACGTCAGTAATTTAATCAAATAAAATAGAAGCTCAGCCAAAGTGGTGGTGAATTCTGCTCCTAATTGTTTACCTTGTTGAAATACTTTTCTTTGGCATTTTCTGGACTGGAACCACTGTTTGCATCTCTATGCCCTTTTTTGCTCTGCTATGTGTTGTAATGTAATATATAATTTAGTAAGAGATTTGCTGGTCTGCCCCTTGGGACGTTTAATAGAAATGGATAAATTAACAATTAGTCTAGGTCTCTGACTGGGAGCTTTTAAACCTACAGAGGGATGAGTGTGGGAGTTAATGGTAACTTTTAAATTTCTCTTCATACCTTTCAAAGCATACAAATACGTATTTTTTTGAAGTGCATTTTCTCCTCCCCCTCTCAGTTTTTTGAGCTCCCAGGAGGATAGGAGGGGCATGGTGTAATGTCAGGCACAGGTAATGTGCAGCCACACATGCCCGGCTGTGCAGCCTGCTTTGCCCTCTCCTGGCTGTGGAGACCTTGGGGCATTTACTTCCTTTCAGCCTCAGCTTCTGACCTGTAAAATAAATGTTTCATTAACTTTTTGTTGTAATAAATGAAACCCACTCTAATTAACTTAATCCAGAAAAAGATCTACAGGTAGGCTATTGGATAGCTCATGAAATGGAAGAAAGAGCTAAACCACCAAGTCTTGGGAAACGCTGGCTAGGGATTCAGCCTGGGGAAAGCAGGGGGCACCTGCCCTTGGCCCTAACCTCTCTTCGCTCAAGTCGGGCTCCCAGGAAGAGGAACCTGATTGACTGGGATTGAGTCACATGTTCTCCTCTGACTCCATCTCCCCAGGGGGTTGGTACTGGGCCGTTTGATTGGCAGTTCCACCTGAGTCACATGAAATGGGGGAAGGGCACTCTCAACAGAGGGAGGGATGCTGGGTGCACATGCGCGAACCCAGAATACCACCCCCCAGCTCTTAGGAAGACTCCACTGTCCCTAAGGTCCTGGAATATGGTATGTGCTCAATAAACAATAACTATTGTGGTTATTCTTGCTGTTAGAGGGCCAAGATTACTCATTGTTTTAGTAGAAGAGCAAAAATAAGATTTAAGGGTTTTTTTTTTCTGTTGAGTCCAATGCATTCTCTTTAGACCACATGTAATTAAATGCAGATTTCCTGAGTCCCTTCTCAGACTGACTGGATCAGAATCTCGGGGCGGGGTGTGTGTGGGGTTCCCTGGCCTCCTCCTCTTTAACAAGGATCCCAGATGTCTCTTGTACACACTAAATTTTGAGACCCAAAGCCCTTAGTGATTAGGTGGGAGGATTTGACTCTGCTGAGGACGGGTTTTGGAAGGAGAGATATTCCTCTACCACTGCAACTGTGGAAGAAGTCTGTTTTGCTAAAAGAGTAAAGCAACCTAGTCAGCCAGTTTGGTACGGAAGCTGTGCCTCTCAACCCTGACCGTACACTGGGATCACTTGAGGAGCCTTGACAACACGCAGGACCCATGCCGAGAGCTCAGGCGGGATGCTTCCCACCAGCAACCAGATGCTTTCCATGTACACCCAGGCTGGGACTAGAGAGATATCCTTGGACCTCCACTCCGGAAGCCCAGTGGCCTCACCCTTCTGGAAGACGGCTAAGGGTGTGTAGAACTTTGGGGTTTCAGAGCATGTTCTCCTTAATTACCGTGTTTGATCCTATGGCAACTCAGTCCTAAGGCAGATGGGAATGGGTCGTAATCTGCTCCTGATTTTGGAGATGAAGGAACCAACCACTCGGAAAGATTCATTGACCAGTGATTCCACCAAAGTTGCCCAGTCAGAAAAGGCAGAGCCAGAACCCAGGTTTGTCCCTCTGGCTCCAGGCTCATGGCTCCATCCACGTCCCTCTCGGAGACCCGCACATTCAGATCTTCCAAGCTTTCTTTCTGTTACAGTTCCAAGGAAGCCTAAAGGTGAGCTCAGAGTCCTTTCCAAGAGAGCTTATGGCCTTCAGCCACTTTCTGGGAGGTCTTTTAAGTCATGTCTGTCCCTCGCGCGGTTCTGAGCATTGTGCCTTCTAGGGGTTTGAGGAGTGAGGGCTGTGATTACAATGGCAGCGCCCCTGCCAGCAACCTGTGGGGTGGGCTCATCTTCTGAGGAATATTCCCAAATGAGCTGTCAACTTGGCTGCAGCAGGAGCCTGCCTTAGATTGTTTCTCCCCTCCACGCAGCGGCGAGCAGAGAACTAAACCCAGTAAATGCTTGATTAGACAGCGACACAGAACGGATTTTCTCATGCTTCTGACTTCCCCAGCGTCTGCTGCCTCTTGACTACCTTTTTAAGCTCATGTTTTCATTATAAAACTAATGTATGGTCACCGAAGGACATAAAGAATTACAAAGGTGGAGAAGGAAAACACCACTTGTAAGAGTGGTGTTTGTTATAAACACTGGGTATCTAATAAACTTTGTTTTATTTAATCTGCACAACAGTCCATCTACACATGAGGACTTTCCGAACCTGAACAATTACCCACCATCCACCTTCCTGTGCTCAACTGCCAGGAAAACACGCAGCCCTCCTGAATGCTGCGGCATTTTCATCTGGCCTCTGTCCTGTGTTTCCACCTATGAGAATTTTTGCCACCCCCTGAAGGAGACAAGTGTTTAATATCTCTGGGTCTTTGCTCTGCTGGGCTTGACATCAAGAATAGTTGCCTGTTTTGCCCATCTGGCTGTTTTTGGCTCTGCTATTGTGGTACAGCCAAAGGCAGCCTCTCTGTTACGGGCTGAATTGTGTCTCCCCCAAATCCCTATGTTGAAGCTCTAAACACCAGTACCTTAGAATGTGACTGTATTTGGAGATAAGATCTTTAAAGAGGTGATTAATTTAAAATGAGGTCTTAGGGTGGGCCCTAACCCAATCTGACAGGTGTCCTTGTAAGTAGAGAAAATTTGGGTGTACGTAGAGATACCAGGGATGCGTACACGCAAGGAAAGGCCACTTTCAGGGCAGGGAGAGAAGCCTTAGGAGAAACCGACATTGCTGACACCTTGATCTTGGGCTTCTAGCCTCCAGAATGTCAAGGAAATACATTTGCGTTGTTTAAGCCCCACATTCTGTGCTATTTTGTTATGGCAGCCCTAGCAAACCAGTACACTCCCTAAAGCCTTCCCTGACACCCAG
>NW_006778881.1:235020-253670 GCF_000442215.2 Lipotes vexillifer | reverse complement strand
AGAACTAACTCTCTTTCCTTGGTTGCTCTCACCAGGTCGCCTTTATTGAGCTGTTTTCCTGTTTGTGATGACCCCTGGGCCACACGTTCCTGAGGGCCACACCTGGCTCATGCCTGCGTTTCTGGCATCTAGCACCGTGCTGGCCACATCCTGAACTTGGGAAAAGGTAGGTGAATGAATGAATGAATGCATGAGTGAATGAACAAGGGGTCTGATAACTGCTTGTGGGTAGTTTGACTCTTTGTGGAAGTTCTGGAAGGATTGAGGGATCCAGAGATGGAGAGGGATCAGGGAGAAGGGCAGGACCCAGGAGTGGTGGTTGCCTAGACCCTCACCCACTGTGCTGTCGCCTGCTGGCTCACAGGCCTTGGAACTGTCTTGTGCTTTGCAGCCTCCTGGCTTGGCCTTTGGCTCTCAGCCCTCCCTTCAGCCTGTCGGCCACTTAATCACACGCAGAAGATGTAAATTCCCCAAGGCCCCCTTTGTGTGGTCCTCTCCTCAAAATTCTGTCTCCCCACCCCAATTTCTGGAAGTCCCTTTAAAGGGTCTGACAGCCAGTCTCCCTTTCCCACCCATCCAGCTGGACAGGCTCAGGGAGCAGAAGGAGTTTTCTGGGAACAGACTGGGGAGGAGAGGCCAGGAAAATTGACAAAGGCACAAATTTGAGCTTCCTGTGTCCTGTGCCCACTGCCCACGCAGGGTTCTGAGCCGCCTCCAGAACAGCCCGCTGGTAACAGGGGAAGCAAAAGAGATTTGCTAACAGTGGAGCATTTACTCATAAGCTGGCCCACCCTGGGATTCAGCCCTGATGGTGGACAATCTCTCTGCATAAGGAAACCCTCTGGAGGGAGCTGTTTTAAGTGAGAAACAGACCAGGCAGACAAGCCTGGCCTAGGATCAAAGCTCCGGGCCTCACAGGGTGGGCTGAGTCAAGGATGAGCTGGATCTAATTTCTGGGTCAGTGCCATGAGCAGGGCAGCGGGGAGCAGGGCAGGCACGGCATGACATGCGGGGAGGGCAGCACCCCTCCTCCACCTTGTTCACTCTCAGGCCCTGGCCCTTTGGGCACCTCCCGAGGAGGTGTGTCAGAAACCGGCAGAGGCTGTGTGTGGTGGCTACAGGGTTGGTGGTGCTCCAGCGGGTGGGAGACGGCCTGGGAGGCAGGGCCCGTTTCTCCCGCAGCCTCAGTGCCTAGGGCCCAGGAGCCACGCTAAGGTTTTGCTTTCTTTCAAAATCAGAAGGAGGGAATTCCCTGGTGGTCCAGTGGTTAAGACTCCTCACTTTCACTGCTGAGGGTCAGGGTTTGATCCCTGGTTGGGGAACTAAGATCCCACAAGCTGTGTGGCCAAAAGTAATAATAATAATAATAATTAATAATAATAATAATAAAATGGATACCAGAGGAAAAAAAATGAACCTTTAAGACACGAAGGGTCACGTGTTGCATGATTCCATTTATATGAAGTGTCCAGAGGAGGCAGATCCTAAGAGACAGAAAGTAGTTTAGAGGTTGCCAGGGTCTGGGGAGAAGCGGGGAGTGAGGGGTGACTTCTGATAGATTTAGGGGTGGCTTGTTGGGGGGATTAAAAATGTCCTGAAATTAGATAGTGGTGAAGGTTGTACAACCTGGGGAATATACTAAAAATCACTGAATTGTACATGTTAAAATGGTTTATTTTATGGCATGTGGATTATATCTCAATAAAGCGGTTATTATTTGTTTTAAAGGCAAGGGAGTCAGGGACAGAAGGAAAAAAGAAGAAAATCAAGAACATTAGTATAGTATGTAATCTTTAGCCAAATAAACAAGAAACGTGTTAAAACAGAAAAAAAATGAGATGAGGTTAGACAAAACTAAAATTGGAAGAGTTTCATCTGGTCTGTTGAATCTGTTGTGGCTTTTTGGAATGGTGAGCTAAAGAGAATTTTAAGGCTGCGTTTAGACTCAAAAAGAGCGAGCACTGTGATCAATTAATGATGTCTACTCTGGGCACAGGAGGCGAAGAAAGAGGTGCAGGGGGCAAGTATTTGCCATCCCCGACTGCAACTGATCTCTGTGGTCCCTCCCAGCTTTCACACTCCCTGACCTGAGACAGTCAGTGTGGAACGGGGAGGGGAAATGTGGGCCGCAGGGATCTGGGTTAGAAGAAGAGGGAGGTGGGATCAGGGCAGCTGAGCATCCATTGTAGACCCTGCTGCATCCACATCTGCCCGGCTTGCTGCATCTTCCCCACACCAGCTCCATTCCTGTAATAGCGGCCTCCCCTGAGAACATGCTGCCCCCCCCCAGCCCCCAGTAAGTAGCAGTTCTCAAGGACAGCTCTTAACCAGCTCTGTGCAGCTCAGCAGTCACACCACCTCTTTTCTAATCTCCCCCCTGCTCCCCATTTTCTCCACAAGACAGAGAACTCTCCTTGGAGAACAGGCAGTTGAGCAAAGGGTTTAGGTCAACCCTTCCTGGCAGTGCAGACCCTCTCATTAAAATATGTGCGTTGTTAGCACTCTTCTCTTTTTCCAGTGGGGCTTAGCAATTAACATCCCCCCCTTGCGAGTGTGTCAAGAGACGTGTGCTCTGGGCAGCAAAGAAAAATACATTTGTCATCGGAATGACAGCCACAGCCTTCAAAGCCATTTTTATCTGGTGGTGGTGGAGCTGGCCTTATCCCTTCTGGGAAAAATAATGAATATTAGAGGTTCTGTTTACAAATATGCACCTTTCGCTGATTTCTCTCACCACCCAGCAATTTTTCAACAGGACAGCTTTCTTGGAAACTGTCCCCGGCCAAAAGATGATAAAATGTGGTATCCAGAGAGACGCCTGGGGCTCTGTTTGTTTAACTGCGTAATTGGGCATAGATTCTGAAAGGCCATCTTCCTGTATCCAAGTCGCCCCAGGTGCTGGTCTGGAAGGAGGCTCCCTGGTTAAATAATCCGGTCTAAAAGCGCTCCTGCCCCTCTTAACCTGTTTCCCAAAGGGCCACCCTCTAGGTCAGGCTTACAAACCTGCTACTGACCTTTATGCAAGCAGATCTTGAACTCAACTGATTCGCATGAACCTTTCTGGAAAGTCAAGTGTGTGAGGCTTGTTTCCCCCATCCCTCTGCTATTTGGAGCGAAACCCACTTTCCGCTCCCCGACTCACTGATACACTTAAGCCCTGGAACTGCTAATGAGATCAGAAAGTGATTAGCTGTCAGTCTACAAGTGAAATTGATCTGTGGCGGTTTCAGGTTGAGGAAAGAAAATGCCCCCAGTGACAGTCCACAGATTTTTCTGATCCTGTTTGTGCTCCTGTTTATCCTCTCCGACGGTGTTTTTTTTTTGCGCTGCGCGGGCCTCTCACTGCTGTGGTCTCTCCCGTTGCGGAGCACAGGCTCCGGACGCGCAGGCTCAGCGGCCATGGCTCACGGGCCCAGCCGCTCCGCGGCATGTGGGATCTTCTCGAACCGGGGCACGAACCCGTGTCCCCTGCATCGGCAGGCAAACTCCCAACCACTGCGCCACCAGGGAAGCGCATCTCTGATGGTTTTTACGGCCTCTACTGTCTCTACAAGATTGCCTACAGAACCTCATGGCAGGTCCTGCCCCCACGTAAGTGCATGCACGCTTTAGAAAGCCCACGGTGACTATTATCAGAAACTGAGCTCTGGGTGAAGGCACAAGCTTCAGGGTTTGCTACAGCGGAGATGCTTTTGTGTAAGAACAAAATATCCCTTTGCAGGAGGTCACATGGTATGATGGGAGAAGCCAGATGCACAAAACCCGGTGTCATTCCTGGGCTCTTACTCTCCCACACTGTGTGACTTTGGTAAACCACTTAGCTTCTCTAAGCAGCCTCGCTTCCCACATCTGTAAAATGGGGAGGCCTCCTTTGTAGGCAGAATATCTAGCAGTGTCCAGATGAATAAAGAAAGGAGGCTGAATAAAAAATTAGTCATTATTACTGATTTTGTTTCTAAATGCCACCCCAGCCTGGTGTTAAAAAAAGGACACTTTGGATTCAATAACTCACATTTCTAAAGGCTGTGATGCTGATGGGTCTGCCCCAAGGGACCAACTCCCAGTGGGACAGTCAGCCTCCACCCCCAGCAGGGCTGCAGAAGGCTTTTGTGGGCCCCCCTTTCCATTAAAAAATATATATTAAAAATGATACTTTATGACTCTGTTGGTAAAAGATTAATATAATCTAGGCTGGGTTAAAAAAAGCACTTTCTTCAACTCTAATTTTTTTTTAATTGAGGTGCATTCACACGACTTAAAATTAACCATTTTAAAGAGTATAATTTAGTGCACTTAGTATATCCACAATATTGTGTAACCACCATCTCTCTCTAATTACAAAGCATTCTCATCACTCCCAAAGGAGACCTGGTACCCACGAAAGAGTCCCCATTCCTTCTTTCACTTCCTATAATGTCTTCAAGATTCATCCGTGTTGTAGCATGTATCAGTATCCCGTTCCTTTTTACGGCTGGGTAATATTACATCATATGGATATACCACATTTCGTTTATCCATTCATTGGTTGATTCATTGGTTGTTTCCACTTTTTGGCTCTTACGAATAATGCTGTTATGAACATTCATGTACAAAAGTTTTTGTCTGAAAGTATGTTTTCATTTCTCTTGGGTTTATACCTGGGAGTGAAATTGCTCAGTCTTATGGTGACTCTCAGTTCAGCTTTTTGAGGAACTGCCAAAGCGGTTTTTTCCCAAAGCACTGCACCATTTGACATTCCCACCAGCAGTGTACGAGGGTTTTCATTTCTCCATATCCTCACCAACACATGTTATCGTCTGTCTTTTTATTATGGCATCATAGTGGGTGTGAAGTAACATCCAAACTCATTATAAGGATGAATAAGCTGAGGACCAGAGAGGAGATATGACCTGTACAGCCTCATATGTTGCAGAGTTAGGCTCTGGACAGCAAATCTCTTTAACACCCCACTTGATGATTATTCCCATCAGACCAAATGTCCTTTGTCTTCGACATTAAGAGAAAAGCAGAGTCAGACTGGTAGAGTGATGCTTAAATAGAGCCAGGCGCCCCTCACTACCTGTTGTAATTAACTCCAGTGGCTCACAAGGAGTGGAGAATAGCAGCCGTGGGCTTCAGCGGGGAAGGGAGGTCTTCCCACCCAGCCAGCAGTCTAGCTGGGATTTGCTAGGCCCTTGCAGGACTAACTTTACTTTCTGGACTTTCCTTTGATGGGAGAGAGCTTCAGCAATGACATACGTCTGCTTCACCTACACATTTATTGAGAACCTCTTAGATGCTAGTCATGGTTTTACACGTTGGAGGTACAAAGATAAATGAGATGCAGCTTGAACCTAACATATTCACATATTATCCTCTTATGATTCTGTTGCATATTAACAATACAGGTAGATACAAGACATGAGGGGAGTGCAGGTAAGGGCCACCAACTGGTCTGGAAAAGGGGATCAAGAGCTGGGTGTCAGAAGGCTCAGAGTGGTGGTGGGAAGCTCGCCAGGCCTGCTGTGCACACAGCGGTGGTGAAGTGTGCAAGCAACTTCTCTGGATGGGTGAGAACAGCTTGAAAGCCACATAGAATATTCAAAAAGGTTGAAGCCTCTTGGAGCATTTTGACAGAGCTATGCACAGGTGAGAAACCATTCTCGAGGGCAGGCCAATCAGGTTCTTGGGCAACGCGGCCTGTATAATCCAAGCTGAGGATTTTTGCCACGTGGTCAGAGGTACAGTGAGAAAGGCAACTATTGACTAGTTGAGCAACAATGTTCACAGCCACAAATCAAGTTCTGACCTGGAGTGTGTACAGTACACAAAGTGCTGGGGCAGCAGGCTGGCTGTGTGGGTCACACCTCCCACACACACAGTGTGAATACTGTTCTCATTAGGTCCCCAAACAACCATACAAATAAAGAAAAAAAAACCCGCATTGATTCATCTTTTCCATCTTGGTTTGTGTAAAGTACTTGTTTTTTACATTAGGCTTTGGCTGTGTGGTTTCTGCCCAGGCGGGCCTCTGCAAAGTTGTGAAACAGGTGAGGTGTCTTCCTTAGGCCCGTCTGAAGCCACTGCAAATTCCCCTGCTAACGGTCTAGACTGGACAGTGATACATGACGTGCAGTGTGTCACAGGTGCTGTTGACTATAAAGTTGAATACATTCTTGATTTTCAATCTTGGTTTGGAAATTTTTTACTCTTCAATGCTGTGTCTCCACTGCTTTGGGCTGGTCGAAATATCTGCCTGTTAGTTTGAGGTTTTTTGTTTGTTTGTTTGCTTGCTTGTTTATGAAAAGCTCAGAGATCGGGGGACCAGTTGTAACGGCAAATAAACGTGAATATAGTTTGAAGCAAATGTCAGCCGATATTTATAATTAGTGGTCTCTATGGTAAGAATCCTGGCAAGCTCTAGACTTTATACCTAGGAGCATGTAGGAACAGTAGTCTTATTGAGCAGTAAGAGGGTGGGAGAGTAGGGACCCGTTTGAAGCTTAAAAAAAAAAAAAAACTTAGGGCTTCCCTGGTGGCGCAGTGGTTGAGAGTCCGCTTACCAATGCGGGGGACACGGGTTCGTGCCCCGGTCCGGGAAGATCCCACATGCTGCGGAGCGGCTGGGCCCATGAGCCATGGCCGCTGAGCCTGCACTCCGCAGCGGGAGAGGCCACAATAGTGAGAGGCCCCCGTACCGCAAAAAAAAAAAAAAAAAAAGGACTTAGATTATGTAATACTGATCAATGAAGAAATGACATTTTTCCTAAAAGATAGTCACATTTTAAATAAAAACAATGAGATGGCAATTGTCCATGTCACAGAACGTTATCATTTAAAAAACCTGGGATTTCTGGGTGGGTGCCAGAGGCCTTTAAAAAAGCATCACTGTCATAGAAGAAGAAATACTCTCTTTTCTTTAGAGAACAAGTGTGACCTTCTGTTTGGAAGGAGGGTTAGTCTCCAGTGCATTAGAATAGAGACACACCTGTATGAACCTGGTCTCCCTCTCTCTTCCTCCAGAGGAAAAGGAATCTTCCTTTCCAGAGTGGAAGGGCTCTGGAAGGGCACCAGCGTCTTAGTTTCTCTCTCTCAGCAGTGCTGGGTTATGGCCAGCAGTAGGTGGTAGACCAGAGGGAGCGGTGGGAGGAGACTGCAGGAATGTGGTCCATCAGGGAGGAGATGGGCAGGGCTGTGTCTCGGGGGCTTCTGAGGTGGGAGTGGGGCTGAGGGGGGCTCCTGGGGTGAACATCAGAGTGAGGTTGAGTAGTGGGCCTGGAAGTAAGCTTAGAAGTGACGGTGAGGGATGAAGAGGTCTGGAGTTTGGTGTTTTGCCCTCCCTCCCTCTCTCCATCCAGTCCTTCCCTCAACAGTTTTTACTGAGCACCTACTACGCGTCAGAGACTTGTAACGTACTGGTGTGTGAGAGAGAGAGATGTGAGCCAGGGCTTCCGTACTGTGCAGCAGGTCAAGCCGGGGATGTCCCAGAGGGGCGTCTGGTCTGAGGAGAGGGTATGTAGAGTGCAAGTCTTACCTATTGCTTTTGGGCCACGTGGGGCAGCTTATAGGGGATTGTGTTCGCAAGAGCCCCGCATTGGCTCACACCTCTCTTTTCCTGGAATTTAGTTTGCTCCACAAATACCTGCCGGTTTTCCCGAATTCAGCTGGAACATCACTTCACGGGGAATATTTCCTGCCAGTAGACATAGATCACAGCACTCATAATTCCCTGTTTCTGTCACTGCCTCCTGCGTCTAGATGGTGAGGTCCTGCAGTCCGAGACCATGCCTTGCAGATTCATCTGGTGTACCCGCTGTCCAGTGCAAAGATGGCACTCAGCTATTGTTCTCAAGTGAATGAGTGAATAAACCTCAGGTCTTGGAATCTGCTTCTCAAGCACCAGTTGTTAAGGTCATTTTTTTCCCTGGTCTGCAGCTTCCTGAGTCACCACCCAGCCATCTAGTTTAGCCAGGGTCACCCAAGGAGAGGACTTGAAAACCTTCTGGTTATACAAGTATTTGTCCTATTAGTTTTCCATTGCTGTGGTTACCACAGACTTAAGATGGGCACCCCAAGCTGTAACAGACAGTCAGAGACTGTGAAATCCCAGGAGAGTTTTTGGTGACATGCACTGAGCCAGGGTGATGGACTATACAGTTAAGGAAAGACACAAGAAGAAAAAAAAGTGAAATGGAATCAGAGGCTGGAAAAAAAAGTTACCATAAACTTAGTGGCTTAAATCAACACAGATTTATTATCTGGCAATTTTGGAGGTCAAAGGGCTCAATGGGCTCAAATCCAGGTGTCAGCAGAGCTGTCTTCCTTTGGAGGCTCCGGGGAGACTATGTTTCCTCACCTTGGCAGCTTCTCGAGGCCACCCACGTTGCTCACTTGCGGCTGCTGCTTCTTCCAGTAGCTTCCTCCAGCATCAGTTGGTCCAGCCCTTCTCACGATACCATCTCCCAGATTTTCTCTCTTCTGCCTCCCTCTTCCACTTACAGAGACCCTTGTGATGACATTGGGCCCACCCCTAATACGGGATCATCTCCCCATGTCAAGGTCAGCTGGTTCGCAGACTTAATGCCATCTGCAACCTTAATTCCTCTCCACCAGGTAACCTATCATACTCACAGATTCTGGCGAGTAGGTTGTGGGTAGCGTTGGGGGCTCATTATTCTGCCTACCACAGCCTGTGATACATTTCAAATCCTCAATAGGGAATCTTTTTGTTACTTACCTGTCTTAGTCCATTTGGGCTGCTGTAACAAAATACTGTAGACTTGGTGGCTTATAAACAGCAGAAATTCATTTCTCAAAGTTCGGGAGGCTGGAAGTCCAAGGTCAAGGCACCAGCAGATGTGGTGTCTGGTGAGGACCCTCTTCCTGGTTCACAGATGGCATCTTCTTGCTGTGTCCTTCCATGCAGGAAGGGGTGAGGGAGCTCTCTGGGGTCTCTTTTATAAGGCCATTAATCCCCTTCATGATCCAGTTACCTCCCAAAGACCCCCATCTCCTAATACCGTCATACTGAGGATTAGTTTTTAGCATATGCATTTTGGGGGGACATAAACATTCAGTCTATAGCACTACCACTAGCTCTTTTCCATCCCTTTGAATAACTGAGAGTTAACTGTTTAAGGACTTGCCATCCAAGCCAAAGCCCAATATTTGATCCAGAAAGAACCAGGTAAGGTGCTGTGTGTGGGTCATCACCTTCCTCCACAAATGCAGGTGTGGCTGAGACATGCCAGGCTCTGGCTTCTCTCTGGTTCTCAGTCACCACCACAGGATGCACTTGACCACAGATGAGCCATTCCTGGGGTCCAGATGACTGTTGATAATGATAGCCACGTGGCAGGAGCTCTTTTGCATATATCATCTCAATTACTGCTATCACTGAGGAGTAGGTGTTATTGTCTCCAGGTTCAAATGAGAAAAAATAGGGGTTGAGTCAAATTGAGTAACTTGCCGCAGGTCATATGATAAGTGGCAGAGCTGGCTTTAGAACCTGGGCTTATCTGATTTCACTCCATTTATGGTCAGCCCTGAGGAAACCATTTCTCTTAAAAGTCCTCCCAAATTATTGCTTTTAGTCCTTAGCAGAGAGGCTACACATTAGAATTGCCTGGTGGGCTATTAAATAATACCAATGGCCTGCTTCAAACCAATTGCCTGCTTCAAAGCAATTGCATCAGAATTGCTGGGAGGGCACTTGGTCATCTGGTTTTTTTAAATTTAAATTAAATTAAATTTTTATTTTACTTTTATTTTATTTTTTGGTTCCCTGGTTATTATAATGTGTGGTTAGGGTTAAGAATCATTGCCTTGGGCGTGTTGTGTGCGCTCCCAGAACTCAGCTTTGCATCACTCTATGCCCTTAACCTGTGCCCAGAGCTGCCCGCCTCACGTTCTGTTGCTAAAGAGGAAGAGTTGGGCAGGTGGGCTTTCTCTAGTTCCCTTGCGGCTGCGTGGCCCCTCCTTGCTGTTGGCAGGCTCCTTGCTGAAGGTCCCCGGTTTAGCGGGAGCTTCTCTAAGTGCACCTTTGCCCTGTCCTGACTTGGCAGCCGCTGGTGGTTGCCTTTGCCTGGGTATCTGTGATCACGCAGCTGAGCAGGGAAGCAGGGACGGCCCCATGGAGCACAGGAGTAATACTCTGCACTTCAGAGGAGTAAAAGTACTTATTTTCACTCCCTTACTCTCCTTTCCCTCATTGATTTTATGGTGGAATAAGTCCTCAGGACTAGCAGCAAGTAGTGATTTGCAAAGGCAGTGATTTAAGTTTCTCCCCTGATTTCTTGTTGGTGTAGTAAATCCACATAACACTTTAGAGTGGAGAGAACTTGAACGCTTGTCCAGCACGGCAGACACGTGCTGTTCCAGAAAGAGCAGGCAACTGTGGTGGAGTGTAGCTGGGTTTCAGCGCCATTTCTGTCACAAGTTTGCTCTCTAACTTCGAGAAGGTGATTAACATTCTGTGCTTTCACCACAGAAGTGCTGACCCTGGGAAGGTAGGAGGATGCATCTGGGGATCCCTCAACTTTCTAAGCAAGATGCTATGTTAATATGAAATAAAACTTTTCTTATTTGTGAAACACTTCAAAAAAATACAGAAGACTCGAGGAAATAATATGATATTCCCTTATGTATCCATCACAAAATTTAAATGATGGTTATTATTTTGCCATCTTTGCTTTAGAGCTCTTAAAGAAGAGGAAGATAAGTTAATACCCACACAGCTGTTGCCCACCAGTATTGTCTTTTTCTCCTTTTTTCCTCTGTCCCCAGAGGTAACTATTCGCTTGAACTTGATGTATGTTATTCTCATGAATGTCTTTCTATTTTAACTACAGGGTGTGTATTCATAAATGATCATATTATGATTGCTTTGTGTTTTTAAATTGACTGTATATTTCTTTTTCCTTTGTTTTTTTCTTTCTTGTGACTTGTGAAATCCTTTCCTATCCCAAATTCATTAAAGATATTTTCCTATGTTTATTTTACAGGTTTTACAGGTTTGCTTTTTCATATTTGTATCTTTAATCTGTTTAGAATTTCTTTTGGGGAAAGTATGAAGGAGGAACCTAATTTTATTTTTTTTATCATTTCTTCAAGAGTTCATCCTTTCCCTATATAATGTCACCTGTGTCATATGCCTGGCTTGTGTGTATGAGGATCCCTTTTATGCTCTGTATTCAGTTCTATTGGTCAAGATGTCTACTTCTATACTAAAACCACATTGTTTTAATTGCTATAACCCCATAAGTTATTATTATATTTATTGAGATATAATATATGTACCGTAAAATTTGCCTTATTAAATATAAAATTTGGTATATTCACAAAGTTGTGCAACTACTATCACTGTCTAATTCCAGAACACATTTATCACCCCAAAAAGAAACTGTATTCACATTAGTAGTCTCTTCCCTTTAAACCCTAGCTCCTGGCAACCACTGATTTACTTTCTATCTCTATAGATTTGCCCATTCTGTGCATTTCACGTAAATGGAATCATACAATATGTGATCTTTTGTCTTTGGCTTCTTTCACTTAGCATTTTTCAAGTTTCATCCATGTTGTTGCATGTATCTGTACTTCATTCTTTCTGTGGCTGAATAATATTCTATTGCAAGGATATGTCACATTTTGTTTATCCATTCTTCAACTGGTGAACATTTGGGTTGTTTCCACTTTTTTTGGCTATGATAAATAATGCTGCTTTGAACATTCATGTGCACGTTTTTGTGGGGACATGTTTTCATTTCTCTTGGGTAGAAACCTAGGAGTGGTATTGCTGGCTCAAATGACAACTCTATGTTTAGCATTTTGAGGAACCACCAAAGTGGCTGCACCATTTTACATTAGTAACATATGAGGGCTCCAATTTCACTCCATCCTCATCAACACTTGTTGTTGTCTCTGTTTTTGATTATAGTCATCCTCATAGGTATAAAGTCATATCTCATTGTGGTTTTGATTTGCATTTCCCTAATGTCAAGTGATGCTGAGCTTACTTTAATGTGCTTTTTGGCCATTTGCATATGTTCTTTGGAGACATGTTTGTTCAAATCCTTTGTCTCATCATGTGTTTCGATATACAGTAAATGGTACCGTCCTTTTACTTCTTCAAAATTGTGTTGCTATTCCTGGCCCTTCACTCTTTTATATGAAATTTATGATGAGCTTATCCTATATAAAAATTCATTGGGATTTATAATGGAACTTGAATTTATAGGTTAATGTGGGAAAATTGATTTCTGCAAATATCTATAAATATGGCAAATAACATTAGTTGCCCCAGTTTCCATACCAGCTCTGGAATGCCTACCTCCAAATTATTACAGAGAGAAAGAGAAAGAGGCTAATAGTTTAAACCACTATTATTTCAAAATCTCTGTTATACCCAGTCAAATCCATGTCCCAAATAACAAAATGGTGTATCTCTCCATTTATTTAGCTTCTCTCAATGTACTCTTAAATTTTTAAAACATATTTTGTTCATAAATGTTTTCACATCATTTGTTAGATGTATTTCTATGTTCTTCATAGCTTTTGTTGCTGTTGTTACATACAACTTTTTCCAAATCACATCTTCTGTTTGTTGCAAGTGTATGAGAGCATTATTGACTTTGTATATTGTTTGTGTGCCAGCATCTTTACTGAATGTTCTTATTACTTCTGTGAGTTTGTCTATAGATGTTGTTGACTTTTTCTGTGTTGATCAACATTATCTGGGAATTGTGACTATTTTCTTTTTTCGAATTCTTACATTTTAAAACTTCATTTTCTTATCTTACTGCACTGACTAACACTGACAGTACAAGTTTGCACAGAAGCAATAATAGCTGACATCTTTATATTTTTCCTCATTTTAAAGGGGAAGCTCTAATTTTTCACTGTTGCTTTGTTGATGATTTGTTTCTGATAGATTTTCTAAAAGAAATCACTTTTATTTCCACTAAGAATTTTCCCCCCAGAATGGGAATTTAATTTTATCATATGCTTCTTTTTCTTATTTACTTTTTATTGGGTGGATTATACAAATAGATTTCCTAATATTAAACCTTCCTGAGATGAAACGTACCATCAAGATTTTTTGTTACATCACTGAATTTAGTTTGATGATAGTTTATAAAAATTTTCTGCGTGCTCATGTTTGTGAGATTGACCTATGGTTTTAGATTCTTACACTGCCCTGTCTGGTTTGGTATCAAGGATATGCCACTCTCATAAAATGAGTGGGGGGCATTTCCTCTTTTTCTGTTTTGTGAAACAATTTGAATAAGATTGAAAATATCTGTTCCTTCAGTGTTTGGTAGAACTTACCCATGGAATCGTTTGAGGTTGGGTTTTTTTTGTGGGTATATTTAAGTACGTATGTGCCTGTGTGCGTGTGTGCTCATGTGTGAATAAATTTTAAGCTATTGATTCATTTTCTCTACTGATTATAGATTGATTCAAATTTTATACATATTATTGAACAGTTTTTGGTGAATTATATTTTTCTAAAATATTGTATCTTGAATCAAAATATTCTAATGTTGTTCATGGTTTTGTTGTTCGTAGTATTTTCTTGTGATTTCTGACAATCTCCACTGTATGTGTAACTAGCTTCCTATTTTTTTTTTTTTTTTTTTTTTAGTGGTAGCTTTCTTTTTTTTTTTTTTTTTTTTTTTTTTTTAGTGGTAGCATATGTGTATGGGTGTAATTTTTAACTCAATCACTGTTTTCTTAATCAGTCTTGTCAGAGGTTAGTTTATTTTACTTAGTCATTTTTCAAATAAAAACTTTCAGTTTTATTGATTTTTCTGTTGTTTCTCTTTTTTATTAATTTCCCTACTGATCTTTAGAATTTCCTTTATTATCCAGTTTTTGATGGGAGGTTACTCTGTTACTCTTTTCCCAGCTTTTTGAGTTGGATGCTTAGCTCACTAATTCTAAGTCTTTATTAAGTCCTATTGTATGCGTTATAAAAAAGATCCTTTAAGTACTACATAGCTGCAATCCGCACATCTCGATATATGGTATTTTCATTTACTTTCAGTGCAAAATATTTTCTAATATTTATTAAAATACTTTTATTGATCCATGAATTATGTCCAAACAATAATTTGTTTGGAAATACTTTGGGAGTTTGAAGGGTTACCATTATTAGGTATAGATTTGTATCTCAAAATGTTTATTAGCTCACGCTTACTAGTCACACTCTTTAGAACTTCTACAGGTTGCCTGTTATTCAACTTTTCTAAAGGTTTCTTTTTTTAAAATTAGAGATTTAATTAAATAATATTTAATTATTTTTAAATACTACATGGTGTTTTTAAAAATTCTTTTACAGATTTTAATTCCATTACTTCAAGTTCTTGAGAGTCTAGTCTTGTATTTATTGCAGGTGCTGCCTTTTCCGTATGATAGATTTCTCCCCGTGGATTTTGAAAATTTTAATTGATTAGCCTATTTTTCTTCCCTGAATTCCTTGTGGCATTAATGGTTTTGCTTTTCATGACCCTCAGAGTTATCACAGGTATATGATCAATTTTTATGCTAATTTCTCAACTGAGGAGTTCCTAGAAAATGTGGGTAAATTTGAGCCCCAGTTCTGTCTAAGATTTCTAATTCCCCAAGGAGACATTTTTTCTCATCTAGAATTCAAAGACAGACAAGACTTCTTGTTTATCTGTGCTGATAGATTTTGCTCTAGTCTATCTTTTCAGAGGATATCACTTTTCCAGTGTTCCAGTTTGAGGGTTCTCAATTCCAACTCTCCAATCTTGCATTGGGTCCAGCATCTTATCTCTTACAGTTTTAAAACTCAAGCCACTGTATTATTTACCCACAGCATTACTAGCTTCTAAGCTGCTACTCTGGTTTCATGCTCATTTTTGGCACCTGAAAATTTCCACTTATTTTTTTCTTGGGAGTCTAACAATATAGTTTAAAAATATTTTTAAAATTATATTTTATCAGCAATTCTTGGTTTTTGAAGCAAGTGGTTTTGTTGTGGTTATTGGTTGTTATTTTAATCTCCCATATTTCCAGAACTGGAATCATCCTTAGAATCTTGTTGTTGTGAAAGATGGCCGTTTCAGGACTCCACAAGACAAGTGTCTATTCGTTTTCTATTGAATTTAACATTCCAACAATATTTAGATGGGCCCTTCATTGCTGTCGGCCTGAAGGAGCCAGCATCACTGTTGGTGTTGTCCATGTGGAAAACCTTGATGGGGGCCAGCAGCCTATAGTGGGACCACTGGAGGGAATCTCTAGATAGTCGTTCTCACAGATGGAGGAGATGTTTCAACTCTTTCTTAAAACACCTCTCCTGGGGCTGATGGTGAAATTTACTTGAACTGCTTTCCTGGTGAAGTTCCCTTTGATTTCTGCCCATGGCGAGACACTCTTATAAGATTTTTCTTTACTTATTCTAGAAAGAAAGGACTCTCCCTGATTAAAAGTGATTCCCAAATGAAGGGTCTTCAGGAGAGAATTTTCCTGTTACTCATTCTCTCTATTCAAATACACAGATATCTTATGGGGAAATGTACAGAGGCCTTCAGAGGTATTCCTTGCTTAAGAAAAATGATCACATTGAATAAAAATCTCTTTTCCTGTAAATAGGAATAATTATTACACAGCAGATGCCAGGAAGCTCAAGGGCTCTCCCATAACAACCAGGAATAATAATGTAACCATAAGAACTATAATTTCAGTGTCTCATAAGTGCTAGGCCTTGTCTTGATGCTAGGAATCCAGAGATGGCAGAAGGTGGCCTTTGCCCTCAAGGAATTCACTGACTAGAAGAGTTGAATAGACAATTACTAGAGAATTAAAGAAATGAAACAATCAGTTTTTTTTTAAATTGATGAATTAGTGTTCACCAAAATTAAAAAGCTTTGGTCTTTAAAAGACAACATTAAGGGAATAAAAATACAAACCACAGATTGGGAGAAACTATTTGTAAATCATATATTTGATAAAGGATAAGATATATGGATGGCAAAAAAGCACATGAAAAGATACTCAACATCACTAGTCATTAGGGAAATGCAAGTTAAAACCACAGTAAAATGCCGTGACAGACCTGTTAGAATGGCTAAAATGAAAAAGACTGACCATGTCAAGTGTTGCCTAGGATGTGGAGAAACTGGAACTCTCATACAGTGCTGGTGGGAATGTAAAATGGTACAACCACTTTGATAAACATTTTGGCAGTTTCTAAAAACATTCTACTTACACTTACCGTATATCTGTTTCATTCCCAGGTATTACCCAAGAGAAAAGGAAATAATGTCTATAAAGAGATTTGTACACAGTGTTCATATAAACTTTATTTGTAATAGCCCTGAACTGGAAACAACCCAAATATCTACCAACAGGTGAATGGATATGCCAACTGCAGTATATCCATACAATGCAATACTCCTCAGCAATAAAAAGGAATGAGCTATTGACATACATGAGATGGATGAATCTCAAAATAATTATGCTTAGTATGAGAGAGGACAGGCAAAAAAGAGTATATGAGTCCATTAAATAAAACTCTAGAAAATGCAAACTAATCTATCTATAGTGATAAAAATCAGATCAGAGTTGGCCTGTGGATGGAGTTGGAGGAGGTAAGGGAGAGAAATTATACAGGATGATACAGAAACTTTTAGCGGTGGTGGATTTGTTTATTATCCTGACTGTTGTGATACTTTCATGGGTGTATACCTATGTCAAAATGTATCAATTTGTTCACTTTATTTTAATTTAATTTAATTTTTTTAGTTCCCTGTGCTATACAGTAGGTCCTTGTTGGTTATATGTCTTATACTTAGTAGTGTGTATATGTTAATCCCAAACTCCTAATTTATCCCCGCCTGCTTCCCCTTTGGTAACCATAAGTTTGTTTTGTCTGTGATTCCATTTCTGTTCTGTAAATAAGTTCATTTGTGTCATTTTTTAAGATATCATATGATATTGCTTATGTGTGGAATTTAAATTATTCACTCTAAATATGTGCAGTATACTGTAGGTCAATTATACCTCAGTAAGATTCCTTAAAAATAGAGTGAATGCCTTGGAAGAGGCGAGTTCAGAATTGTATCAGTAGACAGTACATGAGAGAGTCCCTTAACTGAAACTACCCAGCGGTCAAGTGGTCAACGAAGAGGGGATACCTGATCTGAGATTTGGAATTTGAGTGTCTGTTATTCAGGGGTAGGGGGTGAAGATGGGCAGGAGGGGTGGGGAGCTCTCCACGTGGAGGCTACACCAAATGCAAAAGTTCCAAAACCCATAAGCGTGTGGTGTATTAAGAGATCTGCATGTGGGTTGGCACGACTAAAACATAGGGTGCTCATGGAGACGAGGCGATACGAGAGGAGAGCCAGGCAATGGCTCTCGTATTCCTTTCCAGCTCGAGGGAAATTAGAAATTCTTATGAAATTCTCACTATAATATGTCACTCACCCACGTGACCAGCTTGTCCAGGCATTCCCATCCCTGAACGCAAAATGGGGTCACCTCTCCATTAACGTGCAAATTGCAGTGGTACCACTCTCGAAACCCCTGCCTGGGGGATAAAGTATCCCCCAGTTATCTGGGGGAGTCTCCAGATGGGCTTTCATATATATGCTCCCAGAACAGTCTGCTGTGTTCTTCCTTTCCTTCCCCAGACACTTTTGATATCTACTGCCCAGCAAGCTGACCTGAAAAGCTGCATCCATTTTCCTGTTCTTGTTTTGGAGTTTTGCCCACTGGAAGAACTCCAGAGTTCACGCCGAACTTACTGAAACGCTGGGTATGCCCAAAGCTACCAGTCTCAGTGCCAGAGCAGGGAGAAAATCTTGTGCATTTGCATTCCGTCACCTTAGCTCAGCAAGAGTGACCTTTCACAGAATCCCCCTTTCTTTATAGGATCAGGTTAGCACTGTTCACAGGAGATATTTTGCCTGAGATTTAGAAGGCAGGAGGGAAGCAGCAGCCATTTTTCCCCCCTCGGATGGTCAGCTTGAGCACCGTGGCAGCTCCCTGCCATGCATCACTGATCAGCTCTCTGGCTGGGGCAGCTCCCTCCAGATCCTCCGCTTCTGAGCATCCCTGGCCAGGTGCATCAGCAGCTTGGGAGCGAAGGTGGCTGGCGTCTCCCGTACATCACCCAGGTCATGGAGGCTGCAGGTGGTGGGAGATGGATGCAAGTCCCAGTTAGTTCTCATAGGTTCCAGTTTGTCCTTGCTCTTGTCCACATCCAGTTTTCCTTCTTGACTGACAGTCTAGCTGATCTATAGCAACTGCAAATTTAGCACCAGATACAGAAGCAACATCCTGCGTAAAACAACCTGCTGCCTCCCACAGTTGGGTGAAGTCTGACCCCTGTAATAAATGCCCTATTCCATATCACTCACAGTGACTCTGCTTCTCTGACTGGTCCCTGACTCAGACAGGTCTCCCACACAACTTGGGGTTACCTGGGCCCCGGAGAAGTTCTGCTTCGCTAAAACCGTTATAAAAGCCTCTCGTGAAAGCGGTGTCCAAAGTCTGACCATCACCTTTACAGCCAGAGACTCAGACGGCAGGGCTGATGGCAGGGGAGGTGCCAAGACAAACTGTTTATTTTCCTCTCTTCTCCCAGTCTCCCCCCCGCAAGCCGAATGCCTTCCTCCCCCGCCTCCCCCCCGCCCCACCCC